>NC_056739.1:1117714359-1117724359 GCF_019279795.1 Protopterus annectens
AGTGAGTTAATCATATTATATGCGTGTTCCTCATACAATCTGCTCCCATCTGGCTGATACATGGGAACCGATACTCTGCAATGCAGACAAGTAAATGTGTTTTGGGAACCACATCTGTCTGCCGGGTCATGCTACCGCATACCTATTGTAGGTTTTCCACCTTTTAAATTGGCCGAAGTGAGACTTTAGGATTAACACCTTTCCCACTTTGCATGGGACAGTCCCTCATTAGGAATATGTGTCATGCGAGAATAATCTAGGCATAGCAAATGTCCTGATTACAGGACAATATTATATTCTACGTTTCTCAAATAGTTGCATGTAACAGTTATTGTATAAATGACACTTCTATATGTTATGTGAAGTAGCATAAGCAACTTGACTGCTGCTAGACTAAGCTTTGATTTGTGCTAATATGTATATTTCTTTACTATGCACAGCTGTAGGTATGTTCTGACCAGGTATGTCTGACATTTCTACAAAGCAGGTCCCACTTTGGCCATTTGGAAAGGTGGCGGCCACATAGGACCTATATGTAGAGATGTCAGATTTGGCAAGGCAACACATACTCACAGCCAGTAGAAAATTGACTACTTCACCGGTTTAATAAACACCATCCACAGAAGTTAGGCATGGCTTGCAGTATCAACAAATAAAGATATTCCAGGGTAATTCAGAAATGATACAGACGCGGACTTCTGCAAACAGCCCAATTTTAATAGAAAGTGAGCGCTTTCACCGTACAGGCTTCATCAGACATTAAAAATGTGTGTGTTCAAACCAACAAGTTAAATAGTGTCACAACTATACCCATAGGTTAAAATGCATCTGACATCACACAGAGCTAATTAATGAGTCATATAAAAAAGGTGACTCATATAAAATACTGACACAAATCTACACACATTCAAAAATAAAACTAGTACATAAATACTAAAAACTAAGTACAAAATGTAAACAATACATATATAGAATGTATAAAATGTATAAAATAACTATAAAGCGTACATACATATATATATTATGCATGTGTATAATTTAAATGAATATGTACAAATAACTAGATATGTCAAACTCTGACAGCTCAATGACTAGCAAGAGTCTTAGAGGTATATACATTCATGGTACGTCATTACGGCCAGCATTAGGATGCCTTCTATTGACAGCTAACCTCCTACTACGGAGAATAGGTTTGAGTGGTACATTATCATTAAGGTCAGGTACCTTAACGGCCCTAAGCCTAACTATCCATCTCAATTCACATTCCTCTGTATATGTTCTAAAGTCACCCCTGCATAGACTGGGTCTAACAAACTGCACAACAGAGAAAATAAAAGTGTGTGTGAGGCCAAGGGCTCTGTTATGTTTAGCCAAGGCATTGGACTCAGAGCCCTTGCATATATGATAAATGTGTTCCCTTATACGTTCACGTAATCTCCGATTGGTCTTACCTATGTAGAACACCTCACAGGACACACATCTGGCTAGGTACACTAAATTTTCACTCTGACAATTAGTGGCTGTATGGAAGATGAACACTTCCCCAGTGTTAGGATGTGTAAAAACATCCCTAGTGTCAATAAATTTACATTGGCCACAATGGTTACAGGGTTTGGTGTTGGTTCCATCACACGGTGGGTCAAGAAGGGTCCTGATAAGAGGGCGATGACATAGGATCTGTTTTAGATTTCTCTTGTTCTTATACAGAAAAGTGGGTCTAGGACCAACAATCCCTTCAATGTGGTCATCTAGAAGAAGTGTGTCCCAGTGCCTCTCTATAACACTCTTAATCATAGGTGTATCTGATGTGAAAAACATGGGCATCCTCAGAACATCTCTTTGTCTATTCTGAAATACACTACCCACCAACGCATCTCCATCAGAGAAGTAGGGACACGCCCTTGACATTCTCAGTGAACCAACTTCGGTTATTACTTGATCAACTTCAGACCTACTATACTCACGGTTCATAAACCTAAATCTAAGGTCAGCTAATTCCTGTTGATATCCCTCCTCACTTGGATTAAGTCTTGAAGCTCTCATAACCTGTCCTTTAACCACATTACCAAAAACAAAATGTGGATGTATACTGTTACGATGTAACAGGGTATTCCTATGACAAATTTTCCTATGTACTGCTGTATTCCATAATCCATTGTCTAACCTCTCAATATAGACATCGAGGAAAGATATGTTAAATCTAGAAAAACTGACAGTAAAACTGAGATAACTAGTCAAGGAGTTGATAACAGAAACAAAGTTCAACAAACCGGACTAATCCCCCTTCCAAATCAGAAAGAGGTAAATTACAAAGCGTCGATAGAACCCAAATGATTGCTTAAAGACATCTAATGGGAACAACAATTCCTCCTCCCAATTAGCCATCACTATGTTTGCATAGCTATTGGCACAGGACGTGTCCATAGCTACGCCATCATTCTGAATGTAAATGTCACCATCAAACATAAAAATGTTATTATACAAAACAATCTCCAAAAATAAAGTCAACAAATCAGTTTCTTTGCTGCTCAAATCTGAATGTCGTGAGAGGTAGCATTGGGTCTTAACCACCCCTGTGTCATTAGGTATCACCGTGAATAGACTTTTAACGTCTAACGTAACCAAAATAAAACATTCATCAGCACTCACATTCTTCATATAGCTATACAGATCTAATAGAAACTGCTTAGAATCCCTCAATATGGTGGTATTAACATCAACAAGCGGTCTTAATAAATACTCCAAATAAAGGGAGAATGGTTCGGTGACCCATCCTCGCCCTGCGATAATAGGTCACAGGGGAGGTCTGGACAAAGATTTATGAACTTTGGGTAGTCCCTGTATGATGGGTATCAGGGGATTATTGACCCTTAAGAATTTGAAAAGCTCAAGGTCAATGTCATAACTTTTTAACATGTCATCCAACATGTCATAAACCTTAAGTACTCTGTTACTTCCATCATATCAAACTGGGTGTAATAGTTATCCTCTTGTAACATAGGCTTCATGTTCTCTACATAAGTAGAGCAATCCATTAAAACAATAGGACCACCTTTGTCTGCTGGTCTAACAACTATGGAGGGATCATTGCTCAAGTCATTAAGGGCTCTCCTTTGCAAAAAGGAGAGATTATTGCGTCGCTTCCTGAATTTAAAATTCTTATTCATATGGTGTAGATCCTGTTCAACTAGCCTGGAAAAAGTGTCAACTAGAGGATGTAAAACAGAGATATATGTACTCTGTGGTCGAAAAATCTCATGGCGTCCTGAAACACTGTTCGCACCAAAATCCAGTCGCAATTGGTTTGCATAAGTAAAGGTTATTCTTGTAGCATTATAGTTGCTAATACTGTTTCCTATAACATTTAGGTCTTTTCAGATACAACATAATCATTTTATGCAACCATTACAGACAATATATGGATTCTTTGCCTGAAATCACAGGCCATGTGCCATAATAACATTCATTTTGCAGGACACAACTGCCCAGAGGGGAGTGTCCCTCACAAAGGCGAAAGTACAGTTTTGTACCTACCATAAATGTAGATGTCCGATAGGTATGCATCTGCAGTCCTTACATATGGGTTGTCCTGCCTCAGGCAGCCCTTCGGTCGGCCGGATTCCAAAGTCTGGGTCCGGCGTCGGCTGATGTCGCCCTTTCCCCGACGTCAGAGTGCCTGGGGTATAAAAGAGTCAGCCGACGCCATCTTCCTCAGTTTTTCTTGCCCCAGATGCCAGGTGCCCTCTAAGGAAGGCTAAATTTTGAGAGATGCAAAAAATTCCAAACATGCACAGTAATATAAAACAAATACACCATAGTAGATAACCCCAGCTAGCTATAAGAGGGATAAGTACCCAAGAAATACCACAGAGGGGAAGGAGGGAGGGTAAACCTGACTGCAGATGCATGCCTATCGGACATCTACATTTATGGTAGGTACAAAACTGTACTATGTCCTTCAAGGATGCATCTGCAGTCCTTACATATGGGTAGAATACCATAGCTAAGCTGGGGGTGGTAGGATCTAAGAAAAGGATGGTGTAGCTAAAATGCCCTGCAGGACTGCCGTAGCAAAGCCTGCTCTGGATCTGGAATATAAAGGTAAATTGTAATGCTTGGAAAATGTATGCACGGAGCTCCATGTAGCAGCTTCTAAAATGTCTTTGGTAGCCACCCCTCTTAAGAAGGCTGTGGAGGTGGCTGTGGCTCTGGTGGAATGAGGTCTAATGTTAGCTGGCACAGTTTTGCCATGAAAAGAGTAGCAGAATCGAATGCAATTCCCTATCCATTTTGAAATTGTCTGTTTGGAAATTGCTTTTCCTTGTATACCAGCAGCATATGCTACAAAGAGCTGGTCAGATTTTCTGTAAGACTTAGTTCTGTCCAAGTAGTAGTGCAACTGTCTGTGAATGTCCAGGGTATGCAGAAGTTTCTCCCCCTTATTTTGTGGATTTGGAAAGAAGGTAGGCAGGTGAATAGCTTGGTTCAGTGAGACCCTGGATACCACCTTTGGCATGAATCAAGGATTGGTTCTCAGAGAAACTCTGTCCTGATGAAAAATAAGAAATGGTTGTACTGCCATGAGGGCCTGCAATTCAGATACTCTTCTTGCTGAGGTTATGGCCAGAAGGAAGGCAGTCTTCCAAGACAGGAACTGTAGTTCTGAAGATGCTGCTGGTTCAAAGGGAGGTAGAGTTAACTTTTCCAACATGAAGTTAAGGTCCCATGTAGGCACTGGTGGTTTCCTTGGAGGATTGATGTTTTTAATTCCTCTTAGAAACTGCCTTAGGAGAGGATGAGAGAAGACAGGTGGATCAGTATTGTATTCTGCTGAAATTGCTGAACCATTAATTTTTATGGAAGAGTAAGAAAGGCCATTGTGGAGCATTTCAGCCAAGTATTCCAGGATATGTGCCATGCTCATCACTGTCACATCTAGGCCCTTTGTGGTGCTCCAAGTGTGGTATCTTTTCCATTCCATAATGATATCCTTCACTCTCTTGGATAGCTTTTCCTGGTGAGGAGTCAAGGTATTCTCCAGGCTGTCAGCTGCAGTGTTTTCAGGCTGGAGTGCAGAGTTTTGTAATTGTGCTGTGTGAGAAGTAGTGACCGTTGTGGTAGAGGCCATGATTTCGTGCATGACATGCTCCTTAACAGTGGGTACCAGTGCTGTCTTGGCCAGTTCGGAGCTATCAGAATCACTTTTGGCTGCTCTGCTCTGCCTTGATTTTCAGCAAGACCTTGGTCATTAGTGGAAGAGGTGGAAACGCATACACTGTTAGAGTATTCCAGCTGAAAGAGAGGGCGTCCACTTTCCAAGCTTGTGGGTGGTATGTCCTTGAGCAGAATTTCTTCAGCTGATGGTTGTGGTGGGAGGCAAAAAGATCTATGTCGGGCCTGCCCCATGATTGTGTTATCTGAAGGAAGATGTCTGGGTGTAACATCCATTCGTGTGGATCCATGATATTCCTGCTTAGGCTGTCCGCCAGTATATTGTCTTTTCCTGGCACAAACTGGGATTGCAGCTCTATATTGAGGTTTAGGGAAAGTTCCCAAAGATTCATTGCCAGCCTGCAAAGAGGGTAGGAATGGGTACCTCCTTGCTTGTTTATGTACCACATAACTGTGGTATTGTCTGTCCTTATTAGCAGGTGGCCTTGATGCAGAAATTGTTTGAAGGCCTCGATTGCATGTATCACTGCCAGCATTTCCTTTTGGTTTATGTGCATGAGCAATTCTTTCTGTGACCATAGTCCTTGGATGCATCTGCCCTCCATGTGTGCTCCCCATCCATGGTCTGAAGCGTCCGATGTAATGGTTTGGCTGGTTATTGGTTTGCTGAAGGGCAGACACCTGTTTGACTGGCTTGCTTGAGCCCACCACAGAAATTCCTTTTGAAGGCATGGAATGAGTGGTATCAAAGCTTCTAGGCTGTGTCTGTGCTGAGACCATAAACTCCTTAGGTACCATTGTAGTTTCCTCATATGCAGCCTTGCTTGTGGAATCAGAAGAATGCACAATGCCATGTAACCCAGGGCCTGCAGGATTTTCCTTGCAGTCAGCTGAGTTTGTTTTGTCAAATTTTCGAAGTAATCCGGCAGTTGTCTTTGTTTTTCTTCTGTGAGAAAAGCCATTTGGGTGGTTGTATGTAGCTTCGCACCCAGAAAAATTGTTCTTTGGGATGGAACAAGTCTTGATTTGTGAATGTTGACTGTGTATCCCAAGGCCTGAAGTAGGCAGATGGCATAATTCAAGTGTTTTACCAAAGTTTGTTGGCTGTCCGCTTGTATAAGGCAGTCGTCCAGGTATGGGTATATTTGAATCCCCTGAAGTCTGCAGTGTGCAATTACTGATGCCAGGCATTTCGTGAATACTCTGGGTGCAGTAGATAAGCCAAAGTGCAATGCTGAGAACTGATAATGCTCTGAACCTGCAAGAAATCTGAGGTGTCTTCTGCAACTTTGTCTAATAGGGACATGCAGGTATGCCTCCTTGAGGTCTAGAGTTACCAGCCAAGACCCCTTGCCCAGCATGGGAAGGAGTTGCTGTAGGGTCAGCATTTTGAATTTTGGCACAATGAGATAAGTATTCAGTGCGGACAAGTCGAGAATAGGCCTCCATTGTTTTTCTTTTCTTGGGACAAGGAATAGTCTGGAATAAAATCCTTGGCCTTGTTCTGTGAGAGGAACCTTTTCTATAGCTTTCATTTGCAATAGGTTGGCAATTTGTTTTAAAGTCTCTGCCCTTTGATTCGGTGGCAGGTTTGGCATGCCTTTTCTTTTTGGTAATGTATGAAAATGGAACCTGTATCCTTTGTCTATTATTTGCAGTGTCCATTTGTCCCTTGTAATACTGTGCCAATTTCTTGAGAATAAAGATAGCTTTCCACCCAAAGGTGCTTCCAATTGGGCCCTAGTCAGTGGGGTCAAGGTGAAGTCATTGAGTCTGTCCTTGTGCAGTCGTTGTAGGTCCTGCACTACCTCTCTGGTTAGGAGGCTGCCACTGACGTCCTCTGTAGGAGCCTCTAGCTTGCCCTCTACCTCTGGCACGCCTGTTCTTGCCTCTTTGAAATCTCTCCGTGTCCGGAAAGGACCAATTCTTAGAAGGCCAATTTCTGCTGAATCTTGGTGGTTGGACCTGGAGAAAATCTTTGACTGTTTGTACAGATTTAGCCTTTTCCTCAAATTTCTTTAAGACCTCCTGAGCCGTGGAGCCAAATAACTTTTGCTTTTCCAGTGGGGCATCCAGAAGCTTTGCTTTAACATGATCTGGCAGAGTTTGTTCCTTGAGCCAAGCATGCCTACGTATGACTGCACCTGTCATTGCTGACCTACATGAAGCTTCCAAAAATGGTTGCTAACCTGTTGTGAGTTATGTACCAGATCCTGAAGTGACTTGCGATCTAGGGGTTCAGGTGAAGACAGTTTTTTATGCAATTCATCTAACAAATACTCCTGGTACTAATTAATATGGAATTGACAATTTAATGCCCTCATAGAAAGAGTGGAAGAAGTATACACTTTTTTACCCCATCTCTCTAAAGCCCTGGACTCCCTTTCAGAGGGGAGTGGATTTTTAGTAGTGGCAGTTGCAACCCCTTTAGGGCCCTGGGAAATAGTTTCTGGGTCAGCAGAGTGGGCCTTGTAAAGGAAATGATGTGAGTCCAGGACCCTGTAGTACCTATCGGGTTTGACAGGAGCCGGAGGAAGGGAGTCAGGGGTAATGCTAGACTCAGAATACACATCATCAATAACATTTAAAACAGGAGGAATAGCCAAAGGTCTATGCAGAGGTAAATGCAAAAAAGTCCTTAATCTCTTCCTGGAATCAGAGAATTCCTGGCCCTGCCATTGGAAATGCACTCTCATGGAGTGAAGGGTCTCCCCAAAGGACAGCTCTTCAGGAGGGGAGGCAGAGGGAATAGATTCCTCTGCATCAGAATCCTCGTGAGCCGTGGGAAGGCCTCCTCCTGGTAGTCTGAAAGAGCAGAGCCATCTGAGGCCTCATCAGAGGACTGGGGATCAGTGGGCTCAACCCTGGGCCTTTTGTCTAGAGGAGGTTGAGAGCCCCTGTCTGGATGAGGCTGAGAGCCCCTAATTAAGGAAATAAGGTCCTCAGCTAAATTTAAAATCTGTGAACCTGTAGAGGATCCCTGAGGAATAGCCTTGGGAGGCAGAGATTTTGTCTGTTTAGCAGCTTTAGCCCTAGTGAATGCTTTTATGGACATGGATGCAGGAGGCCTGGCTGCTCCACGTGCTGGCGTAGTTTTGTCTAGGGGAATGGTGTCGGATGTTTCCTGAACACCGGTTTCCGAGGGAAATTCTATAACCGACTCAGAAGAGGCCTCCGGGGCCGAGGTTGTCGTTTGAGCGGTTTCTACGGTCGGAAGTACCAAGGACTCAGTTTCAGCCGAGACCGAGACACTCGCGGTAGGCCTAGGCGTAGTTTCAGCCGAAACCACGGTCCGCGTGTGTCGGTCCTTGTCCTTCCGCTTTTGGTTAAATGAGAAGTCGGAGTCTCCGACGGCATATTATAACAGTAACTAGCCCCAAAAAATTCCTCTGCAAACTCCGCCCGACGCCTAACAGTGCGTCGGTTGAAGGAGGCACAGGCAGTACAGGCCGAGACAACGTGGTCTGGGCCTAGGCAGGGAAGGCAGTAAGAATGGAAATCCTTATGAGGTATTTGTTTTCCACAAGTTAAGCAATTATTAACTTTAAGCGTTTGATCTGACATCGGCTGAGGCAAGAAAGAGTCCCCAATGGGGTACTTAGCTTTTGAAGTCTTCGGTAGCTGAAGTTACAGGAGCTGGCCGACCAGCACTTGCGAAATGCTTCTGCTTCGGGCACCACGCGGCAAGAAAGACTGAGGAAGATGGCGTTGGCTGACTCTTTTATACCCCAGGCGCTCTGACGTCGGGGAAAGGGCGACATCAGCCGACGGACCCAGACTTTGGAATCCGGCCGACCGAAGGGCTGCCTGAGGCAGGACAACCCATTTGTAAGGACTGCAGATGCAACTTCGAAAGACATCAGATGGTAACCCCAACCTATTATGCTATCATCTACCTAAGGTAGTCAGCGAAATAAGCACTTTCCGTCACTAGCAGACCTCACATACGAATGGGGGAGAATGAACACTGTATCAGGGACACTGCATAACACCCTCAGGGACACATTTAGATAATTGGTTTTGTTAACCTGACACATTGACAGTCACAGGGCATATGTATTCATTCACATTTGTCGAGGTACATGCTGTTTATGACTCATACATGTTGTCATTAGTCATTGTGTATTCCGCCACCTGTCCACCTAATATCTCTAGTTCTGGAAGGGTTTAGTTTGGACTGAGTTAGATTCTGATTTGTAATCACGGACATCCATGATAATCGGGTACAGGGCACTGATACAGTCCTTATGTGTTCCCCCAATGGTTTACGGACTATCCAGTAGATATGCTCTTCAGGTTCGGGAGGTATGAGAGTCTGCTGTGCCCATATAGGAATATTAATTACTTCCACGGGGCAGGCCTAATACATCTCTGCCAACCAACACCTGCACACTTAGGCCCATTATTGCATACCCATTATTCCCCTACCTGACACCCCTCTACAGCACTCATGACTCATGACCATTACTTACTGTGAGCACAGCTGGGGTATGAACACACCCCTACACACTGCACACTCTCCCCGTCTCGGGACACATGTCATACGTTTTGTCAAACCATGTGTTATCAGACCTGCACAACCTACTGTTCCGTGTACGGCTACATCCTGCTCGCATCAATCATTATTGGGTTGCCTATAAGGGAAATTTTTGGTGTCCCACAAGGGACCCCGTGATCCATATTTAAAGTGCAGACCTTTCAGATCTCTCCCACTGGTAGTTTCCTGCCGGTGGTCTGGAAAGTAGCAGTGTATTTACCTTTATTGCTTGTCTGTATGTCTCACTGGCCTAGCTGGGGTGGTGTGGGAGGTAGACTTTAGTTGACTGGA
>NC_056739.1:1117729359-1117734556 GCF_019279795.1 Protopterus annectens
TAGTCCTGGCACATACGTGTGTTTGATTGTCAGGGTGTTCATATGGTAATCCAGGTTTAGGCTTGTCTGACTGGAGACCAGAACTGCCCTGTTCCTGTTCGAAAGTCAGAATTAGCACCTGGACAGAGTTAGTCCCAATGTTAACCTTCTACCTGTGTTTACAGATGCAGGGGTTTGTACACCTCTGACCAGATTATTATGTTAGCACTACATAATACGGGGTGGGGGGGTTCCACTGGTGGTTCCCTTCATATTCGTTACGAATGCTTTTTTGTGACCATGTTCATTCATATATATATATATATATATATATATATATATATATATATATCTGTCTGTACATACACATACATATACACCTACATACCTATTTACATTTCCCATACAGTTGAATGTCTGCCACACATCATTCTGGCCAACTCATAAAATTAGTGGCTCTTATATAGCTTGGACCCAGAAACAGACACACATTAGTCACCGGTTTGACCACTACACCATCCGTGGTACATTCCGCATGGATGGCAGTTAGAATATAGGACTTCACTACAGGTATTCAACAGTACTGGCAACAAATGCGACAGTTGGTTGGTGTATATATGTGTACGGACCTCTCAACCACTCAGGGACTAATTTCAACAGGAACAAGGCAAGGACAAATCAGGGACAATCACGAACACTTTTACAATATTAATACTATTAACTTGAAACGTGTTGACAGATTCAGAGCATATGTATTAATACTTATTTTCTGAAGTTAAAAGCGTCTGTTACTCTTAATTATTGTCATTATTCATTCAAGTGTCATTCAACACCTTTTCTCTGAAAGTCACTGGTTTTAGGGTGGATTAAGAGGCTGGCCAGTTATTGTGCGAATGCTCTGACCATTGGTAGGGTTGCCGCATTTTCATATGGCCAGGATGGGATATATTTGGGACACACCAGATTTTTCAGGCCAACACATACCCACGGTCAGTACAGGGTTTAGAACTTTAATTATTTTCCTACATGAGAGCTTATTCTTGTAGCAGTTTAGTTGCTTATTCTGTTTCTTGTAGGATTTACGTATTCTACATACAGAAATAACTGTTTTAGGCAACTGTTACATGAAATATGGTACATAGTTATTTCCTACAATCACAGGACATTTGCCATTGTATTATTCTTGGTCAGGACACACCTACCCAAACAGTGACTGTCCCTCACAAAGTGGGACAAGAGGTACCCTGCTTACGTCAGTGCCTTAATCACCCTATATCCAACTGCCACTATGTGAATGTGTAAAGTATATTTTCTCGATAATTCATGTGGGGAGCCATGCATCATGGTCAGGTGTTTAATCCCAGGTAGTAGGTTCTGCATGACCAGCTGGAGGCTGAGCAGTCTCGTGAACCACTACTGCACATACAACTTGTGTCCAGATGTATACAGAACTGGACATCGTGTTGTGATACCAAGTCTGATGATCCCATGAGGGATATCCAAAAATAGAGCAAGACAATAACCTTCGATTTTTTTGGATTTACAAAAATGAGATAGGGTTTTACATGCAATGAATACATAGTTTGCAATCCTGACACTGTCTATTAGATATGAGTAGTTGTCACTATGTGCAGATATGGCTGCGCCAAGCTAGCAGTCCGAGTATGGATGGATTTGGTGGATGTTCAGGAATGGGGGGGATTGTGTGCTGTAGAGGGGATGATGGGTATTCAATTATGCATCCAGGTGTGTTGTAATTGGATGGCTCAGTTTCATCCAGACCATTATGTGGGTATGTGCTGTTGACGTTTATGTACATGCGTATCGCACATTTTAATATTCATATGTTTGTCTGATTGTGTTCTACAGTATGGCCTGTCAGGTTGTATTGTGGATGTGTATGTTTGTTCTTTGCGTTTCTTTCTAATTCATCCACTGCTCCCTCATACACCTCCAGTTCACCTATTGTGCATCCAACACAGTCTCCCCTTTGCGGATTATTACACTACCCATCCCCCCCATACCCATATTCCACACACTCCATCCATCCCTTCTCTGGTTTATGGCCCATGGCACGGTCAAGCGAACACACTACATATCTCTGGTACCTGTATGGTTGCGAGGACTACCCTAGCATTTTTCACCTTCCACATGCTGTACATCACGCACATAGGTAGACGCAAATACGTATCTTTCATGACATGGTGGGTAGACCCGGGTAATAGCCGTTCATCTTTGACCCATCCTGACAAGGACGGCTTGGACCACAAATGGGCAGATTTTGGCCGAATGCTCTGACCATTGGTAGGGTTGCCACCTTTTCATATGGCTAGCATGGAATATATTCCGGACACACATCAGATTTTACAGGCCAACACATACCCACGGTCAGTACAACGGATAGTAATTTTGTTTTATGCCTGAATGTAAGCTTATTGTTGTAGCAGTTTAGATGCTTCTTCTGTTTCGTTTACTTGCTTATTCTATTTCTTGCAACATGTAGGTATGTTACATACGGAAATAACTATTGTATGTGACTATTACATGAGATGTGGGACATAATTATGTCATACGGTCGCAGGATATTTTTACAATTATAATGCTTTTGGTATGGACACAACTGCCCAGATGGGTACTGTCCCTCACAATGTGGGACAGATGGTAACCCTGACCATTGGGCTAGACTTAGCTATTGGCGGCACGCTAACAGGATGCATTTCACTTCCACTTGGTATAACTATCAACACTGCATTAGAAAACTGGCACGGGGTTTTAAATGTCATTTGTTCGAGGGATGGGGACTCAATATTTGGCTACGTGCATTTATGTTTGCTTCTTATTTTTGTGTTTGCAAGAACTGTCTTGCATGTTTTACATACGTTTTAGTATCCACGGACACTGACAGGTGTGATTACTATTGGAGGCAGGCTGTAAAATTCAGCATTTTAGGTTGCACGTAAACAGCCGACATGTCCACACCTCCATGCGGTGCTTCGACACGCCCCATGCACCTGCGTACATTTCCTATGCATGTGGATGTGACGGCAGCGGCCTTCATTAATATGCATATAGCGCTACTGTGCCATCTGCACGCCGCACAGTTGGCACAAGCCTAACGCCGGCCTTGTGCCGAGCTTCATGAATCCTGGGGCTTATCTATTATAAAAGGTATCTATTTTTTAAAATTGTCACTTTATTCAATGTCTATATAAGGCTTTAGTACTTTCACCCTTTTTTAATGTCATACCAGTGTTCGTATATCCTGTCCTTCATCTGCGTCCAGCGTGCATAACATAGATTGCCGGGCAGGAAATATACCACTAGTTTCACAGGTACAAGTCCAGGAAACAGTATAGACATTTTGAAACTGTGAATAATGACATTTGCCCCATCATTTATAAGTATAGATTGAGAGCATTGTCCACATTTGGACATACATCCTTTATAAAAGTCTTCATTTATAATTTATTCATAAAAGTACAAAATTCAAACCTATACTGGGTAATGTAGATTTGGTGATGCCTGGGACAAGCACAAAAGAAAGTTTAGTGAAACAAAACAAAACTAATTTTTTACGCATTCCTTTCTCCAGAGAAGGCATTTTAATTAAGAATATGGTTAAAAATGTACAGAATTTGACTTTTAATAACAAAATAAAAAAAAGTTGGGTCACAACCCACTAACATTTTTTAGTAAGGGCAGAAATATAAAAATAGTTTGCAAAATGAAAACAGAAATGAAAATGAAAACGTTTATAAAGCATGTAAAAACAGCTGTGGATAATTTTCTCAATGCAGATTTATAAACAATGGGACAAATGCCATTATTCACAGTTTTGAAAAGTCCATAGGGTGTCCAGAATCATGCAAGTGTGAAACTACTAGTGGTATCATATATGTGGCATCTTGTATTTCCTGCCCAGTACTCTACACAGGGAAGCCCGAACATAGACTGAAGGACAACACATATGAATACACACTACACACATACACACACACACACACACACACACACACACACACACACACACACACAAACCACAAATTGAATGAAAATGTGTCACTAACTAGTATGTTAAAAATGAGGGCAGAAAAATAATGAATATTTAAGTTTAGATTTTAAGTTCATGAAAAATATTTTTATTTTTCTTGTATTAATTAGAAAATTTTTTTGAAAATTTCTTGTTTTGAATGTTTTAAACAGAAGATAGAAGGAACATAACAAAAGGGATACACTGATTCCATTTTTTGAAGTAATGTATACATATATATATATATATATATATATATATATATATATATATACTCATTTTCCACTGCCATAACTACCCTCCCTTCCAGCAGTCTCTTCAAAAATGCTCTTAAAGCACACCTAAAATCTCACTGGCTATGTCCTTGTCCATACCCCAACTAACCCCCCCCTTTCTCCTGTACCACTAATTAGCTGCCAGCTCTACTATTAGCTGTCAACAGGTTATCAGTATTTCATATCCTTTGACTAGCAGATGATGGCAGTACGATGTTTACTCTTTTCTCTATGTGAGAAATTAATACGACTAGGCAAATGTCTTGCACCTTATATTGTTATTATACTCTGACATATGTCATTACCTGTCAGACTGTGTCTTTGTATAAACATGCTGTTTTTTTTTCCTCTGAAATGCTAGATTATACTCTTATATTATTTGAAATTTTGCTTGTCTGAATATATGGAGCCTTCCTTGTGATATTATACTCTGACATATAGGTCATTTCTCCTGTTGAACTGTGTCTTTACTATAATTATACTGTTTCTTTTTTCATCTGATATGCTAGATTGTACTCTTATATTATGTAAATCTCATATGTCTGAATATATGGAGCTTTTCTCCCCGGGCCTCCACTGAAAATGGGCATATACCCAGTCAACAAATGTAAAATACATAAACATATATATATATATATATATATATATATATATATATATATATATATATATATATATATATACATATACATATTTTTTTTTTGTTAAACAAGAAACGTCTTTTTTGAATTATCACTTATGACACAGACAATCATACATTTATGTAAATGAAAACAAACCATACTGATATATATTTTCAGTTGCAAACATTATACATCATATATAATCTTCTTATATGGTCATTGTCAATTGAACATTACATAGCCTATTCAGTTCCTGGCTTCCCTTTAAATCTTCATTCCTCCCCCAAAAC
>NC_056739.1:1117735056-1117752289 GCF_019279795.1 Protopterus annectens
AAATTTTTTTTCCCCCAAAAAATTGGTCAAAAAAAGGGGGGGTTTCCCAAAAACCCCCCAAATTTCCCTTTTGGAAAAATTTAAATTTTTTTAAATACACTCTTGCTCACCCAGTCACAACTGCTGGAGTAAAGAGGGCTAATTCAGTCTTAAACTGATAAAGTCCTGAACTCCGAGTACCATGGGACAAGAGCGCCTTAACAGTTTAGTGTTGCTGTTCATGCATAGGGACATCCCGATAGACTACTCCTCGGTAATCAATTTATTTGCAGAAAGACATCCGAGAAGAATGCTACTTATTAATCCGCTTAATTAAGAATCTAACAGTAGTATGACTAAGCTTGTGACATATATTACAGTACGGTATGAGAACATAGAGGCCATTCGAACCAACGAAAAAAACCACAAACTGCTGAAAAAAGTAAAGGCGGTTGGAACACAATAAGAGAGTCCGGTAAATCCACAGGTTTAATTTCCAGTAAAAGTTAGCGCTTTCGGCAAATCAAATGACTCGCCTTCTTCAGACAAACAAACAGTGGGATGACATTACACTGCTGTTTAAATAAAGGTACTTATACATTCAAGCCAATCAACAATGTTAATCACTTTCCTAATTAAAAACCATGGGAACCTTAAAGTAAAAAATGGATACACATGTCTTGAAACAACAATACTGTTCTACATATTACAAACTTTTAAACTACGTATTTTGCACTTCTTAAAACTATACGGTTTGGTGTTTCATTTTGAAACCCATTGAAAAACCATGTATGTATATATATGCATTTCTGAATGATTTTTATATATAAAAAGTTTTTTTACATACAAAAAACTACAAAGATTAAATAATGAATACTGTAAAAAATCCCAAAAGGGGTTTGCCTTCCTCCCTTACTAATATTTAAACAAATATATAAGCAACCTACTTACAAAAATTTATCTAGTAATCTGTTTGGAATGTGTCAAGTTTTAATGAATTTAATGGCACATTCCGTATAACCCTGTACTGTATGTGGCCAAAAAGGCTAGCTGAATATTGTTGAAAGCCTAATGCCAGTGTTGAGTGTGTTTTTATTCATTTAGTAAAGCCTTTTATCAACCATACTAAAAAAGCATCTATTATATGAGAGCCATTTTAAAACACATTTAATTGATTGTGCTTCGCTTATACCCTGGAACAGGTGAGCTCTTGTGCGAATCTGCCACAAGAGCTCATCTATTTCATGGCGTGTTTGCCATGGACCTCCCTAATGTCCAGTTCCCTGTGTTGTAATACTAGATAACCAAAGGCATGACCACTAAATTCCATACTATGCCTGGCCAATGCATTATTGACATCATTCTTTTTATAGCGTATTGGTGTTCATATATCCTATGCTTCAGCATCCTCTCGGTTTCACCGATATAGAATGCCTTACAATGGCTGTATAGGGCACAATACACTACAGATTTTGTTTCACAGTTAAAACGCCCTGTGATTTTATAATGTTTGTCGTTAATGCTACAACTATTCGTGACCTTAATATGTTTACACTGGGTACAAAAACCACATTTAAACATTCCTTGAGGTTTAGTACAAGTAACACGAGGTTTTACTTTTCCCAAAATAGATTTCAAGTTTTGACCTCGCCTATATGTAATTGTTGGACGCTCACCTAAAAGGAAACATAGGCTTCTGTCATTTTTGATAATGTCCCAGTTTTTTTGAATTATGTCTCTTATCTGTAAAGAATCCAAAGAATAAGTCTGCAAGAAACTAGTAGTAAACTTGTTGTTTGTTGTTTCTGTTGTGACGATGTTTAAATCAATGGTCCCCTGGTCCTCATTGATGCCAATAGAACCCGACCCTGATCCTGAGAGTAAAGGGAAAAATGCCCTGTTTCTCTTTTTTGGGTCACTTCCGTGACTATGCTTATAATCAAAGAGGAGGGATATCCTCTTGACTCAAACATATTGGTAAGTTTTATACACTCATTACCAAAATCCTGTGTGTCTGTGATCATCGCGCAGCTCTTACTAGTTGGCCTTTTATGACTGCTTACTTTTGGTAATATGGATGGTTACTTGTAAAATGAAGGAATGAGTTGGGATGGGTTGGTTTCCTGTATATACAGCTTTTGAATCTCTTATTTTCTCTGTCTTTTATTAGCAAAATGTCCAGATAGTTAATCTCGATATCACTTATGCTATGTGTGAATTCTAAGAAGTCAGTTGTTGTATTGATTCTGTCCATAAATAAGAGAATTCCTTCTATTTTACCATCCCAAATACAGAAAATGTCATCCTGGTGATGGGTGTACCAGGTGACATGTTTGAGAAATAAGTCATCTTTAAACAATACTGTGGACTCCCAATATGCCATGACTGCGTTAGCAAATGAGCCACCACAAGGTGAGCCCATAGCGACGCCTGATGTTTGGATATAGAATTGTTTTTCAAAAGTGAAAAAATTGTTAGCCAAAATTAATTCCAAGAGAGTTTCAGTTAAATATATAGAATCATTACCTATGTTTTTACTTATCATATACTCTCTGACCCAAGCGATGCCTACCGCCTGTGGTATTACGGTATACAGATCTTTTACATCTATTGTTAAAAATAAAACATCCTCGTTATAAGCAAGTTTGTTAATATTCTCAAGAAAGGAGCAGGAGTCCTTACAGATGTGTTTCTCGCTTTGAAGTAACGGTTTTAATATGCTATCAACGAGTTTAGCACACGCTAGTCACTGATCCTCCCATCACGATAGGCCTGAATGGCGGTGCATTCAGCCGTTTGTGTAACTTAGGTGTTCCAAAATGATGGAATTTTGGAGCGGGCATCAGTAAATATTTATATGTGTCAGTATTAATCACTCCTTCTAGAAATAAATCATTTAGAGTGTTACTGATTTTCTTATATGCACTGTGGATTTCATTTTTAGTTACCAATTTGTAAGCTGTTGAGTCTAGATGTTCAGACATATATTCAACATATTTACAATGGTCCATGAAAACAATACCCCACCCTTGTCTGGTTTCATGGCTCGGATGTTACAATCATGCAAGAGGTGGATGAAATCACGTTCTAGCAAAGTAATATTACTTATGTGTTTTTGGCTTTTGTAAATAACCTGGTTCTTGATAGCCCATAAATCCATCTCACAAATTTTCTCAAAGGTATGTAGGGTTGGATGTAAAGGTGGATTATAAGAACTATAACTCTAAGTAAATTAACTGTTGTTGTATCATTACCCATTAGATGATTCAGGTTTAATTTTCGTAGAACACTTTTAGATCTATGATGATTCTACCAATGTCCATGTGGTTACCAGGACAAAGCTAAAGTCTTGCCAAAAAGTCTACAATGTCCTGCTGGATGTTTATAGTTGTATAATTATAGACAGTAAAATCACCATTAGCGCTTTTATACAGCTTTGGTTTTATGCCAAAACCAAGATGTCATTCATCTCGGCCCACGACGTTTGTTCCTCGTGTTGGTCCTTGTTGAGCCCGCTTATTGTTCCCTGAAGGATAAATCACCAAAGGAAAATCCTGGTTGTTATTAAAGTTGTGCCATATGGTTTTCAGGGGTGAAGTTGCCATTGCTTGTTGTTGCAGTTTTCTCCTACCTCTCCCCTGCAAAATTTGTGTGATTTGGCCCATTACTGTTGGTGTTATTTAATCTAGGACTCCTTCTAGGGCCTGTCTTGCTCAGGTTGATTATGTTATTAGTAAAAGGTATGGTTATATTGGAAGAATGAAACTGGTCATTGTCCCCATTATTGTTTAAATTAAATTGTCCATTACGTGGAAGTCTTGGGTAAGCACATTTGTTGGCATAGTCTCTGATGTCTCTGGCCAATTTCTTTTTCTTATTGTTGATAAGTTTTTCGATAGTAGCATCAATGCTGGGGAATATTCTACAATATTCGTACTTATATCGTGGAAACTCAGCATGGTTTTTGATTTCAGTTTCCAATTTTTCAAGTTCTATCTTTAACTTGGTAATATCACTAGTATAAAATGCTATTAGAGCATGTAGAAAGTCAATACCTTGTCTGTCAAACAACTCTAAAAGTTCCTGATAAAAAACCAAGTCGTCAGTCAGTCCTGCCGGAAATCGCCATTGGCGTAAGCCTTTTGGGATAATCTTGTTCTTAATACACTCCTCAAGATATGATGTTTCAAGTTGCAACTTTTTGCACTTGAACAATTTAGCGTCAAATGAATCAATTTTTGTACCTAGGTTTTCATTGCTTATATCTTGCGGCATACCATTACTGGCCTCAGGATTAAACCTGCCCATAAAAAAGTTATTGTTGTTTAAAAAACTGTTCATTAGGTATGCCTTCAGAAATAGTAGAAGTGTGAATATTACCTCTTAACAATGCTCGTATACGATTGTCCACCTGCAGTTGATTTCCATTTGCTGCAGTAAGGAACGTTCCAGTCCCCACCGCGCTTGAGAATCCGTGCCTGCTGATGGATTTCCTGTTGTAGAAGGAGGTGACCCCTGTCCATTAGGTATGGTCGATCCACTAGGTTGGAAGCAGGCATCGCCGATTCACATTACCGATGTTGTTAGTTGCAATTGAATTGAAAAGGCTTCCACCTTTGTGTTAAAACATCAACTCTTGAGTAGTGTCGACTAACACTGTCAGGTTCCTGGAGAGTTAGCACTACTGTGTGTTAAGTCATCCTGCTGCGAGAACAGCGTTGGAGAACCAGCTTCTCCAGTTCCAGTCGCCATAGTAAGAACACTCGAACCAACGAAAAAAACCACAAACTGCTGAAAAAAGTAAAGGCGGTTGGAACACAATAAGAGAGTCCGGTAAATCCACAGGTTTAATTTCCAGTAAAAGTTAGCGCTTTCGGCAACAAATGACACTTCTTCAGACAAACAAACAGTGGGATGACATTACACTGCTGTTTAAATAAAGGTACTTATACATTCAAGCCAATCAACAATGTTAATCACTTTCCTAATTAAAAACCATGGGAACCTTAAAGTAAAAAATGGATACACATGTCTTGAAACAACAATACTGTTCTACATATTACAAACTTTTAAAACTACGCATTTTGCATAAAAACCATACGGTTTGGTGTTTCATTTTGAAACCCATTGAAAAACCATGTATGTATATATGCATTTCTGAATGATTTTTATATATAAAAAGTTTTTTTACATACAAAAAACTACAAAGATTAAATAATGAATACTGTAAAAAATCCCAAAAGGGGTTTGCCTTCCTCCCTTACTAATATTTAAACAAATATATAAGCAACCTACTTACAAAAATTTATCTAGTAATCTGTTTGGAATGTGTCAAGTTTTTAATCAATTTAATGGCACAATCCGTATATCCCTGTACTGTATGTGGTCAAAAAGGCTAGCTGAATATTGTTGAAAGCCTAATGCCAGTGTTGAGTGTGTTTTTATTCATTTAGTAAAGCCTTTTATCAACCATACTAAAAAAAGGGGGGGGGTTATCTATTATATGAGAGCCATTTTAAAACACATTTAATTGATTGTGCTTCGTTTATACCCGGGAACAGGTGAGCTCTTGTGCGAATCTGCCACAAGAGCTCATCTATTTCAAGGCGTGTTTGCCATGGACCTCCCCTAATGTCCAGTTCCCTGTGTTGTAATACTAGATAACCAAAGGTATGACCACTAAATTCCATACTATGCCTGGCCAATGCATTATTGACATCATTCTTATTTATAGCGTATTGGTGTTCATATATCCTATGCTTCAGCATCCTCTCGGTTTTACCGATATAGAATGCCTTACAATGGTTGCATAGGGCACAATACACTACAGATTTTGTTTCACAGTTAAAACGCCCTGTGATTTTATAATGTTTGTCGTTAATGCTACAACTATTCGTGACCTTAATATGTTTACACTGGGTACAAAAACCACATTTAAACATTCCTTGAGGTTTAGTACAAGTAACACGAGGTTTTACTTTTTCCAAAATAGATTTCAAGTTTTGACCTCGTCTATATGTAATTGTTGGATGTTCACCTAAAAGGAAACATAGGCTTCTGTCATTTTTGATAATGTAACACCAAACCGTATGGTTTTTATGCAAAATGCGTAGTTTTAAAAGTTTGTAATATGTAGAACAGTATTGTTGTTTCAAGACATGTGTATCCATTTTTTACTTTAAGGTTCCCATGGTTTTTAATTAGGAAAGTGATTAACATTGTTGATTGGCTTGAATGTATAAGTACCTTTATTTAAACAGCAGTGTAATGTCATCCCACTGTTTGTTTGTCTGAAGAAGGCGAGTCATTTGATTTGCCGAAAGCGCTAACTTTTACTGGAAATTAAACCTGTGGATTTACCGGACTCTCTTATTGTGTTCCAACCGCCTTTACTTTTTTCAGCAGTTTGTGGTTTTTTTCGTTGGTTCGAGTGTTCTTACTATGGCGACTGGAACCGGAGAAGCCGGTTCTCCAACGCTGTTCTCGCAGCAGGATGACAACAACGGCAGTAGTGCTAACTCTCCAGGGAACCTGACAGTGTTAGTCGAAGCACTACTCCAAAGAGTTGATGTTTTAACACAAAAGGTGGAAGCCTTTTCCAATTCAATTGCAACTAACAACATCGGCAATGTGAATCGAGCGATGCCTGCTTCCAACCTGAGTGGATCGACCATACCTAATGGACAGGGGTCACCTCCTTCTACAACAGGAAATCCATCAGCAGGCACGGATTCTCAAACGCCGGTAGGGACTACGGAACCGCGTTCCCTTACTGCAGCAAATGGAAATCAACTGCAGGTGGACAATACGTATACCGGAGCATTGTTAAGAGGTAATATTCACACTTCTACTATTTCTGAAGGCATACCTAATATGAACAGTTTTTTAAACAACAATAACTTTTTTCTGGGCAGGTTTAATCCTGAGGCCAGTAATGGTATGCCGCAAGATATAAGCAATGAAAACCTAGGTACAAAAATTGATTCATTTGACGCTAAATTGTTCAAGTGCAAAAAGTTGCAACTTGAAACATCATATCTTGAGGAGTGTATTAAGAACAAGATTATCCCAAAAGGCTTACGCCAATGGTGATTTCCGGCAGGACTGACTGACGACTTGGTTTTTTATCAGGAACTTTTAGAGTTGTTTGACAGACAAGGTATTGACTTTCTACATGCTCTAATAGCATTTTATACTAGTGATATTACCAAGTTAAAGATAGAACTTGAAAAATTGGAAACTGAAATCAAAAACCATGCTGAGTTTCCACGATATAAGTACGAATATTGTAGAATATTCCCCAGCATTGATGCTACTATCGAAAAACTTATCAACAATAAGAAAAAGAAATTGGCCAGAGACATCAGAGACTATGCCAACAAATGTGCTTACCCAAGACTTCCACGTAATGGACAATTTAATTTAAACAATAATGGGGACAATGACCAGTTTCATTCTTCCAATATAACCATACCTTTTACTAATAACAACAATAATCAACCTGAGCAAAGACAGGCCCCTAGAAGGAGTCCTAGATTAAATAACACCAACAGTAATGGGCCAAATCACACAAATTTTGCAGGGGAGAGGGTAGGAGAAAACTTGCAACAACAAGCAATGGCAACTTCACCCCCTGAAAACCATGGCGCCAACAACTTTAATAACAACCAGGATTTTCCTTTGGTGATTTATCCTTCAGGGAACAATCGCCAACGGGCTCCAACAAGGACCAACACGAGGAACAAACGTCGTGGACGCCGGAGATGAATGACATCTTGGATTTTGGCATAAAACCAAAGCTGTATAAAAGCACTAATGGTGATTTTACTGTCTATAATTATACAACTATAAACATCCAGCAGGACATTGTAGACTTTTTGGCAAAAGACTTTAGCTTTGTCCCTGGTAACCACATGGACATTGGTAGAATCATCATAGATCTAAAAGTGTTCACACGAAAATTAAACCTGAATCATCTAATGGGTAATGATACAACAACAGTTAATTTACTTAGAGTTGCTAGTTCTTATAATCCACCTTTACATCCAACCCTACATACCTTTGAGAAAATTTGTGAGATGGATTTATGGGCTATCAAGAACCAGGTTATTTACAAAAGCCAAAAACACATAAGTAATATTACTTTGCTAGAACGTGATTTCATCCACCTCTTGCATGATTGTAACATCCGAGCCATGAAACCAGACAAGGGTGGGGGTATTGTTTTCATGGACCATTGTAAATATGTTGAATATATGTCTGAACATCTAGACTCAACAGCTTACAAATTGGTAACTAAAAATGAAATCCACAGTGCATATAAGAAAATCAGTAACACTCTAAATGATTTATTTCTAGAAGGAGTGATTAATACTGACACATATAAATATTTACTGATGCCCGCTCCAAAAATTCCATCATTTTTTGGAACACCTAAGTTACACAAACGGCTGAATGCACCGCCATTCAGGCCTATCATTGATGGGAGAGGATCAGTGACCCAAGCGTGTGCTAAACTCGTTGATAGCATATTAAAACCGTTACTTCAAAGCGAGAAACACATCTGTAAGGACTCCTGGTCCTTTCTTGAGAATATTAACAAACTTGCTTATAACGAGGATGTTTTATTTTTAACAATAGATGTAAAAGATCTGTATACCGTAATACCACAGGTGGTAGGCATCGCTTGGGTCAGAGAGTATATGATAAGTAAAAACATAGGTAATGATTCTATATATTTAACTGAAACTCTCTTGGAATTAATTTTGGCTAACAATTTTTTCACTTTTGAAAAACAATTCTATATCCAAACATCAGGCGTCGCTATGGGCTCACCTTGTGGTGGCTCATTTGCTAACGCAGTCATGGCATATTGGGAGTCCACAGTATTGTTTAAAGATGACTTATTTCTCAAACATGTCACCTGGTACACCCGTTACCAGGATGACATTTTCTGTATTTGGGATGGTAAAATAGAAGGAATTCTCTTATTTATGGACAGAATCAATACAACAACTGACTTCTTAGAATTCACACATAGCATAAGTGATATCGAGATTAACTATCTGGACATTTTGCTAATAAAAGACAGAGAAAATAAGAGATTCAAAAGCTGTATATACAGGAAACCAACCCATTCCAACTCATTCCTTCATTTTACAAGTAACCATCCATATTACCAAAAGAAAGCAGTCATAAAAGGCCAACTAGTAAGAGCTGCACGTATGATCACAGACACACAGGATTTTGGTAATGAGTGTATAAAACTTACCAATATGTTTGAGTCAAGAGGATATCCCTCCTCTTTGATTATAAGCATAGTCACGGAAGTGACCCAAAAAAGAGAAACAGGGCATTTTTTCCCTTTACTCTCAGGATCAGGGTCAGGTTCTATTGGCATCAATGAGGACCAGGGGACCATTGATTTAAACTTGTCCGTCACAACAGAAACAACAAACAAGTTTACTACTAGTTTCTTGCAGACTTATTCTTTGGATTCTTTACAGATAAGAGACATAATTCAAAAAAACTGGGACATTATCAAAAATGACAGAAGCCTATGTTTCCTTTTAGGTGAACGTCCAACAATTACATATAGACGAGGTCAAAACTTGAAATCTATTTTGGAAAAAGTAAAACCTCGTGTTACTTGTACTAAACCTCAAGGAATGTTTAAATGTGGTTTTTGTACCCAGTGTAAACATATTAAGGTCACGAATAGTTGTAGCATTAACGACAAACATTATAAAATCACAGGGCGTTTTAACTGTGAAACAAAATCTGTAGTGTATTGTGCCCTATGCAACCATTGTAAGGCATTCTATATCGGTAAAACCGAGAGGATGCTGAAGCATAGGATATATGAACACCAATACGCTATAAAAAAGAATGATGTCAATAATGCATTGGCCAGGCATAGTATGGAATTTAGTGGTCATACCTTTGGTTATCTAGTATTACAACACAGGGAACTGGACATTAGGGGAGGTCCATGGCAAACACGCCTTGAAATAGATGAGCTCTTGTGGCAGATTCGCACAAGAGCTCACCTGTTCCCGGGTATAAACGAAGCACAATCAATTAAATGTGTTTTAAAATGGCTCTCATATAATAGATAACCCCCCCCCCCTTTTTTTAGTATGGTTGATAAAAGGCTTTACTAAATGAATAAAAACACACTCAACACTGGCATTAGGCTTTCAACAATATTCAGCTAGCCTTTTTGGCCACATACAGTACAGGGTTATACGGAATGTGCCATTAAATTCATTAAAAACTTGACACATTCCAAACAGATTACTAGATAAATTTTTGTAAGTAGGTTGCTTATATATTTGTTTAAATATTAGTAAGGGAGGAAGGCAAACCCCTTTTGGGATTTTTTACAGTATTCATTATTTAATCTTTGTAGTTTTTTGTATGTAAAAAAACTTTTTATATATAAAAATCATTCAGAAATGCATATATATACATACATGGTTTTTCAATGGGTTTCAAAATGAAACACCAAACCGTATGGTTTTTATGCAAAATGCGTAGTTTTAAAAGTTTGTAATATGTAGAACAGTATTGTTGTTTCAAGACATGTGTATCCATTTTTTACTTTAAGGTTCCCATGGTTTTTAATTAGGAAAGTGATTAACATTGTTGATTGGCTTGAATGTATAAGTACCTTTATTTAAACAGCAGTGTAATGTCATCCCACTGTTTGTTTGTCTGAAGAAGGCGAGTCATTTGATTTGCCGAAAGCGCTAACTTTTACTGGAAATTAAACCTGTGGATTTACCGGACTCTCTTATTGTGTTCCAACCGCCTTTACTTTTTTCAACATAGAGGCCATCATGAAATGCTTAGTGTTATACTAACAAAAAATTTGTTAGACTTTCTCTCCTGCCGTGTATAGTTTTTATACATATCTTTAGATGGTATAACATATTGACAAAGTCTGACTACTAATTAAGTCAGAGTGTTAACATCAGAGAAGTCATGTACTCCGCAGGTGGCATAGAAAGCAAGATAAATACCAGTAATCTTCTTCACAGGCAACATAGTCAATCAGAGCTCTACCATCATAAGTCACCCACTCCACAGGCAACATAGAAATTCATAGAAGTGCCATCAGAGAAGTCAGTACTACCATCACAGAAGTCATCTACTCCCCAGGCAACATAGAAAGTAAGAAGTACCAGGAGTCAGTCAGAGTTCTACCTTCATAGAAGTCATCCACTCCACAGGCAACATAGAAAGTAAGAAGTACCAGTAGTCAGAGCACTACCAGCACAGAAGTCCTCTACTCCACAGGCAGCACAGAAAGTAAGAGAAGTACCAGTAGTCAGTCAGAGCTCTATCATCATAGAAGTCATCCACTCCACAGGCAACATAGAAATTCATATAAATGCCATCAGAGAAGTCAGTACTACCTTCATAGAAGTCATCCACTCCACAGGCAACATAGAAAGTAAGAAGTACCAGTAGTCAGAGCACTACCATCACAGAAGTCCTCTACTCCACAGGCAGCACAGAAAGTAAGAGAAGTACCAGTAGTCAGTCAGAGCTCTAGTATCATAGAAGTCATCCACTCAACAGGCAACAGAGAAATTCATAGAAGTACCATCAGAGAAGTCAGTGAAAATAGTACTGTCACAGAAGTCAGCAGCTTAACAGATAACACAGAAAGTGAGAGAAGTACTGTTAGTGAAGTCAGTAAGAAGCATTCGGATGAAGTCACTGATGGTGCTGGAAACATGGCTGGAGTACAGAAAGGCTGTGCAGCTTTGTTTCAAGAAAAAGTACCACATGCTATTTTTTTCCACTGTGCTAGCCACCAGTTGTACCTCGTACTTTCAAAGGCTTGCCAAGTTCCAGAAGTACGAATAATGTTAAATATAGTGAAGGAAGTTGGTTTGTTTTTCAAATACTCCCCAAAAAGGCAAAGATGTCTAGAGGAATCAGTGCAGTAGATAAACTTACAGCAAAAGGCAAGTGGCAAAAAACCTATAGAAAAACAAAAGCTTAAGTTGCTGTGTGAGACCAGATGGGTGGAGAGACATACAGCCTTTGACTTCTATCATATGTGTGAAGCACTCATTCACTGTTTAGACAATATTATGAATAACAGAGGGCCACACTGGGATGGAAAAACTTTGACAGATGCCAGTGGACTTTACAGTTCAATTACTAAGTCTTGCTTTATTGTTTCCTTTCAGTCAGCAAGGTTCTTGTTTGGCTTTAATAAGCCCCTTAGCAAACCTCTACAAGGATCGTCACAAGACATACTGTATGCATATGAGCATGTCAGCTGTGTGCTTAATGAGCTGCAGGCTGTTCGTGCAAACATTGAGAATGAGTTTAGGAATATCTTCAGAGATATGTCAGAAATGGGGAGCTTCTGCGATAATACTGAATTACCCCTTCCACGTGTCTGTAGCAAACAGACTATGAAGAACAATGTGGCTGAAGAGACTTCAGAAGAGTACTGGCAAAGAGCAATTTTTATTCCCTTTCTGGATCACTTCATTCATAAACTGTCCAGACGATTCACTACAATGGCATCAACAGCTATTCAAGGACTCTCACTAATTCCATCAAACTTGAACAGCTTAACATTAGATAGAGTTCACTTAAAAATTTTTTTGACTTTCCTTTAACAACATTCAACCAAGAGCTCAGACTGTGGAAAAGGACATGGGAGACTATATCGCACAATTCTGCACTGCTAAATGATTTGAAGCAGACCTATTCACAAACAAATGTCAAAATGCTCCCAAACATTTTGTTTGTATTAAATACACTCTTGCTCACTCCAGTCACAACTGCTGGAATAGAAAGCGCTAATTCAGCCTTAAAACTGATAAAGTCTGAACTCCGGAGTACCATGGGACAAGAGCGTCTTAACAGTTTAGTGTTGCTGTTCATGCATAGAGACATCCCAATAGACTACTCCTCTGTAATCCATATTTGCAGAAAGACATCCGAGAATGTTTTTATATATATGTTTAGATGTTATAACATATTGACAAAGTCTGACTACTAATTAATTCGGAGTGTTACCATCAGAGAAGTCATCTACTCCGCAGGCAACATAAGAATTCATAGAAGTACTATCAGAGAAGTCAGTACTACCATCATAGAAGTCATCTACTCTCAGGCAACATAGAAAGTAAAAAGTACCAGTAGTCAGAGCACTACCATCACAGAAGTCCTCTACTCCACAGGCAGCATAGAAAGTGAGAAGTACCAGTAGTCAGTCAGAGCTCTACCATCATAGAAGTCATCCACTCCACAGGCAACATAGAAATTCATACAAGTGCCATCAGAGAAGTTAGTACTACCATCATAGAAGTCATCTACTCCCAGGCAACATAGAAAGTAAGAAGTACCAGTAGTCAGAGCACTGCCATCACAGAAGTCCTCTACTCCACAGGCAGCATAGAAAGTAAGAGAAGTACCAGTAGTCAGAGCTCTACCATCAGAAATCCTCCACTCCACAGGCAACATAGAAATTCCACAGAAGTCCTCTACTCCACAGGCAGCATAGAAAGTGTGAAGTACCAGCAGTCAAAGCTCTAACATCATAGAAGTCATCCACTCCACAGGCAACATAGAAATTCATAGAAGTACCATCAGAGAAGTCAGTACTACCATCATAGAAGTCATCTACTCCCCAGGCAACATAGAAAGTAAAAAGTACCAGTAGTCAGAGCACTACCATCACAGAAGTCCTCTACTCCACAGGCAGCATAGAAAGTGATAAGTACCAGTAGTCAGTCAGAGCTCTACCATCATAGAAATCATCCACTCCACAGGCAACATAGAAATTCATACAAGTGCCATCAGAGAAGTCAGTACTACCATCATAGAAGTCATCTACTCCCAGGCAACATAGAAAGTAAGAAGTACCAGTAGTCAGAGCACTACCATCACAGAAGTCCTCTACTCCACAGGCAGCATAGAAAGTAAAAGTACCAGTAGCCAGAGCACTACCATCACAGAAGTCATCTACTCCACAGGCAGCATAGAAAGTGTGAAGTACCAGTAGTCAGTCAGAGCTCTACCATCATAAGTCACCCACTCCACAGGCAACATAGAAATTCATACAAGTGCCATCAGAGAAGTCAGTACTACCATCATAGAAGTCATCTACTCCCAGGCAACATAGACAGTAAGAAGTACCAGTAGTCAGAGCACTACCATCACAGATGTCCTCTACTCCACAGGCAGCATAGAAAGTAAAAGTACCAGTAGTTAGAGCTCTACCATCAGAAGTCATCCACTTCACAGGCAACATAGAAATTCCACAGAAGTCCTCTACTCCACAGGCAGCATAGAAAGTGTGAAGTACCAGCAGTCAAAGCTCTATAATAGAAGTCATCCACTCCACAGGCAACATAGAAAGTAAAAGAAGTACCAGTAGTCAGAGCTCTACCATCAGAAGTCATCCACTCCACAGGCAACATAGAAATTCCACAGAAGTCCTCTACTTCACAGGCAGCATAGAAAGTGTGAAGTACCAGTAGTTAGAGCACTACCATCACAGAAGTCCCCTACTCCACAGGAAGCATAGAAAGTGAGATGTACCAGTAGTCAGTCAGAGCTCTACCATCATAGAAATCATCCACTCCACAGGCAACATAGAAATTCATACAAGTGCCATCAGAGAAGTCAGTACTACCATCATAGAAGTCATCTACTCCCAGGCAACATAGACAGTAAGAAGTACCAGTAGTCAGAGCACTACCATCACAGATGTCCTCTACTCCACAGGCAGCATAGAAAGTAAAAGTACCAGTAGTTAGAGCTCTACCATCAGAAGTCATCCACTTCACAGGCAACATAGAAATTCCACAGAAGTCCTCTACTCCACAGGCAGCATAGAAAGTGTGAAGTACCAGCAGTCAAAGCTCTATCATAGAAGTCATCCACTCCACAGGCAACATAGAAAGTAAAAGAAGTACCAGTAGTCAGAGCTCTACCATCAGAAGTCATCCACTCCACAGGCAACATAGAAATTCCACAGAAGTCCTCTACTTCACAGGCAGCATAGAAAGTGTGAAGTACCAGTAGTTAGAGCACTACCATCACAGAAGTCCCATACTCCACAGGAAGCATAGAAAGTGAGATGTACCAGTAGTCAGTCAGAGCTCTACCATCATAGAAATCATCCACTCCACAGGCAACATAGAAATTCATACAAGTGCCATCAGAGAAGTCAGTACTACCATCATAGAAGTCATCTACTCCCAGGCAACATAGAAAGTAAGAAGTACCAGTAGTCAGAGCACTACCATCACAGAAGTCCTCTACTCCACAGGCAGCATAGAAAGTAAAAGTACCAGTAGTCAGAGCACTACCATCACAGAAGTCCTCTACTCCACAGGCAGCATAGAAAGTAAAAGAAGTACCAGTAGTCAGAGCTCTACCATCAGAAGTCATCCACTCCACAGGCAACATAGAAATTCCACAGAAGTCCTCTACTCCACAGGCAGCATACAAAGTAAGAGAAGTATCAGTAGTCAGGGATTAGGCATGCTGGACAGAGTACATGAACTATGGACAGAAGTTTGAAATATTACCCAGGAAGTTGCAAAAACTTAATTCTAAATAGAAAGAAGATTAAGAAGGCAAAATGACTGTCTGTGAAGGCTTTAGAAGTGGCCGAGGAAAGAAGGCTCTCTAAAGATAATGAGAGCAGTGTACATAATGTAAAACTTTAATGCAGAGTTTGATAGATGATAGCAAGAGAAGTTCAGGAGGGATGTATACATGAGCAATGCAAAGAAATGGAAGACAACAAAAGGTGGTTTTTATGCAAAATGCGTAGTTTTAAAAGTTTGTAATATGTAGAACAGTATTGTTGTTTCAAGACATGTGTATCCATTTTTTACTTTAAGGTTCCCATGGTTTTTAATTAGGAAAGTGATTAACATTGTTGATTGGCTTGAATGTATAAGTACCTTTATTTAAACAGCAGTGTAATGTCATCCCACTGTTTGTTTGTCTGAAGAAGGCGAGTCATTTGATTTTGCAAAGTGCCGCCTAACTTTTACTGGAAATTAAACCTGTGGATTTACCGGACTCTCTTATTGTGTTCCAACCGCCTTTACTTTTTTCAGCAGTTTGTGGTTTTTCGCTGGTTCGAAAGTGTTCTTACTATGGCGACTGGAACCGAGAAGCCGGTTCTCCAACGCTGTTCTGCAGCAGGATGACAACAACGGCAGTAGTGCTAACTCTCAGGAACCTGACAGTGTTAGTCGGCACTACTCCAAAGAGTTGATGTTTTAACACAAAAGGTGGAAGCCTTTTCCAATTCAATTGCAACTAACATCGGCAATGTGAATCGGCGATGCCTGCTTCCAACCTGAGTGGATCCACTCATACCTAATGGACAGGGGTCACCTCCTTCTACAACAGGAAATCCATCAGCAGGCACGGTTCTCAAACGCCGTTAGTACGGAACCGTTTCCCTTACTGCAGCAAATGGAAAATCAACTGCAGGTGGACAATACTTATGCCGAGCATTGTTAAGAGGTAATATTCACACTTCTACTATTTCTGAAGGCATACCTAATATGAACAGTTTTTTAAACAACAATAACTTTTTTCTGGGCAGGTTTAATCCTGAGGCCAGTAATGGTATGCCGCAAGATATAAGCAATGAAAACCTAGGTACAAAAATTGATTCATTTGACGCTAAATTGTTCAAGTGCAAAAAGTTGCAACTTGAAACATCATATCTTGAGGAGTGTATTAAGAACAAGATTATCCCAAAAGGCTTACGCCAATGGCGATTTCCGGCAGGACTGGTTGACGACTCTGGTTTTTATCAGGAACTTTTAGAGTTGTTTGACAGACAAGGTATTGACTTTCTACATGCTTTAATAGCATTTTATACTAGTGATATTACCAAGTTAAAGACAGAACTTGCAAAATTGGAAACTGAAATTAAAAACCATGCTGAGTTTCCACGATATAAGTACCTAATATTGTAGAATATTCCCAGCATTGATGCTACTATGAAAAACTTATCAACAATAAGAAAAGAAATTGGCCAGAGACATCAGAGACTATGCCAACAAATGTGCTTACCCAAGACTTCCACGTAATGGACAATTTAATTTAAACAATAATGGGGACAATGACCAGTTTCATTCTTCCAATATAACCATACCTTTTACTAATAACAACAATAATCAACCTGAGCAAAGACAGGCCCCTAGAAGGAGTCCTAGATTAAATAACACCAACAGGGGTAAAA
>NC_056739.1:1117752789-1117899186 GCF_019279795.1 Protopterus annectens
GGGGGGGTTCCTAAATGAGATGGAAATCTTAAAAAGTATGTTGTTAAACAGAGGATACCCTAGTCATTTTGTAGCACCTGTACTAGATGAAGTCATGATAAAGAGACAAAACAGGCATTACTATCCTCTACTGAGTGCAGCACTTGTGGAAATGAGAACAACAGCGGTGATAAGTGAAAACACTGGGAATGTGGTTAAACCCTTTACTAATGCCATTATATTATCATATAACCCTTGTTTTGAAAGCATTAGAGAGGTGGTTATGAAAAATGGAATAATTTTCAGTAGTGATGAAGAAAATCTTAAAAAAGTGGGGGAGAAACGTTTGATAATATACAAAAAAGATCTGAGCATAAAAAACCTTTTGGAAAGAGGGGTTGTTGTTAGAACAAAAGGGCACATGAAAAGATGTGGACATTGTGCCCAATGTCCCTATATTTTGTAGACTAACACTGTTTACATTAAAGGGTATGGTAAAGTGACTTTACAACAGCGTGTTAATTGTTTAAGCAAGAGCTTGGTTCATGTTGCTATTTGCCAACAATGCAACAATTTTTATAAAGGGAAGCCCATTAACTCCTTTAATAAATGCATTTACCAACACCTATTTGATTTACGAAAAGGCAATATGAATAATGCCTTAACAAAACATATCCATGAATTTACTAACCACTTTAAATTCAGTGCATTGAAACAAGTAGTGAACCGGGGGGGGGGGGTCCACCCCATTGTTCTTTGAAACCAAGGAGCTAGTATGGCAACTGAGATGTGATGCCACACATCCACCTGGACTCAATGATATGGCCTCCATTTCTAGCTTACAAAAATTAAAGGCAGATTTTCATATTTGAAGACATTCTCAAATAAGTGTTATTTAATAGGGCTTGTGTAAATGAACAGGCTATGGCCAAACTTGCATATTGCATTTTATTTATTTTTTTATTCTATGTTGTTCAAACATTCCTGATCATATTGAAGAGGGTACTGTGGTGTTGTAGTGGATTTTGTTTTATTTCACTTGAATGTAAAGCTTTTAAGAAATGCATTATTCAGGGATCATATGACTGATTTTGTATAAAAGAAAGTGATGATGTTCTTCATCTCACATTGCTGCAGTCCTTACATATGGGTAATCCGCTGTCCTCGGTCGGCCCGAATACCAAAGTATTAGGCTGACGTTGGTCATGGGCGCTCAGATCTGACATCAGAGCGTCAGGGTATTAAAGCGCATGACCGACGTCATATCCTCAGTCTTTTTTGCCGCATGGTCCGATGCAGAAGCAGCGTTTGCAAGTGCCGTTCGGCGTTCTGAAATTTTCGTATTCTGAGTTTCAGACCGAAACCAAGTTGGGCTAAGTACCCCATTGGGGAATATTTTTGTTTTTTCTTGCCTCAGTTAATTCTGGATGTCAGAAAAAGTGAATAATTGTATTTCTTGTGGGAAACAGATACTGCATAGGGATTACCATTCTCTTTGTATTCCTTGTTTGGGAACTGAGCACGACGTAGTCGGGTGTCACTTTTGTGCTAGGTTTAATAAGCGCACCATTAAACGTAGGTTAGATTGCGCTAGGCTTGTCTTCGGTAAGCGGTGTAATTATAATATGCCGTCGGATCCTCCGACGCCCGCTACCGCGAAGAAGCGCAAAGACAAATCTTTAAAGTCCAGACAAGATGAGTCGTCCGTTCCGGACGCCGGCTCTTTAGAAACTACGGTGGAATCTGTGGATCCAGCCGAGGTTTCAGTTGAGTCTCAGGGGGAGGCTTTAATTTTGCAGGATGTGGCCTCTCAGGAGTCAGGTCAGGCTGAGGGGGCCTCTCAGGTTGCTGTTCTCCCTTCCTTGCCTAAGGTGGTTAGGCCTTCTCCTTCTGTCTCTAAGGCTCCTTCTAAAGGCAGGCCTGGTTTGCCTTCCACGGGTGTCAGTCCTAGTTCTGCAGGTTCTGTGCCTAAAAACACATGCTTAAAATGGCAGAAGATTTAATTTCTTTAATCAGAGGTTCTATGCCCCCTCCTGATAAGAGGCCTAGGGTGGAGCCAGAGGTGGAAAGTTTAGAGCAGGCTTCAGATTACTCAGAGTCTTCGGCTGAAGACATTCAGGATTTTCCTCCTTATTCTGATTCAGACACAGAGGATTCCACTCCTGCTTCTCCTCCAGAGGATTTTTCTTTTTCAGAAACCCTGCATTCCATGAGGGAACATTTTAAATGGGAAGGTCAGGATTTCTCAGATTCCCAAAAGAGGCTTAGGGAATTTTTGTTTTTACCTCAACATAGGCCCTTGGCTATACCTCCTGTTTTGGATGTTGTTCAAGACGTTTTTTCCGAGGCCTCCCTTAATCCAGACTCTCTGCCTCCTGCGCCAGTTAAGCCAGACAGGTACTACAGAGTGCCTGAGGCTCATAAATATCTGTATAAAAGTCCAAGGGCTGACCCAGAAACTATTAGCCAGGGACCTAAGGGTGTCAGGGCTTCTGTTGTAAAGAATCCAGTTCCTATTGATAAAGATGCTAGAGCTTTGGATAGATGGGGTAAGAAAGTGTATACCTCTTCCACTTTAGCAATGAGGGCTTTGACTTGCCAGTTTCATATGTTGAAGTATCAGAATTTTCTTCTTACTCAACTAAAATCTAAAGTGGATGCTTTAGCAGAGGGCATAGAGTGTAAAGAATTACAGAATTTGGTACATGCCTCTGAACAGGTGGGTAAGCATTCTTTGCAGTGTGGTTTCGATGCTTTACAGGCTTCTTCCAGGGTGGCTGCCACTGGTTCAGTTATTCGCAGGCACGCCTGGCTTAAGGATCAGAATTTGTCAGAGCATGTTAAAACTAGAATTTTGGATGCTCCTTTACAGTCTGAAGTTTTGTTTGGTTCTCCTGTGGAATCTGTCTTGAAGAAAATGGAAGACAAGGCTAAGTCTATGCAGACTGTTAAAGCTTTTTTGCAGGTGCAGCCTCCTAAGTTTAGCAGGAATTGGCCTACTAAGGGATGGGCTTATCCTTCTTCTGATTCACAGTCTAGGGGTAGATCTAGACATGGTAGGGGCAGAGCTCAGAGTACTTTTAGGCCTAGGACGTGGAGTTCACCTGCACAATCTACAGGTGAGGGCAGGGGCCAGTCCTTTCATAAACAGGCCCAATGACCTGCATTTTCAGCTGCCAGATTCTTCCTGTCTGGCAGCTCCTTTGGGAGGAAAGTTGGCACTCTTCAAGCAAAACTGGCTTTTAGTCACCCAGGACAAATGGGTGTTGGACATTATAGACCGAGGCTACAAGTTTTATTTCCATACATTGCCTCCTTTCAAAGGCATGCCAGACGTTCCTCCTCAGCAAAGGGTAGAGGCTCACAAGCAAATTTCCTTACTTCTTCAAATGGGGGCTATACAGCAGGTCCCTCTGTCAGAAGTGGGCCTAGGATTTTATTCTCGCCTGTTTCTAGTACCAAAGAAAGGAAACACTTGGAGACCGATTTTGGATTTATCTATTCTCAACACATACCTAGACATTCCAAAATTCAAAATGTTGACGTTGCAACAACTTCTACCTCTGTTGGGCAAAGATCACTGGATGGTAACTCTGGATCTCAAAGAGGCTTATCTTCATGTTCCTATCAGGCCCAGTTGCAGGAGGTACCTGCGTTTTCGGGCTGGGACTTTACATTATCAGTTCTCTGCATTGCCCTTTGGCTTATCTACTGCCCAGGGTGTTCACAAAGGTTCTGGCTCCAGTGATAGCCTTCTTACGGTTAAGAGGAATACAGATTTATCCTTATTTGGACGATTGCCTGATTCTTGCTCAAGACAAGTACGAACTTCTTCATCATCTACAGTATGTGATGGCAGTGTTAAGGTGCCTAGGGTATTCTGTGAACGAAACAAAGTCCAGTCTAGTACCCTCTCAGGAAATGTGCTTTCTGGGTGTGAGACTGAATACAGCTTCCCAGATGGCCTTTTTGACCCCGGACAAGCAAAAGAACCTTACACTTTACTTCCATCAATTGTCTCTATGGTCCAGGCTGACTGCAAGGACAGTCCTTCAAGCCTTGGGGTTCATGGCATCTTGTATTCTGGTGCTTCCCAATGCCAAACTGCATATGAGGAAGCTACAATGGTATCTCAAAATGTATGGACACAACACTGCCAAGATCTGGACACTGTCATTCAAATAATACCTTGCATTCAAAAGGAATTTTTGTGGTGGGCTCAGGAATGTCACCTAAACAAGGGACTCTCTATGACCCGACCAGAGGCGAGTCAGATTTTAATGACAGATGCCTCGGACAAGGCTTGGGGAGCACACCTCAATGGAAAATGGGTGCAAGACACGTGGCCTGCCAGACTTCAACATTTACATATCAACTTGAAGGAGATGTTAGCAGTCCAATTTGCATTAATGGCTTTCAAGGATTTCCTTCACCCAGGGCAAGTGTTGATTCTAACAGACAACACAACTGTCATGTGGTACATCAACAAACAAGGGGGAACCCATTCGTACCCTCTTTGCAGGCAAGCAATGATTTTGTGGGAGACTGCTCTCAGTTTACACCTCAACCTTCAGGCAAGATTTCTACCAGGAGCACAGAACTCCTTAGCAGATGTTTTGAGCAGACAGATAGTGGATCCCCACGAGTGGAAATTGGATCCTCATGTATTTCGAAAATTGACAGTGATATGGGGAACTCCAGACATAGATCTGTTCGCTTCTCCACTAAATTTCCAGTTGCCAAAGTTTTGCACAAAAATGTTTCATCCCACAGCTTGGAAAGTGGATGCTCTGTCATTCAGTTGGAGCAATCTTCACGTCTATGCCTTTCCACCTCTGCCTCTCCTCCCCAAGGTACTCTTGAAAGTCAGACAAGACAAGCCTTCCATGATACTAATAGCTCCAGATTGGCCTCGACAGCACTGGTACCCTCTGCTGAGGAGTTTAGTACGGGAGCCTCCATGGCCTTTGCCTTCGATTCCGCACCTTTGTCACAGGAGGGCAATCATTTCCTCAATGTCAGGATTCAGTCCCTGCATCTAACAGCCTGGCATATTCTGTTCTAGAACCTGGAGGGTCGCAGCTTCCACAACAAGTTTTGAATGTTATTTTGGAGGCCAGAAGGCCTAGTACAAGGAAAGTTTATGCTGATAAATGGAGGAGATTTTTAATTTGGAGCAAAACAAAGGGCTTTGATGTTTCCAGGCCTGATTTAAGTGTTTCTCTTCAATATCTTACAGAATTATTAGACAAGGGTTTGTCTTTCTCCTCTATAAAAGTTCATGCTGCAGCCATTTCTGCTCACTATGACTGTGACCCTCCATTATTCTCTCATCCTTTAAGCAATTTCTTAGAGGGGCAAAGAACATAAGACCCCCACGTAGAGCTCCTACTCCTGCCTGGGATCTCAATTTTGTGTTGGAAAAACTTACTTTACCTCCTTTTGAACCTGCAGCTACTGCTGAGTTAAAGTTTTTGTCTTGGAAGACTGCTTTTTTGTTGGCTATTACGTCTGCTAGAAGGGTTTCTGAATTACAGGCTCTTATGGCAGTTGAACCCTTCCTAATTTTTCATAAGGATAGAGTATCTCTGCGTACTAATCCTACTTTTATGCCTAAAGTGGTTTCAAATGTGGCCTTGAACCAATCAATTCATTTGCCTACTTTTTATGCAGATCCCCAAAATAAAGGGGAGAAAATTTTGCACACTTTGGATATTCACAGGCAGTTGCGTTATTATTTGAGCAGGACTAAAGGGTTCAGACAGTCTCAGCAGTTGTTTGTTTCTTTTGCTTTGGGTTCTCAGGGGAAACCTGTTTCAAAACAAACTATTTCTAAGTGGATTGGCTTTTGTATTGCTTTTTGTTATTCTCATCATGGTAAGGAGATTCCGGCTGGAATCAGACCTCACTCCACTAGAGCTACTGCCACTTCTACAGCTTTTTTAAGGGGAGTAGCTACTAAAGACATTTTGGAAGCAGCTACTTGGAGTTCAGTGCATACTTTTTCTAAACATTACCACCTTTCTCTTTATTCCAAATCTAGGGCTGGATTTGCCACTGTAATCTTACAGGGCATTTTGGCAGCTCCCAATGCTTTATGATTTGGCCAGCCTCCCTTTACCTCTGCTTTGGGATTCTACCCATATGTAAGGACTGCAGCAATGTGAGATGAAGAACATAGTACAGTTTTGTACCTACCATAAATGTAGATGTTCGAAGATCCACATTGCTGCAGTCCAATTTACCCTCCCTCCTTCCCCTCTGTAGTTTGGAATGGTTGTATGGTTTGGGTGGTAGCTGTTATTTGTACATGCCTTTTGGGAAGTATTCTATTTTTGGCTGTGGCCTTTCTTTTTAGGGCCTTCTGACATCTGGGGCAAGAAAAGACTGAGGATATGACGTCGGTCATGCGCTTTAATACCCTGACGCTCTGATGTCAGATCTGAGCGCCCATGACCGACGTCAGCCTAATACTTTGGTATTCGGGCCGACCGAGGACAGCGGATTACCCATATGTAAGGACTGCAGCAATGTGGATCTTCGAACATCTACATTTATGGTAGGTACAAAACTGTACTTTTTTTATATAAAAGGAAGTGATGTTTTATGCTCTGTTAATCTGAAGAAGTCAGATGGTTTTACGCCGACAAAAGCGCTCATATTAAAGTGTAGTCTGTTCCTGTGAGCTGGTCTTCATGCTTTATTAACTTAATCGAGTTCTAATCGCTAAAAACACAAAATAGCAAGACCTATTTTATCAAAAGGAACACTTATGAAATTGTATTAATTATAATTCACAAAGCTATCTACACTATTTCTTATGACAAATATGTGCAGAATTTAAAAACACATACCTCAGACCTAATCCTAATCCAGTAATGAAATCCAAACCCCAATCCTCAAACCTAAGCCCAACCCTAAACCTAAATCTAAAAGTAGCATTATTCTAACCTTAATCCCAACCAAAAAAAGTACTAACCACAATCCCAACAAGAACCCCAGTTCTAACACTGAAATCATTGGCTTATGCAAATAGTATGGCCACCACATTCATCCAAATGACACTTCATTCAGATACATCATTTGACTAAATACCATTTCAGTCAAATAAAATATTCACACAACTCAAATTCAAATAAAAGGAAATTACTATTGATAAACTGCTAAGAAAAAAACTGTATGATTCCTTGCAAGAATACTGCTATGTACAGTATAGTTTGCAGTTACTTACAGCTTTGGATTCTAAAAATCAGTTTTTGGAGTATGAAATGCATTTTAGTATTATGATGCTGTTGTTTATATGAACTGATATGGCCTGGGATTCCCAGACAACTTGAATATTGCACAGTGCTAATTAATAGTCCTGTGAAGGGCACAGGGATTCAAAGACAGTGTGTAATGTACCACATGAAGAGAACTCACAGACATTACCACTATGCATCCATGCAGCACTTGTGTATAAATTTCAGCTATAGTGTTGCTTGGTGTATCTTGTGTAAATAGAACACTGCTAGCTTCAACCTTCTTTTTATCCCTGCTTTTACATAACAAAATATTTATATAGTTTTACCACAATAAAAAATGGTTTCCTGTTTCCTTTTATTTTTTTTTCATAAATCCCAGTACAGATCAAATAAATTTAATAAATCTTTTGAAAATGTGAGTATGACTTCGGATCTTGGCATCCAGATCAACACCATTTGCATGGATTTGACTAAAGTTTTCAGTGATAGTTTTGCATTTAGATTTGGGTTAATAGCCTTTTCAGGCTCTTTCCAAACATTTGTATTACATGGTAAAAATGTTTATGTTAGAAGCAAGGAGAGAAAATCTTAATTAACTAATAATTAATTTTAATTAATAATATGCCCCTAAGAGCTGACCCAGTTGTTCGGGATTTGGAAATGTATGTGGACAGTGACCTAATTTTTGACCAACATGTGTCTATTGTTGTAAGTAAGTCATTCTGTATTATAGTGCTTATAAACAAAGGGATTGTGTCTAGATCTAGGGATTCATTGTCCCCCTTTACTCAGCCCTCATTAGGCCAGTCATTCACTATAATGCCCCCTTTGGCATGTATCTGTCCAGAAACATGCAACAACTGGACATCCACAGATATACCTTACTAAAAGGATACAAGACCTAAACAACATGTCCTGCATGGACCAACACAAAGCCCTGCCACTGTACTCTATAAACTATAAACTACTAATATTTGACCTGTGCCTGGGCATTTAAGACATCCTCCAACCCAATACTGGTGGAGTTACTGCACATCAACAAGTCACATGGCATCAGAAACATGTCTAGGTATCTAAACCACTTCTGCAACTTCAACAGAACAGTTTGGAGGGACAGTTATATCTCACAGAGGATGTCACTGCTCTGGACCAGACTCCTTTACACATAAAACAAAGTTCATCCCTGTGGATGAATATTCAAACACAACTTGGTTCTATGGATGGGAATCAGAAACTTTATCCCTGGACTGCTCCCTGTACTAATAATGGACAGTGGCAAGTACTAAATGTTTACCCCATGCATGGGTCCCTCAAACTATCTATGGTATGATCCCATTTATTCTCATTAGGGGTATCATATAATTATCGGCCATGGGATGGATAAGGCCAATCTCTTACCAAATGGAATAAGTTAATTCAAGCACAAATAGGGAAACTGGCTAAACTTAAACTAGTCTGTAAGGGCCGCTAGCTTACTAATTACCTATGAACCTATAGACCTATAAGTAAGTCTTTTCATCTGAATGTTTAAATGTGATCCATATATTGTCACAGGATTCTGCCTGAGGCCTAGTTTTACCTAATATTTATTCTCTGGTATGCAAATGAAAAATAATGTTTGGTCCATGAAGTGCAAATGATTACAAACTAAGGGGGATGACTTGAGTGTCAACAAACTATAGCACTACAAGCAGGGATTATATCAGTCTGTGAATGTTCTGCACACAATAGTAGTGCTCTAAATTTAGCCATATGATATAGTATGTACAAAGGTCATCTTAAGTGTCTGTCTTCCTTTTTCAATTCATAGCATCTTTCTTCCTGTAGACAAAACAATAAAAACCTGTGATGTTGTTGGCTGCAATCTCAGCTTCTCAGAAATTCTTTTACTGGTCAGTAGTAAAGCATACACACATTTGTGAACAATATTTTTATCAGAATTTTGAGAAAAATCATTAACACACTGATCAGAACTTCATACATTTAGCGAGAATAATAGTGGAGTCTAATACAAATACATCATAAGGAGACTAGTAGCAGAGTGTATCACCCAGTTCTAGTGCCCCACTACTTAAGGAGACTAGTTGTTGTTGTTTCTTTCGGCTTTTCCCGGTTAGGGGTCGCCACAGCGGAACTCCAGTCCACTAATGATTGGCAGTAGATTTTTACGTACCGAGTTGCCAACCCTGACGCACAACCTTCAACAAAGGTACGCCCATTCACACATGTCTCCACACAGAAGACACTTTAGCTGAGAATCGAACAGCACAACATCTTACTGTGAGGTGACAACGCTACCGCAGCACCACCACTGCAGTGACTTCTTAAGGAGACTAGTAGTAAAGTATAATACACAGTTCTAGTACTATACATCATAAGGAGACTAGTAGCAGAGTGTAACACCCAGTTGTAGTATTGCACAATATAAAGAGGCCAGTAGCAGAGGATAATGCAGAGTTCTAGTACTATACAACATAAGGGGACTAGTAACAGAGTCTAATAACCAGTTCTAGTACTGCAAAACACAGAGAAACTAGTAGCAGAGTCTAATACCCAGTTCCAGTACTATACAACTTAAGAAGACTAGTAGCAGAGTCTAATACCCAGTTCTAGTACTACACAACATAAGAAGACTAGTATCAGAATATAATACCCAGTTCTAGTACTACAAAATATAAGAAGACTAGTAGTAGAGTGTAACGCGCAGTTCTAGTGCTGCACAATATAGGAAGCTGGTAGCAGAGGATAATACAGAGTTCTAGCACTATGCAACATAAGGAGACTAGTAGCAGAGTCTAATAACCAGTTCTAGTACTGCACAACATAAGGAGACTAGTGGCAGAGTCTAATACCAGTTCTAGTACTGTACAACATAAGGAGACTAGTAGCAGAGTCTAATGTCCAGTTCTAGTATGACACAACATAAGGAGACTAGTAGCAGAGTCTAATACCCAGTTCTAGTACTATACAACATAAGGAGACTAGTAGCAGAGTCTAATACCCAGTTCTAGTATTACACAACATAAGGAGACTAGTAGCAGGGTCTAATACCCAGTTCTAGTACTATACAACATAAGGAGACTAGTAGCAGAGTCTAATACTCAGTTCTAGTACTACACAACATAAGGAGATTAGTAGCAGGGTCTAATACCCAGTTCTAGTACTACAAAACATAAGGAGATTAGTAGCAGAGTCTAATACTCAGGTCTTGTGCTACATGACATAAGGAGGCTAGTAGCAGAGTATAATACCCAGTTATAGTACTACACAACATAAGGAGACAAGCAGCAGAGTCTAATACCCAATTCTAGTGCTAAACAACATAAGGAGACTAGTAGCAGAGTATAATACCCAGTTCTAGTACTGCACAACATAAGGAGACTAGTAGTAGAATGTAATACCCAGTTCTAGTACTACACAAATGAAGGAGACTAGTAGCAGAGTATAATACCCAGTGCTAGTACTACACAGCATAAGGAGACTAGTAGCAGAATGTAATACCCAGTTCTAGTACTACACAACATAAGGAGACTAGCAGCACAGTCTAATACCCAGTTCTACTACTGCACAACATAAGGAGACTAGTAGCAGAATGCAATATCCAGTTCTAGTACTACACAACATAAGGAGACTGGTAGCAGAGTATAATACCCAGTTCTAGTACTACACAGCATAAGAACACTAGTAGCTGAATGTAATACCTAGTTCTTATACTACACAGCATAAGGAGACTAGTAGCAGAGTCTAATACCCAGTTCTAGTACTATACAACATAAGGAGACTAGAAGCATAGTCTAATACCCAGTTCTAGTACTACACAACATAAGGAGACTAGTAGCAGGGTCTAATACCAGTTCTAGCATTATACAACATAAGGAGACTAGTAGCAGAGTCTAATACTCAGGTCTTGTGCTACATGACATAAGGAGGCTAGTAGCAGAGTATAATACCCAGTTATAGTACTACACAACATAAGGAGACAAGCAGCAGAGTCTAATACCCAATTCTAGTGCTAAACAACATAATAAGACTAGTAGCAGAGTATAATACCCAGTTCTAGTACTGCACAACATAAGGAGACTAGTAGTAGAATGTAATACCCAGTTCTAGTACTACACAAATGAAGGAGACTAGTAGCAGAGTATAATACCCAGTGCTAGTACTACACAGCATAAGGAGACTAGTAGCAGAATGTAATACCCAGTTCTAGTACTACACAACATTAGGAGACTAGCAGCAGAGCCTAATACCCAGTTCTACTACTGCACAACATAAGGAGACTACTAGCAGAGTATAATACCCAGTTCTAGTACTGAACAACATAAGGGGACTAGTAGCAGAATGTAATACCCAGTTCTAGTACTACACAACATAAGGAGACTAGTAGCAGAGTATAGTACCCAGTTCTAGTACTACGTAGCATAAGGAGACTAGCAGCACAGTCTAATACCCAGTTCTACTACTGCACAACATAAGGAGACTAGTAGCAGAATGCAATATCCAGTTCTAGTACTACACAACATAAGGAGACTAGTAGCAGAGTATAATACCCAGTTCTAGTACTACACAGCATAAGGACACTAGTAGCTGAATGTAATACCTAGTTCTCATACTACACAGCATACGGAGACAAGTAGCAGAGTCTAATACCCAGTTCTAGTACTATACAACATAAGGAGACTAGTAGCAGGGTCTAACACCCAGTTCTAGTACTATACAACATAAGGAGACAAGAAGCAGAGTCTAATACCCAATTCTTGTGCTAAACAACATAAGGAGACTAGTAGCAGAGTATAATACCCAGTTCTAGTACTGCACAACATAAGGAGACTAGTAGCAGAATGCAATACCCAGTTCTGGCACTACACAACATAAGGAGACTAGTAGCAGAATATAATACCCAGTTCTAGTACTACACAGCATAAGGACACTAGTAGCTGAATGTAATACCCAGTTCTAGTACTACACAACATAAGGAGACTAGTAGCAGAATATAATACCCAGTTCTAGTACTACACAGCATAGGGACACTAGCAGCCAAATGTAATACCCAGTTCTAGTAATACACAACATAAGGAGACTAGTGGCAAAGTCTAATACCCAGTTCTAGTACAATACAACATAAGGAGACTAGTAGCAGAATATAATACCCAGTTCTTGTACTGCATGATATAAGGAGGCTAGTAACAGAATATAATACCCAGTTCTAGTACTACATAACGTAAGGAGACAAGCAGCAGAGTCTAATGCCCAGTTCTAGTACTATAACACATAAGGAGACTAGGAGCAGAGTCTAATATCCAGTTTGAGTACTACACAATATAAGGAGACTAGTAGCAGAGTATAATACCCAGTTCTAGTACTACACAGCTTAAGGAGACTAGTAGCAAAATGTAATACCCCAATTCTAATACTACACAACATAAGGAGACTAGCAGCTGAGCCTGATACCCAATTCTAGTACTGAATGACATAAAGAAGCTAGTAGCAGAGTCTAATGCCCAGTTCTTGTATTGCATGACATAAAGAAGCTAGTAGCAGAGTATAATATCCAGTTATAGTACTGCACAACTTCAGTACTTTGTGATTTCTACATACATTAACTGTGAGGCAATAAAGCTGCATGGGAAGACAGTGTTCTACAAGCTTATTACTGCATCAGCCTTGGTGCATGTCTTTACATGTCTGACAACATATGCATACTGATGATACTGAACTGCATATATCTCCCTATATTCCAAAAATAGTCATATTCAACACATGCAACTGTTTTAATCTAAACCATACCTCTCAACCTCTTAGAACAAGAAATCTGGACAAAGGCATAAATAAAAGTGGGACAAAGTCCCACAAATAGGGACAATTTTTAAATATTGCTCTTAAAAACTTAGAAAGTTGATAGAATAACAGGTTTTGCATTAGCATGAACTTTCTGAAGGGTATGAAGTCTAAAACTCAAATGTCTCTCATTATTTTCCAACTTCAATCTTTAATGATTTCCCACTAATATGTCAGAAAACCACAATTTTATGAAAAATGGGGCAAAAATATGAGGCAAAAATCTGGACATTCTACAAAAATCTGTACTGTTGACAGGTATGATCTAAACTATTTATAAATGATGTAAGTGATGTCAATAATGTCTAAATAATAGAGCTGTTGCTCATGAATGAAGATGACTGCAAATGATGAAACAATGCAAATGATGCCAATGATGTCTGTATAATGAAGCTTTTCTCCCCAGACCTCCATCAAAAATGTCACTGCTCAGTCAGACTTTCCCAGTAAACAAATGCCAATAAACAAATAAATGTTTCTTTCTTTCATATAGAGTTAATATTTATATTAATATTGAAAGTAATAGTGAGAGTTTTTGCTTAACATCGGGTAATCCACGGTCTACTTCTTCAGGCTTATTTTTTTTTCATTTTTTTTCTTCTTTTAATACTCGCTCCAATAATACCTGATTAAGTTAGAAAGCTTGGGCAGCTAGAATGAACCATTTTAGTGTAAAAAGAGCTTATTATCATACTACATAAGGACAAGTGGCACTTTCTTAAAACACACACACACACACACACACACACACACACACACACACACACACACACACACACACACACACACACACACACACACACACACACACACACACACATACATATATGTGTGCATGTGTGTATGTGTCTGTGTGTGTGTGTGTGTGTGTGTGTGTGTGTGTGTGTGTGTGTGTGTGTGTGTATGTACATGTGCATGTGTGTCGGAGTGGGTGTCTGTGTATGTAAGCATAAAATGTCTGACAAAATGCACCAAATCAGTTTCTTATAATTTTGTCTTCTGAAAGGGGCTTATAAATCTTTAAAGTCTATATATAACTTTATTTTTGGATTGCTTTGAGTCCCTTGAGTTAACTATTGCTTTCATGTCTGCACTCTTATGCCTTCCTTAAAAGTCTATGTAATAATCTTTCAATGGGTTTTACTATGAATCAGTGATGAAAATTTGGTCAGAGTCCGACTTCTGAATGAAATTTCTTTAAATTCCTCCACACTTTTTGCTGCTAAGTATACAGCACAGTATCACTTTATGTGCAAAATTGCTATGCATTGTTTGTGGGGCTTTCTCCTTCCCCCAGTGTTGTCACACTGTAAATTAATATGTCTTAATAAGTGATTATGGATGGTGTAAAGGGGTTTTGTCCCTCCTCAAAAAACACTTTTCTACCAGTGCAAGTGGACTTACAGGAATCTGAGTTCTTGATGATATGTAATAGAGCAACTGCTGCTTGGTTGATGTTGTCTTATTTTGTTATTGTGGAAGCATCTTTATAGCCCCTGATACATTATTGCATTCTCTGATCTATCACTTTTTCTCTCAATTCTACTTCCTAGAGAATTTGGAGTTTTCAAAGTATTCAATAAAGTAGATAAGACTACTCCTGGGATTCATTATCACCTACACTAAGTGTGCACCATTCCAAGTGAACCATCAACACAGACATAACTCACAACTTCTTCCTCCTAATTTTTAGTTTTCCTACTGATTTTCTTGCAGACTTAAATATCAAGGAGGATTCAGAAAGGTTACCACAAAGTGTAGAATACATGTAAACTGAGTATAATATTTCTGAGTGACTAAAAAGCCCCAAAAATGTGGTAGAGATGTCCTCGAACACAGATCATGTACACTTAATGTAAATGATGACTAAAAAGTTTGTCTATTTGGTCGATGATGCAGCTTCCTTTCCATCATACTGTCTCCATATGTTTACTTACTGCATTTTTATAATGCCCTTTTAAGTACAGGTCATCGGATATGATCATCTTAAACTCCGTACTACCTTTATTGTTATTATTTCTTTCTCCAGCCAGTGGGTTCCACTTCCTGGAAATCTATTTAAAGGTAAGAATTTACCCTTTTGGCAATGAACTGAAGCTGATATATTTTAGGTCATTTTCATTTTTCTTGTGCATCAGCCATGCTGAATGTCTTTACATAGACAGTAAAAATGTGTCCCTTGTATTTCTGAAGGCCTGCAGCATTACATATAAAGACAGTGAAATGCACTGAAGATAGCACTGACCATTCTGGTACCTGTCAGATGGACTGAAGATAGCTCTGACCATTTTGGTACTCGTCAGATAGACTGAAGATAACACTGACCATTCTGGTACCTGTCAGATGGACTGAAGATAGCACTGACCATTCTGGTACCTGTCAGATGGACTGAAGATAGCACTGACTATTTTGGTACCCATCAGATAGACTGAAGATAACACTGACCATTCTGGTACCCATCAGATGGACTGAAGATAGCACTGACCATTCTGGTACCTGTCAGATGGACTGAAGATAGCAGGGACCATTCTGGTACCTGTCAGATGGACTGAAGATAGTACCAACCATTCTGGTACCCTTCAGGTGGTCTGAAGATAGCACTGACCATTCTGGTACCCTTCAGGTGGTCTGAAAGCAGCACTGACCATTCTGGTACCCTTCAGGTGATCTGAAGACAGCACTGACCATCCTGGTACCCTTCAGATGTTGATGAAAATAATAATAATGACATACATGAAAAACTTCTGTTTGGAAATTGACTTGAGAATGAGTGCATTCATTATATACATTTGCAGGGAGATTAGCATGACAATGAAAGTACAAGGTGTACAGTTTTATGTACATAAAGAATTTATGCAGTGAGATTTAGATGGAGTGAAAAGGGAAAGCAACGGTGGAGTAGGTAAGGAAAGATGTAGGGAAAAGTCAGAAAGTAAGAGTTGTAAGTAAAAGTTATAAGGAGGAAAGGGACTGGGAGTTGCTATTAATTAGTGTGAAGTCTGACATGATAGGAAAGTAACGATGGAAAAGAAAAATGTTAGGTGCAAGAATAAGAATAATTAGAAGTAAACTGAGATTTTAAAGTATGAAGGAATCTTTTATAACTGGCTTCCTTCTAAGATATGAAGAGACAGAGTGTCATACTATTTCTACAAGGACAATGTATAAGGATTCAACATGGTGATTGATGTAGAAAGTTGTAAGAGGTTTTGGATTTCAGCCAGGCTCAAGTTTCTAGTTAAAACATATCTGTCAATAATTATGGCTAGAGGTGGGCATATATTAGTTTTGAATAATATTTTGTTGGTGTTCTTTAGTTGGTTAAATGTCAGTAAGTTACCAATATTATATGATTTACTCTGTAACAGACATAATTCTACCCCACTATCACTGTTCTGATGTCAGATGTTATATTGTTATACTTAAAAACATGTAAATTTAGCAAAGATCAATTTAATTCACTGAGCAACTTCAGGTTATCTCAAATTAATATTAATAAATATACAAAGAGTTATGTTATCACCACACAGATTACATGAAACAATTTTTTAAACAATAAGGCCACAAAACTTTACTCACTGTAAAAAGCTAGCATTTCACCTAATACCACTATCACTCACATCACTTCACTCAGATAACGTGCATAATTTTATTTCCTAGATGCAAACTAATCAGTAATCTCTCTTGTTATCTAGTATGTCTCCTTGCATGGGGCTTGGGTATTCTTCTTTATACTCACAAATGCAAACTAAAAAAACTTGGTAAAGGTTTTTTTTCCCCTAACTAAATTCTAATATTCATTGTTTTATTCTCACTTTCATTGATCTAGTTTTCTGGAATTCATAAAATGTTCCACCATATCAAGCAATCCTTTAAGTCAAACATAAATTGGAATACATTATCAGAATTCTTTAAAATAAAACTTTCTATAATAATTCTCAGGCAGAAAGTGTCTATTCTTCAAGGAGAAAGAGGACACATCTGCCTAGATGTATAAACACAGCTTTTCAGAGAGGAACTTATCTAACTGCAGTGGATATAAAAAGTGTACACACCCCTGTTAAAATGCCAGTTTTTTGTGATATAAAAAGATGAGACCACAATAAATCATTTCAAAATTTTCCCACCTTTAATGTGACCTATAACCTGTACAATTCAATTGAAAAACAAAAAAAATCTGTTATGGGAAAAAATATAAAAAATAGAAAATGTACAATAAGCTGGTTGCATAAGTGTGCACACCCTTAAACTAATACTTTGTTGAAGCACCTTTTGATTTAATTACAGCATTCAGTCTTCTTGGGTAGAAGTCTGTCAGCATGGCACATCTTGACTTGGCAGTATTTGCCCACTCTTCCTTGCAAAAGTGCTCCAAATCTTTCAGATTGTGAGGGCATCTCTTGTTCACAGCGCTCTTCAGGTCACCCCATAGATTTTCTATTGGATTTAGGTCTGAGCTCTGGCTGGGCCATTCCAAAACTTTAATTTTCTTCTGGAGGCATCATTCTTTTGTTGATTTGGATATATGCTTGGGGTCATTGCCGTGTTGAAAGGTGAAATTCCTCTTCATCTTCAGCTTTCTAGCAGAAGCCTGAAGGTTTTAGGCCGAAAGTGACTGGTATTTGGAACTGTTCATAATTCCCTCCACCTTGGCTAAAGCTCCGGTTCCGGTTCCAGCTGAAAAAAGTAACCTCAAAGCATGATACTTCCACCATCATGTTTCACCATGGGGATGGTGTTCTTTTGGTGATGCAAAGTATTGTTTTTGCACCAAGTGTACTTTTTGGAATTGTGGCCAAAAAGTTCAACATTGGTGTCATCAGACCATAACACATTTTCCCACATACTTTTGGAAGACTTGATGTATTGTTTTGCAAATTTTAGCTGGGCCTGGTGGCCATAACACATTTTCCCACATGCTTTTGGAAGACCTGATGTATTTTTTTGCAAATTTTAGCTGGGCCTGGATGTTTTTCTGTGTAAGAAAAGGTTTCTGTCTTGCAACCCTACCCCATAGTCCAGACATATGGAGAATAGGGGAGATTGTTGTCACATGTAGTACACAACCAGTACTTGCCAGAAATTCCTGCAGCTCCTTCAGTGTTGCTATAGGTCTCTTGACAGCCTCTGTGACTAGTTTTCATCTTGTCTTTTCATCAATTTTGGAGGGATGTCCAGTTCTTTGCAACGTCACTGTTGTCCCATATTTTCTCCACTTTTTGATGACTGTCTTCACTGTGTTCCATGGTATATCCAATGTTGTGGGAATGTTTTTGTACTCTTCTCCTGACTGATACCTTTCAACAGTGAGATCCCTTTGATGTTTTGTAAGCTCTCTGTGAACCATGTCTTTTGCTGTAGCAGGCAACTGACTAAATGTCAGGAAAATCCTACTAGTATAGCTGAACTTTATTTGGAGTTAATCAGAGTCTCTGTAATTGGTGATAGGTGTGTACCCAAGAAGACTAAATGCTGTAATTAAAGCAAAAGGTGCTTCAACAAAGTATTAGTTTAAGGGTGTGCACACTTATGCAACCAGCTTATTGTATGTTTTTTATTTTTTATATTTTTCCCCTAACAGATTTGTTTGTTTTTCAATTGAATTGTACAGGTTATAGGTCACATTAATGGTGGGACAAGTTTTGAAATGATTTATCGTGGTTTCATTTTTTATATCACAAAAACCTGGCTTTTTAAAAAGAGTGTGTACACTTTTTATATCCACTGTAAATTCTTGTCTCCGTACATTCATATAGCCTCCTAATTAACCCTATTGTTCTATCAATGAATGCAAATGATCCCATTGTCCTACTCATAAAATCCCAGCTGACTCTACTGAATGCTTTGTCTGAATCAAGATATACCAACAATTGCAATTCTCTTATATTCTTCTTCCTTCTGGATCATCATTTTGCTATTTTTCCTCAGGTAGATAGCAAATTCTGGAGGAGTGATGGGAAAGAGAAGTAACTGAGAAAACATTTTTGGAAATGTAATGAGTTGGTAAATTTAAAAAATTTTCCCACAGAGTGCTTTCTCAGATATCTTGGGCAGCAAATGGTTATAACTAAGGAAATGTTTATTCTGTGCTGAGTTGCAGGATCTGAGTTACCCACACGTATTAAGGCCTTACTAAGTTTAATGTTACTGGCTGATAAAAAAGCAATCACTAGAAAATGGAAATAAAAATCTAAACCAATTGTAACTAAAGTACTAAATATTGTAAAGAAGACAGAAAAACTGGAGATGGGATCTTTAGAAAAGGGAAGGATCGATTACATAGAAATAAATAAATATGTTTGAACAACACATGCAGAATACTGTTTAGGAGGAGTGAGGTTTAAGCGAAGATAGGAATTGAGTTATGCACTGTTGGGGTAACTGATAAATGCTTAAAAAACATGCATAATGCATGAAAATAATTATTTTCAACTAATGTGTTCTTATGCAATTGTTTAAAATGTAAGAATTTAATTAATGTGTTTAAAAATGAAACTGTTTATTCTCATTAGCATAATTACACAGGCATCACTCAACTGTTTTTGCATTATTTTAAAGCAAGTGCTGTTATATAACTGATCTATATTTTTATTAAAACCATCTTAGAGCTGCTATAGAGGAAGGATATGCAACTTTTGATTTTAATGAGGAGTCTTGTCTTAATGCAGTCCAAGGTTTGGTCACTAAATGGTGATGTTTCTCCATAACAGTCACAGATTTCAGCAGCACAAACTATTTTCTTTTCCTCACTGTGAAGTATGCACAGTTTTACCCACTTCCTTTACTGATGCTTGTTGTCCAAAATCTAAATGCCAAACCTACCTGACATGCTTCACTATTTGTAAGATTCAGCATCTGTATTAAAATGGGTAGGTTCCTTGTTTTCAAAGTTTTGACTACAACAATCATTTATCTATCTGGGACAAATATTCTTATGGAGAAGAAGTGTTTATGCAGTACCCATTTATTTTTAATTCTAGGATACAAATTAATATTTACTAGAAGGGTATTGCTAGCAATTTATAAGACAAATCAACATATAATATATTAAGAGGATTTGCCCATAAATACATCCAGGAAAGGTGAAGTAAAATAATCAAAATATGTAGCAAATATTAAACAAGTGGTACTTTCTATAACTTAGCAAGAGTCATAAATTCTATTTCAGCACCATCCCATGAGATATGCCTGTCAATGAAACATCTGTCCCACATAATAAGGTTTGATCTTTGTGTAAAATTCAGTGGTATATATATATATATATATATATATATATATATATATATATATATATATATATATATATAATATGATGTTCCATTTATCCCATAAATTAATTTTTACACTTTGCAACAATAGGTGATCCATTTCCTCCTTTAATCATTCTCTAATGATTGACTTTATACATCTCGGTCTCATGGTCTCATGGTTGACGGAGAGTTTATATAATCATTCAGTTAGTACAAAGCAGAGAAGTCTACCCTAGCAAAGATGCTAGTGTATTACAACATGCCCATGTATGCTCACTCACTCAACTGGCACACAAACACCTATGGCCAATTTACACAATTGCTGTTTCACATATACAACGTCTATGAGATGTATGATGAAACCAAATCACACAATGCAAACCCACATGGACATAAGAAGGACATGCAGATTCTGAGGCACTCCACACAGAAAACAGGTTACAGAACCAAGACTTGCAACACAGCAAATGTAACTCCACAGCCATTTGTTCCCATTGCTTCCCTTGCAATTTTACATTTTTTTTTCATAATTCTGAGAAAGAAAAATAAAATGCATTTTTATTTGTCATATGTTCCAATACATTTAAAATAAATTAAAATAATCCACTCATTTCAAATCATAAACTAAAGTTACTTCCTGTTCACCTTCCTTGCGTACTGACCTTCTTATAAACCATCTACATGACCATACTGAAGGTGAAACCTAATTATGTATTATCCATTAAATCTTAAAAGAAATGTACAGTATCTTGGATTCCGGCTTAACCAGTTCTGATATGGATTATAGCAATAAATCTGAATACTTTCTAAATACTATGACATATTAGAAGTCAATATCCCCTAATTCCAACTGCAACTGATCTACTTGGAGAACAAAAATGTGTTTGAATGAATTAACTAGTATCAGAAAGTATAGACTTCTTTTTCAATAATACATGCTTGCATTGTTAAAAATATTCCAGAGTCTGAGTCTTAAATAACGGGAAATAGAAGCTTCAAGTTTTAAGGTGAGATCCAGATTCTTTTATTTAACCATTTTTTTTCTAAACATCTACTGAATCACATTTATCAACTAGTTTCCTAGCCTCACAGGTTGGATATATTCTTTCTTTTAAATTGTACTGGGTGTTAATAAAACATTTATTCTCATTAATAATCAAGTCTATAAACCCTGTAAGGCCCGCTAGCCTAGTATTTACCTATAAATAGTAAGAGAGATGGAATTCTCACCTTTGAAGAGAAATCGCCTAGGCTTATAAATGGGCCTGTAAGGCCAGCTAGCCTAGCACTTGCCTATGAACTTTTGAACCTATCAGTATTGTTGCCTAAGAAGTAATGACTATAGAGACATATAGTAATTAAAATTATATTTTAAAGGAAAGTTCCCTTAATTCTGCACTTTTAGTTTTTCAGCACTTTTCCCATTTTCTGAGAGGAAAAAATTATACTCATCAACTTAAATATCTTTACACTGCAAAACAATAGATATTTTAATGCTAATCAAGTATGTATAATTTAAAGCTTTAGGCTTTAATGCATTTTCAAAAGATAAAGATGTTCACTGTGAAGGATTTCTTACCTTTTAATGAATAACCTCTGAGAACTTTACTTGGTTCCAACACTTTTATGATTTCCTTTATTTTGCCATAAAACTATATTTACAGCCTACAATATTTTAGGTCAAAACGTGATATTTTGACGGCAGATAAATCTTCTCTGGAGAAAACATTTATTATCCTTAGCTGACTAACTTCTACAGTGTTGACTGATACCATGTAAATAGTCTTTTTGATCTAGTAGCCTGGTTACCAAATAAAAAAAAAAAACTTAAAATTCTTTTAATTTGTTATGACCCTCCTGCTGTGCTTTCCAACTGCCTTAGGTCATGTTCCTCACTTGCTTTCAGATATTCTAAAATGCATTAATTTGGCATTGGTTTTATGCATTTCACTGTAACTGATGTCAAAATGAAGAGGCAGTACATCTAAGCCTTTGTTTTTCTCCCATTCCTGTTTAAGGAAATTACATTTACCTGCTTCCCTTCTTTCAGAACTGTGGTTTCTTATGTTTTATTAAATGTGCATTGCATTGTATTAATACAATGTCCTTCACTCCTCTGAGAATTCTGACATGATTCCCAATAGAACAATAGAATGGTTTTCCAGTTTTAGTTTCTTCAGAGTTTTCTTCTTTTGTGATGAAACTAGAATCAAACATCTCATCCTAGATCCTACATCTACCTAGAGTTGGCAAACATCACATTTTATTTTGGTGAATATAGAGTAAAATAATGTATTTATTTAATTATGTGCTTGCTTGGTTGTCCAACTTGTTTCTTTACTTATTTGGCATCGGTTATATGTCGCTCCACATTAGTCCATTTTACTTAGCCTCACTGTTCCTCAACTAGTCTTCCTTTATTCTCTTACTTAGTGACAAAATGTTTTATTTTTCCACCTGACTTTAGCAGTTGTCCTTTCTTCAGTTTAGATCTTTGTTTTTCTGACTGTATTTTCTGCTTCCTTCTATTTTTATTTGTGTTGTTCTCCATTGTTCTTCTTCTTCTGTATTCCTCAATACTTAAATATGGTGCACACAGTGATGCAGCAGTTAATGTTGTTGTCTCATGGTGTTTGGTTTTCCATTTCAGTTCCAGTTGGGGTGTCTTCTGTACAGAGTCTGCACAGCCTCTCTGTATCTGGCAGGGCTTTTGTTGGGTGCATAGTTTCTTCCCACATCCTAAAGATGTGCTATAGAGAAAGTAGCTATCTTCACAATTCTCTGTATGTGTGTATTGCATGTGAGATTGAGAGTGCATATATCATACAATGTGTTGGTACTCCATTTGGATTGAGTTTCTATACCTTGATCTCATTAAGTGTTTGGATAGGCTCCAACTCCCGCACAATTATCTATCGGATTAAGCAGGGAATCACTGAATAATTGAATGAATATGGTTTAAATATCTCTTCTACAGCAGCTAGGCGAGACTGGATCTGATTAGTAATATTATATGCATTAAATATCTTTATGTCATAACTTCCAGATAGATAAAGAAATGTGACAACTTGTACTTCCTCATCTTTTTTTCCTATGGCAAAAGCAACACTGACGAAATCAAATTGTGTCCACCATATTACCCAGAAAATTAGGGATGCGTGTTGGAATGAGTAGTAGGATAGATGTCAGACTAAAAATACCACTGTACACAAAGGAATAGTGATCACTGAAGAAGATGCTAAAAAGTCTAGAGTTCCTTGCAGTATGCAGTTAGATAAATGGTTTGTTAGACTGAAATGCTTTAATACATCCAAATGTAGATTTTAGTGTTTTATTCGTTTTCTGGCTTCCTTTGCTGATTCTCTATTCATTAACTGTGTCATGATTTTAACATCAGTTTTCTGCTTGTTTGCCATTTTATTGGTTTTCAGCTCCATTTTATGGGTTTTAATGCATGATTTAGTAAGGAATTTGTCTTTGTAACTTTTGGATTTCAAATTGTGATTTTGTGGTAGATTCTTCTGAATTGTGTAATTTTTTTCTTAGTTTTATGCATGAATGGCAGAGAGATTATACATTATGGTGATGTACTTGTATATACCTCTTCCACTGGCAGGGAAATTGTTGGACCACAAGTGCTACTGAATCTCACTCTGAGTCTATGAAGTATTGACATTCTCTCTAAACTACTTAGACCTATACAGCAAGTATTGTAAAAAAAGACACATGGGAGCCAATCTGCATGCATCTTATATGTTTACTATCCTGGCAGCAACCCAAGAAGAAGAAGGAAGTACCAAATTACATATTTTACTTATTTATTTATTAAATTTAAACACCACCATAGAACAAATATATATTTTTTTCACTCTATTTTCAGGGCCATTTTAATAACTCAGAATCACTCTGACTTCTTCTTATAGAATTTTAATATATTTTCTGCAAAATGGCTGCCAATGAGGCTTGAGATGTCAACATAATTTTGTTTTTCTTCAAGAATTTCTCTTTCCCATAATCCATTTCAAGTCTGCCTTATATAAGCCATGCTAGACATAAGCAGGTAGTGGTGTATTTCCATACCACTGACATATAATGGGATTAGTGTCAGTCACTGTCATCTTATATACCTTCTATAACAGGACTGCTTGTTTTATTTCTTGAATGGCCCTTATTTGTGTGTGTGTCTCTGGGCTTGTTTTACAATATACTAAGAAGTTATACAGCCGCACCCAAGTTCAGAGTATCTTTTTGTAGTCCAAGATGCACTGACAGTCCACCCCCACATCCACACTTTTCCCTCAGGTGTCAAAACTGTAACTGCTCTGAGGGATCCTTGCAGTTTCATATATAAGTAACAGCAACTACTAGAAAGGAAATGATCTGAAAGTAATTCTGCTCCATAGTGCCAGCAGTGGAAAGACTTTCATTTTCATTCATTCATTCATTCATTCATTCATTCATTCATTCATTCATTCATTTATTTACTTCAGATTTCCCTTTCCTAATGTTTTAATGAAAGAGCTCGTAGCACATGTAAGCTAAAGTAAATTCAGCCGTATATCATGGTTGCCGTCAATTGACTCAAAGTCAGTGGAAGATGTCTCTTTTCAAGGATCTGTGTACCAGATATGCATCCTCCTCAGAAAGGATGTCACAAGAAAGCAAAAGAGACATTCTTATAAACAGTATCAGTGCACCTAATTGATAGGGTTACCATCTGTCTCATTTCATGCACAGAAGTCCTGATTTTGGCAGTTTTGTTGTATTGTAGTGGGATGGCATGAAAATGGAAAATGTGTTGATACTATACAAGAATTAAAAAAAAAAAATTCTGACCTTTCTCTAAATACCACAGACATCTTTGAAACTACAAACTCCACCCTCTCCTACAATTGAACTCAATCTTTAGGTTTCTTTTCTCCCTACAATATGGTTCCAGCATTGTGTAGGTAGCAGAAATCTGCTTGTACTTTTTAAAACTTTTATATCTTTGCATTGGCATCAAAGGAAGGTAAAGCCCACCTCCTTTTTTAAGCTTAATTTCTCATATACTTTGCAAAGGAATTAATCTCTACCTGCATGACATATCATAGACAGGCAATTAATCCTCCTAATATCAGGAACACAGCAGTTGATATAAAAAAGAAAGAAAGTTGTGCAACTGTTTTCCATTGTTTTTATTGCAGAGAGAAGGAGAACTTAACACTCCCCTTTCATAGCAAAACAAAGCAATTAAATCAGATCAGTCAAGGTTTAAAGGCAGTTTTCACCTCTTCTAACACTCAGTATTGAAATGTTAAGCTTTAAATGATGGCTACTTAGAATAGTTTATATGTTAAGATAAATGTTGGTTTATTATATGTTGAGATAACTTAAATGCAGTATCAAAGATTTCTGTGGCATTTAGATAAAAGTCAGAAAATATTTTTTCTTGTAAATTATCAACACATTTACCATTTTCAAGCCCCCCCCCCCTCACACACACACACACACACACACACACACACACACACACACACACACACACACACACACACAGGGCAGAACTGCAGAAAAAGAGACAAGTGGCAATCCTATCAACTAGGTACACTGATAATGTTCATAAAAAGGTCTTTTATACTTTTGTGTGACATCGTCTTAGAGGGGGGTACAAATCTGGTACACAGAGATCCATGGTAAGAGATTCCCACTGACTTTGAGCCGGTCCTTACATTGTTAGAGTGCATGAGCATTTTGTAGTCCACAAAGGAAATGTGACCATTCATGGCAACCATAATATACAGCTGAATTTATTTTAACGTACACTTACTATGTGCTCTTGCATTAAAAACATTAAGAAAAAGAAATCAGAAGTACTTAACTGTGTTTAAAAGCAGACACACACAGAGTTGATAGGATTGCCACATACACAAACTTGATAGGGTTTCCTCACACACACACGTACACAGTCAGACATAAGCATTTAAAGTACTGCATCCCAGTTATAGTACAGTTACACACACACACACACATACATACATATATATATATATATATATATATATATATATGTGTGTGTGTGTGTGTGTGTGTGTGTGTGTGTGTGTGTGTGTAGACACACATATTTATTATAGCAATAACCCAGGCCTGGGTGTGGGTAATGCAGGATTTACCCACGGTTGGCATGGTTTGGTAAGCCCTCGGGATGAAACAAAGACAACCGTGGGTAAATCCTGCATTACCCACACCCAGAAGTGGGTTATTGCTATTATACTATGACATTATTTAAGAAAAAAAAAATTACTTTTCTTAATTAATGGCATTGTATAATGCCTCTTTGCTGCCCTTCAGCAGCTGTCTGGTATCAGCGGCAGTTCTGATGTACTGCGCATGCCTACGCAGTACATCAGAACTGTGGCCAAAAGCAAGATCTCCGTTGCTTATTTTAAAGCTGTCTCACTATGTTAAACCCATTTAACATAGCGAGACAGGTTTAAAAAAAAGCAACGGAGAAAGCAAGACCTCCATTGCATTTTACACACTGTGTCGCTATGTTAAAGGAGTTTAACATAGCGAGACAGCTTTAAAAAAAACAACGGAGATCTCTGTTACTTTTTTTAAACCTGTGTCGCTATGTTAAACTCTTTTAACATAGCGAGACAGTGTTTTAAAAGAGACTTATACTAATGGAAAAAGTCCGGGCGACCGGACCTTTTTCCATTAGTATAAATCGATTTACAACGTGCACGCTGGCCAATCAGCGTGCACGTTTTGGAATATTAATGGGGGGTCATGGTATAATTAACATTTGTTCACCAGGAAAGCCTAACTTGGAATTAAGCCAATTTTCAGTGGAGGCCTGCAGAGAAACATTCCAGATGCATGTCTTTGTAACGTGGGAGGAAACTGGGGTACCCAGAGAAAACCCACATGAATGCACAGAGGACATGCGGACTCCACACAGAAGCCATCCCAGCTAAGAATCAAACTGGAGAACCTCTTGCTGTGAGGTGACAATGCTACCACTGCACCACTGTGTCGTCTGAGTACAGTTACACAAAATTTCCATTTTGATTTGTTTTTCATTAAAGGACATGAAGTACACACACACACACACACACAGACACATACACACACACACACACACACACACACACACACACACACACACACTTTGTATATATATATATATATATATATAAGTTGTCTGTATATATATATATATATATATTTTGTGTACACATGTATATATATATATATATATATATATATATATATATATATATATATATATATATATATATATATATATATATATATATGTGTGTGTGTGTGTGTGTATATATACATATATGGATCTTTATCAGTTTAACAAATTAATATATAACCTAAACTGAAAACAAGGAGACGACAACATTGAAACCTTAGAATGCCGAATGCTCAAAAAATCAGAACTTAGAAGACTGAAACAAAGGCTGTTGATGTTATACACCACTTTTTTTATAACCATGAAGCATTTGAATGGCGATCGCAGTACAGTGAAGATCAGGAAATTCACCCTTTTCCCTACTGTAGTGCAATCTCGTAGTTGGCATATATAATTTGCAAGGCATCTGAGGGGGGCTGTGCACAGCCTCCCCACATGGGGGTGCAGGAGGGCTTGCCCCCCGCAAAAATGTAAAAAAAAAGGTTGTAGTGAAGTTACATAGAACAGTACATTCATTATTTTACTGAAATGGTTGTAAGCCCAAAGGTGGTCCATGCATATTGTAGCAGTTGCTGTTAATCACAGTGCTGTTTATAGGGACATATGTATATTTTTCATAAGTGTTTTTTATAGATGTAAAAGAGTACTGGATTGGATGCATTTGTTTCGGTCTTCTAAGTTCCAGTTTTGTGAACGTTCATTGTTCTGAGGTTTCAATGTTCTCATCTCATTGCTTTCAGTTTCTGTTATATGTCAATTATGTAAACTAACAGGGATCCATACATACATATATATATATATATATATATATATATATATATATATATATATATATATATATACACCAACACACGTACACATGTACACAAACATATACATACAAATAGTATACGCATGTGTGTGTGTGTGTGTGTGTGTGTGTGTGTGTGTGTGTGTGTGTGTGTGTGTGTGTGTGTGCAATATGGGTGCATACAATTCATTATTTATAATAAACAACATAGTAGAGTTAAGCATTACTAATGTATACATTCTAGTAAATGTTGCTTAATGTTGTACTTATTCACTGTCACACATTGGCTATGTGTTACACAAGCAATCTTTGTCAATGTCTTTATGTCAGTATTTTTTTTTGTATTGCTAAATGCATTTACTAGCTCGAGTTGCGGCTTAAAAGGGTCCTGGGACCAGTTCACTTTCCTGGTTACCAAAGAATAAATAAATATGAAATAGATAAAAAGGGGTGAATGTAACAGAAATAATTACGAACAAGTAAAACACATTTTAATTCTGCATCATTCATGACAGAGAAGAAAAACTTCCCACTGAAGGCACTGGGAAGTAGCAGAGTCCTATTACTTGTCACCTGTAAATTTACAGCAAGGATCACTTACTGCAGTGAAAGTTTTCACACCTCAGCATGAGAGTACAGGGGGAAGGTCTGTCAGATTATTTAAAAATACAAAATAAGCCCTTTACAAAAGTCTGCTATTTACCTACTTTTTTGCTGGAAGTAGATAACAACTACTTATAGCATAGAACATGCTCTGACAGACACATAAATTAGGCTCAGTTAGAGAAACAAAGAAGTACCTCTGTTACAGAAGGTGTGTTTAGAAGACAGTGCTTCACAGTCCTGCCATTCTATCTTAAAGGACAACAATGGGATATTAAAGCAGATTGCTCAACCTGCTGACTCTTTTAGTCCCTGTCCATTGATACAGCCTCGAAAAATCACCCATGCAGCTTTAAAAACTAATCCACTTAACTGTTTTTTTCTGTTAGGCTTCCTACCTTTCCATACTGTTTTACTTTCACTTTGCAAACCAAGTTGAAAAACCTCTAGCTGGCTCTGAAATGGTGATGTCACATCTGCCAGAGCTCTTGCTCTAGCTACCGGGATGTTTCCTCCCTCAAAGTGATGTAATCCCTGCCTGATTTGCATGCTGTATAGAAGAGCCAGTGGACCTCCCACATTGTGATGTCAAAGCTGCCTTGCCCAGCCCACTCTAAGAGCATAAATTTGCAATGACCATGCGTAGATATTAATTGCATGTTTTTACATAAGAAGCAGATGTCTGTCACAATTAATCGACAACACTACATCCGATTACATGAGGTATGCAATACCGTAATTTTCTTAAATTACCACTTAAAAAAAGCATGTGGGTACAAGTCTGTGAAATATTTTGTGTTCATAATGCATCATTTGTTAGCTATTTAACCAAACAGGAAAGAAAAATAAGTGGAAGTTTGATGCTTTGCAAAACAGTGATTATTCCCAGTGCTACGGAGCTTGGTTCTAAATTTGACAGGAGGGGTGCAACAAAAAAGTCTCCCACTGTAAGGAAGGAAAGGCTGACAAGAAAACAGTACATTAGTCTGGTCACCTGCTGTGAGCTGTCAATCACATGCAGATAATGGGTCAAATGACCCATAGCTCTTTGACAGCTAAGGAAGGTAGGTATGAAGTGGGAGGGGAGATACCTTGAAGAACTAGATTTCAGCCTTCACAAAAGAAATCAAGTTAGCATTTCTAAGAAGAAAGAGCAATAAAATGCACTTTTCAATTCTGTTCTGTAGCATTTGCACTGCTTGTGTTTGAAGTAGTCATTGAAAAAGGATAACATTTTAAAAAAGTAGGTGACTATAACACAGCAGTGAATGTCTGTAAAATCAGTGCACTGACAGGAGCTTTAGGGAAAATGTGGCAGATCTGATGCAATATTTTGGAGACAAACAATGTATTCTGGGATACTTAGAGGCAGACTAAACAGTCAGAATTATTTCAAAATGCCAGACCCCATGTGGTCAGAGTCAGAAATTGCATATAAAAATATCTAAAAAGCTCTAAATAGTTCCAGAGTGGTGTTAAAATACAGGAAACACCAAACCATGATGAAATAAACATGTTTTTCTTGAGTCTGTGGGTGCAGTTGTTCTTTACTGGCATGAGAAAACAACACCACTTCCTTATGTCTAGCATGATTCATATAAAGAGGACTTGAAATGTATTCTGGGAAGAAGGAATGAAAGCAAGAAAAAAGATCACATTACCAAGGTGTAGATCTGAGTGTGTGATATAGCTTTAAGAATTTTCCAGTCAGCAGGCACATGCATATAAGTAGTGAGCATGTGCAAGCAAGAGTGCCATTTTGTAGTGATCAGTCAAGATGTAAGCATGCATGTGTATATACTAGTCAGATAGTTAGTTTGTTTAAGTTTAATGTTCCTGATATCCATCCTGATCTGTTTATGTGTAATAAAGTACTTAAACAAACACCCAGTTCACAAGACAAGTGACACAAGGCAGGCCACATCATCTGCCATTTTGAGAAAAACATTAAAATTGTAAAAGAAGCACTTTGTGTGATTTTGACACATTTAAATAGCTCAGAAAACAATGATACAATGAAAAAACACATTTTTGAGTTCTAAGGTGGAGTTTTCCTTTAAAATATTTAAAGTTTAAAGTTTAGCATTTCAATAAAGTGATGTTGCATATGTAAATTTGTCAAAAGAGGTGGCAACTGCCTTTGAACCACTGACTGATCTCAGTTTTGCTATGAAAGGCATGGATACTTTTGAATCAGCAATGAATCAGAGTAAGTTCTCTTCCTCTCTGCAATAAAAACAGCGGAAAACAGTTTCACACATTTCTGTTTTTTACAGCAGCTGCTAAGCTCCTGACATCAGCAAGACTAATTACCTATATAAGTTTGTCAGCAGTACATGACTACAGATTTCAATGTATCTGTTGTATATTATGCAGGCATAGACAAATTCCTCTGTAAATTATGTGAGACATTAAACTTAAAAAAAGTGGGTGGTCATTCCTTCCTTTGATTCCAAAGCAAGGAAATGACAGCTTTATAAAGTACAAGCAGGTTTCTGGTACCTACACAATAGTAGAATCATATTGTAGAGAGACAAGCAAACTAAGAACTGAGTTAAACTGAAGGAGAAGGTGGAGTTTTCTTTTAAGTGGACTGTCATTTCACCCTTTTCAGCCATGACCTGAGTTGATCTCCATGTGGCTGAAATGACAGATAACACACTTGACCTTGTATCAGTCAATATGATACAATGGATGCGACTCTTTTAAGATCTACTGACATTTCTGGGCTACCTAAGTGCAAATATGGATATTCTGTTAATACTGCTTGATTGCCCCAGATATTTTTCATTTAGAGCACTATGTTTTGATTGTGAAAAAAGGAAACTTGTTAATATAATACTATTTTTCAAACTCAAATAAATAAATAAAGTAAAATAATATATTCTGGGCATCTGTTTGATCTAAGCTTTATATGGTTTTGAGATCCAGTGTCATCTGTGTGCTATTTAAATGCAAATACTGATAATCTGTGTCTACTGATTATTTGTACCTTTGTTTTATTCAATTAAAACATTTTCTAGCAGCTTTCTTGTAAGAGAAGGATAATTGCTAGTGTTTTGGGTACCTATTATCTCTAGGCCTTAATACAGAAGGTTTTATGTCTGGCTGTTGACTTTAATGTTGTAATGTTATACCGTGCCACAGAGTATAGTCTGATGCTCTGTTTGACTGGCCTTCTGAGCTGCATATAGCTGCTACAGTTGCTGATCAGATTTGGTTTGGTTTTACCTGATTTGACCTTCTACCAGTCCCAGTTACACCAGGAAAGTGGCACTTAAGTTCCATTGCCATCTGTGTGCTATTAAAATGCAAATATTCCTAATCTGTTATTGATGCTTATTTGTGGCATAGTTTTATTTTAAAATACTTTTTGTTGTTTTGCTTGAGAGATAAGGCAAACTGCTTGTGTTTTTGGCTTTTGTTTGTTCCAGACCTTAGAAAGTTTTAATATTTATTGCCATCTGTGTACTACTTCAAAGCAAATATTGTTAATCTTTGACCACTGCTTATTTGTGTTGCAGTTATATTTGTTTAGAACACTTCTTGCTGATTCTGCTTGTGAGAGAAGGAAAATTCTTAGTGTTTTGTAATCCTGCTTTCTCCAGGCCTTATACAAATGTAAGATACATTGCCATCTGTGTGCTGAGTGCAAATACTGCTTAATATGTGACAAATTATTATTTGTGCCAGAATTGTATTCATTCATAACACTTTATGCAGTTTTTTTACAAGAGAATTAAAGCTGCTTGTGTTTTGCACATTTGCCTTACCACAGATTATTTTCTTACTGGCTGCTGACTTTAATCTTGCAGATTCATATTGTTGTGCTCTGAGCTGCACAGAAGTGCTACAGTTGACAACTGTATTTACTTTTAACTGATTTGACCTTCTACCAGTCCCAATGAGCTGCAAATAGAACAGCAGTAGGTCACAATGCAGAAATGCAAATATTTGTCCCTAAATTGATGTATCCCTCCATAGCACCTTATCTGTCATTCTTTAGTCTTACCTTGGGCCCCGCCTAGATTTTGCATCATTGCAAAAGGTTGTTACAGGTGGTACTGTTGTTTTGTTATAATAGCGTTATGTTGTTCAGATGGATTATGCACTGCTGTTGTTGTTGTTTATAGCTACTTGCTGAACTTGGCGGAATGCTCCTGTTTTTCCTTTCTTATAACAGGTCATTGTTTTTACCAGGCCAGTTCCTAGGTACTGTGATGTCTATAATGCCACTGTATGTGATATCTATGAGACGTGTCTCATATCTCTTTAGCATGACACCATATGCAGAGTGTCATGATTCCCTTCAAGACTGCTTTTATTGCGTTTGACTAATGCAGCATTTCATCATAGTACAATTCTTCAGCTGCTGCGAGTCATCAACGGAGAGTGGCTCATAGGACTTTAGCAGTTTTAGTGAATGGCTATGATCTATTCACTTACACTGTCAAGCTGCAAAATAGTTTGTGGCTTTTTCTGAGTTTCACATACACTGGAGCAAGGGTGTTTGTCCTTTCTTCCCTTGTGGTGTGATCTCAGAGCATGCCAGGGGGGATTGCCTCCTACAAACACACTATTTTTCTTATTTTCATCTATCTTTTGTGGATTTTCATAGGTACAAGGAACCTTTTCAGTTCAACATTTTGTGTTTGAAGTTATCGGTTGTCAGTATTGTTGGACACCATCAGTAAACTGATATAGATCCAGTATATACTGCTGCGATATTTTACTTTGGAAAAACTGTGTATCACTAAGTGTGCAATGCTGCCATACTACACAACTACACAACTACACAACTACTGTACACCCTGACATACTGATTCAGTTATTGTTGTGCCAGTGCTGGCACCTATTCATCTTAACTGGTGTTTCCATTTTCTCACTTGTTAGAGGCCCTACTTTGCATTCACAATTATAATTATCTGCTAACTTCTTTATAATGTATCTGCCTTATCTGTAAACCATCTGTAATTTCACCTTATCTTGCCAATATAAAAGTTAAGTCTATGTATCAGCGTGAGAGGAGATGATTTCCTTGCTTCACAGCGGGAGGCCTATACCTTTTATACCATGTCTTCTACATGACATTTACACCTCTCACCTCTCACTGATCATATCATGTTGCTACTGGCTAACACCTTTGCTGTCCCCTATTGCCTTTTTTAAGCAGAGTCCATCTAATTGGCATTTCAACATAGCTAAAAAGACCACAGCAGTTCAAACCCTTGACCAAATTAAGGTTGCCCTACTCAATGCCAGAAATCTTATAATAAATTTACCTGAGTCTGCGGCAGCTCTAGTGGATGTAAAAGATGCCATGGCATTTATCAAAAAGAGTAGAGAGATTTCACCTTTCACCAGTACCTTGCTAAATTTCCTCTGGTCAGTATAAATACCTCCTCAGGTCTCCTCAGAAAACAGGCCATTGCCCTAGTAAGACTAACCTGACCAGCAAAACAAAAATAAATAAAAATAACATTTAGCAGATCTTGAATGCTTCCACATACATGCGGTAATACAGACCTGATTTCAGTGGAAAGATTGCAACCTCTGCGTAATACAGTTCAGCACCTATCACACTTTCAAGCATATGGGATATCAATATTTGTCAGTGACCCTATTATCTCCAACATTATTCCTCTTGACTCACAATCTGAACTTACTGAGTTCCAAATCACCCTAAATGAGAAAAAAATAGCATGCTACAGATCACCCTGCATGTCTCATGATGACAATGGAAAATGTCTAAATATGTTAGCTAAATTGCTCATAAACAAAAAAAAACATATTTATGTGAAATAATTCACTTATCATGCTAGCAATCGGAATGCTTAAACTACTAATGTTGGATTTTCTCAAAGATTCATTAGCCTAATAAATGCTATCTCCCTGGAGCAAATGTTCTACTTAGCTAGTAGGGATCCTAAATTCTAGCTCTTACCCTAACTAGCATCACCTCCTGATCACTCCTAAAATATCTCCATCTGTGGTCAGGTCTGATCATAATTCCTGATCTTCTCTATCAAGGTTTCAAACAGTAATACCACCACAGCAAACACCTATGCCCCAACTCTTGCTAAAGTTCATACCGTGCCTTCATGGAGTGCTCCAGTGCTCAGATTTTAGTTAAAACAAACAAAACAAAAATATATATATATATATATATATATATATATATATATATATATATATATATATATATATGGGTCTATATTAGAACATCAAAGTTTCAAAACTTCGAATGTTCTAATATCGACCCCTATTCAGCGAAAGCTAAAAACATTGAACATACAGAACAGCGAATTTTTTCCTAGGGAAAAAATTCACTGTTCCAAAACACATACACACAACACAAGCACACCAAACAAACAGCAATCCACACACATACACCTAAAATCTTACACCTAACCCTACGCTAAACTATAGACGCACCACTAACTATTCACTTACCTTAACCCAAACCCTAACCCTAAGTTCCTTCACTATCGCACACTCACCTCAGCCGCACCCTAACTCACCTACCCCGCCCTAACCCTCACGTCCACACAATCGCACACTTACCTGACCTGCACCCTAACCCTAACTCACCTAACCTGCCCTAACCCTCATGTCCACACAACTGCACACACTGAACCCAACCTGTATGAAAATACTGATTAGAACATTCAAAGCTTTGAAACTGATGTTCTAATATAGAATATATATATATATATATATATATATATATATATATCTATATATTACAATACCAGTTTTTAAATGCTGGTATTGCATTAACAAAAGATCAGCATCGGCTGGAACACTTTCAAACACTCTACACAGAAAGAGCCACAGACAAGAACTCAGTCAGCGCCAGTTGCCATGAAATGGCAACATTACTTGCTGTGCTACTTTGTCAATGATCATGTGCATCAAACACACCCTGACCAGTCTACCAAAGATAGCCACTTATTGCAAGTAATGCTGTTGTTTGAAAAGAAAGTGAAAGAAATTATAATCAGCTTGTTATACTTAAACTGACCCATGACACACACACACACACACACACACACACACACACACACACACACACACACACACACACACACACACACACACACACACACACACGCACACACACACACACACACACACGTTCAACCATAAGCTGTAGCAAGAGTATTTGCACACTGATTTAAAGAAATAGAATGCAATAGGTTGCACTTCTCCTACCATACCTTATCACTGACTATTGTTTTTCAGTGATCAGACAACAGGGCTAAGTCACTTTTATCCAAACAGCCACAGTATCTATCAATTGCATCCACTTTATTGATTGTATATACCTCAGATGGCTGATTGTGGTTACAAAATAATGACAGCAACTGCATTGCATTTAAATTTTGTTTTACACAAACACACAGTAATCAGAATGAAATATTCCATCCTCACACTGTAACTCCATATTGCTGACTGTCTAAACCATGCAAATGGCAAGCTAATCACAGACAATCACCAACCCCACTCAACAGTTATGGCCACTTTTTTGACAGTGTACACTTTGGATGTCTGATTGTGATAAATAATAATGGCCATGTAACATATTTCAGCTTTGTACTACAATAATACTAGCTATACAGTAAATTATTCTAAGTTGCTTCACACAAATCACATTAGTCCTGCACTAATATTTCACTAATAATGCAGTCATCTTTCTCCACAGACAACCCCAACAATAACAGTTACATTGTTGTCTGTGTACATCTCAGATCAAACACCTGACTGTTATAAAAATAAAAAAAAAAGATAATGGCCACTTGAGGGCCACACAATTGCCATGCAAAGATGTTCAATAACCATATCTGGTTGAGTGCCAAGATTAAAAAGAATTACCTCTTGCAATCACAGTCAGTTCTTTTCCACAATGACAACATTGTACCACAGAAAACTTGTGGATTTTCTGCCCCTTACCATCCTATCAATCAAGTGGACAGTGGAATGGCAAACAGCAGAAAAGCACCTTCTCTCACATGGAGCCACAGCATTGCCACCCCTCTCCAAAAAAACTTCTGTCAGGAAAGTGATTATGGGAAAAGTGGCCAATCATCTTGGTATTGTATCAGGCATTTGAGGGTCATTCCAAGTATCTGTATTACATGATGGACATTCTCATAGAAGGTGGGAAAAAAAGCATCTCAGTGAAGTTCTTTTAATATGAGTATTAAAATGAGTATTTAAATGTGACAATTATATTGTCACATAATCTACATGATTATAAACTACAAATGATTAAAAACTAAGAATGATGGCTTGAGTGATAACAAATTATAATAACATTACATGCAATGTTGATATTAATCTGCTCTATATTCTGCATACAATGGCAATGCTCTAAAATTATCCAAATGTGTTAATATGTTCAAAGGTCATCTTAAGTGGATCTCTCCCTTTTTCTATTAATAGTACCTTTCTTCCTGTAGACAAAACAATAAAGACATAGGAACTATTGGCTGCAACCTCAGTTTCTCAGAAATGTTTTGATGATTAACAGTAAAACACAAACATTTGGGTTCATGATTTAAAGAAGTATTTTGAGCAAAATTATTAAAGTGCTTGTTCAGGTCTGCATACATGTTTTAATGAGAGCAGTAGCAGAGTATAATACCCACTTCTGTTAATACACAATAAAAAAATGTCATGACTTCTATATAGATTAACTGAGTGTATACTCAGATTTTTTGGGGGGATGGTTTAGCCCTAGTGCCTGCTGACCACCGAGTTTCCCTTTACTGGACATTAGTCCATTCATACAGTTCTAACTGGATTTGATCTTGCTGTGCCACCTGTAGTAATAGGGTGTGTCACACTGCATAGATGCAATTGGTTGATGTAAAATGTTTATAACTCTTATTGATAACTGGCTTCACCAACTGGTTAAATAGCTGGCATCATTCGAGGGGTGTCCAGTGTGTGTCAGCATAGGATGAGATGCTCAACAGTCTAGCTTGTTTCTCTAAGGATGGCCTGCACATCCCATTCCAAGGATTTCACATACTGGATAAAGTTTTTGCTGTCAGTCTAGTGTCTTTTTTTAGGCTAAGTCAAGTTAAAGGACATGCCAACATAACTAACATATCAATCCCAAAATCAGATCACATTAAGGTAGCTCTCCTCAACACCAGAAATGTAAATAGCATATTGTCTGATCTTGAAGCACTCCTGCATTTGCAAAACATCCCTGTCTGTATAGATAATTAGACTTGGTTTAAATGTAGGGAGGACTCCCTCTATGCTAAAGTTTTGTACTTTTCATGCCTTCAGACCCAATGACAACTGTGGTGGAGACTCCATATTTGCCAGTGAATAAATTACCTCCAGGAAGATCCCTAGGAATCCACAAACTGAACTCACTGAACTACAGATAACACTAGATAGGATACTTGATAGACTAACAGCTTGCAACAGAGCATGCAAGATTCATCAATGTTCTAAATTATTTTATTAGCAAAAAATATATATATATTTTATGTGACTTTAACTACCTGTCAGTAAATTGGAATACCTATACTTCCAATTTAGGATATGCCCAACAATTCCTAAACTAAATAATTAAGAACTCTCTTGGGCAGTTGCTAACTAAATCTGCTATATGATACAACATTCTTGTCCTGATTCTTACAGATATGGCTGCATTATGCACTACTCCTTTGGTATCTCATTCTCCAGTAAAGTCTGACCAAAAACTTGTGACCTTCTCCTTTAAATTCCAGAATGCCCCAACGGCAAACAAAAATGAATTTATAGTCTACAAACATGCCAGCCTCAACCTACTCTTTTATGAAATTTGAAAATTGACTTACTACTGCAAGCTTCATTAAGGAATTTTGCAACCATTTCAAAAAATGCACAGAGCTACCAGTCCCTATCAAAACCAAGTATCATGTGAAATTCAGAAACACAGCAACCTGGTGTTCCACCTCCATACATTTTATTTTATTGTATTTCTTTATTTTATTTTTGAATTCATTAACTGGGGTAGAGCACTGATCCCACTGCATCTACTCTGGTCTCAGCCCAGGGAAAACACACTAAATGCATGACATTATATACAGAGTGAATGACAAAATGCAATACATACATATATTATATACAAAGTGAACATCAGAGTTGGTTTCAGGGTATAAAAGCAATAGATACATGGCATTATATACAGAGTGATTGACAAAGCACAATATAGTCATGCATTATATACAGTGTGGAAATGAGATTTGTCATACTTAAAGAACCACAGTGAAAAGTGGAGTCAGAACAAGGTATGCAAATTGAAGAAGGGTAGGAACCTGACAGGCAGCAAGTGCATTTTTCAACAGTCCTGAAATTGCTCTTATTTATGATTGGAAAATTGGGTAAGAAGAATGATCTTTAAGAAAAGAAAAGAAGGGAGAGATTCCAACTAGGACTGAGAAAGCATCGTCTGTGCAGTGAAGCCTAGTTTGTGGGGTTTGTCGGAGAGGATTTGAGTGTTAAAGATTTCTTTATAAATTTAAATAGTTGCAAAGGAAGAAAAAGTCAACTTAAATCATTTAGTGGATCCAAAACCCCTCTTCTCAAGGATAATATCAAAAGCATTACAAAAAAATGAAAAACACATGAACTTAGGCAGGCCTCTGAAGCTTATAATTATAAATCCTTTAACTATTAGAAAAATAAGAAACAAAACATTACATTTTTCTGAGCTTATTCATAATTTTGCCTCCTATTCTGATCTAATAGACATTGCCAATATCCTTGAAATCAAAGTTAATTCCAGTTTCACCCTTGAGACTTCTCTTCAAAGCCTTGAAAATCTGAATCCCTTGCTTCTCCAGTTACCTCTAAATATTTACTAAAAGTGCTAACTCATACCAAAAATGTTTCTTTCATGAGATCTGACAATATATATGGTTGCTTAATTAAAATTGTTAAACATGCCTTTCCAAATACAACCCTGAAGGTCCCTAACCAAAAAGATCACAGACTAATGTTTCTGAGTTACCAAGAGAGTCTAGATGCTATACTCCTTTATTCAGTGTCTTACACACTTTTGTGAAGAGACGTCTGTCTCACTTACTGCACCGAGACTCAGTTTGCCAGGACCTCCTGCATTTCCACAATTCCAGTTTCTCTACAAATATTTGAACGAGGGATCTTAATCTTTATCAACAGATAAATACAATATAGTGATAATACAGGTTTATATCATGACATCTCACAAGCCACTGCAATAAACTTCCTCTGCATGTTAAGCAGTTCAACTCACTATCTTTCTTTCAGTATAACCTAGATGACTGGATGGCTGTCCTCAAAATCAGTCTGGAATTGACTGGTATGGCCCTGCTGGAGAAAGGAGGTACAGCACAAGGGAGGGTACTAACAAGGCATGAATTACTATTACTATTACTATTGTAATAAGACATAGCGAATTTGGAATATCAATGAAATGTATGACACTTAACATTTCTTATGTTCATTTTGATCATGTGCCTGGTGTGCACAGTTGTTAAAGCTTTGTATTGGTAGCACAACTTGGCTTTAAGCTGTGTGAAGCTGTCCACTGCTGCTGTTCTTTGCTGATATGAGCTCCTATTTCACCTGGAATAGCTGCACTGCTTTATCCCCTTCTTCTGTTGTTTGTTTGCAACAATTACTGTTGCATACAAGCTAGTTGTTCAAATTGTTGCTCTTGTTGTTCCAATAGGCTCCTGATGTTTCCAGACCTGTTCATAGTCATCATCAACAGGCATTAACATCTATATTTTCATTTGTAGTTAAGCTATTGATTGACAATAATTTTTTTGGCTGAATCCAAGCACATGACAACCAAGCTCAGATAAATCCTAGGAACAATTATTGTGTGACTCTGATGTGTATTTTTTGTGGCATCTGAGCTAACCTCTCTTCATTCTGCAGATATCAATCAGGCCTATAAGTGTGTGGTAAATGGCATCATAGTATCAGCTGCATATGGACCAACTATTCTAGAGTACACTGTGTGAAACTTTTATTATCTGTTTATTACACAGTCTATTATTACATGAAACTAGTGTCATAAGTGTGTACTGTTCCAAATTATAGTTGTGGTAACTAGATTAAAGAAAAACTACATTCATGAAGATGTGGAGATAGTTTACTTACTCGAGTACTGGATGAACACACAGGCTGTTAAACACGGAAGTTTCATTTAAGATTCTTCTAAAAAATACTTGTGTGCTGTATTTTGTACAGCAACCAGTCTCTATTCCCTGTACTAGATGAGCAGTTTTGCTATATACATATATATATATATATATATATATATATATATATATATATATATATATATATATATATATATATACATATATATATATATATATATATATATATATATATATATATATATATATATATATATATATATATATATATATATATACGCTTCATCAGATCTTGGAAGCAAGCAGGCTAGGTTCTCTATTTAAACATATTTGAGGAGTAGCCCATCAGTGCTCTAAGGCTGGTTATTGTGTGAGTGAAATGTTAACTAGCTGACTGCTAGTGGCTAATTTGAATGATTGCAATGATTGGATGATAAAATAGTCTAATTTTTAAGGCATGAAAAACAACTGCATAACTAACTAACTAGGGTAGGATGAAGACAGTATGAGAAGTGTGTTCCATCATCTGTGTACCAATTACTTGCCACAAATAAACATTTATTAATGTTAATCCTTAATATCAGCAGGCTTTGTGAAACATATCATCCAGAAGTAGTAAATCACAATTGCTTACAAAGGCAATAATTTACAAAGGCAGTAACTTAAATAGATTGTTCCAAATCTAATTAAAATCTTAACCTGTGTGTTTGTGCTATAAGGTTGAAATATAAAAAAAACAGTCTTATGAAAAAATGTATCCCAAAAACTAACCAAATGCTTAATCAAAGTGTTTTCTATATGAGGAGTAAACAGCTCTGCAATTCAACCATAAAAGGAAGGGAGATTGCAACTTTTTATATATTTTTATGGTTATAAAGCTCTTTCATCATAATTTTTTCTTCAGTTCTATACTTATTTTAAGTATCTAACCAAAGAAACAAATTTTGACTTACAATGGGAGAGCTGTTGGGTGAAAAAAATAAACTGTGAAAGGGTAAATGTAAATAATGTAATAGTAGTGTCAATGACCTGGGCATGCAAAGCAAAAGGACATGCAGACACATATTGGACTTTGTTAACTCCCACTATAGTTTCATATCTTACTGGACTTAATTCATACTACCACATCAAAATGATAACAGTGTCCACGGACAAAATACAGAACCACAGCCCTCCACAACATAGCTCTCAACTGGCCAGATGTTCGCAGAATGTCCAGAGTTTTCCCTTATATATTTGGCCTTTCCCTCATAAAATTTCCTGGCAAATTATTGTGATGATCTAAGGATTGAAGTCACTAAATAGTGACATACATTTGAGTTGCATAACTTCTATCCTTCAACAAATGTCTGCTAACACAAAGTGATTTATTCTAGCAGCTTTCTAAGTTTATAAGAGTAATGTTACACGTTTTTTTTCCATCCCCAGTAATGTTTAAGAGTAGCTGAGTGGGCATGCACATTGTGCAGCTATGCATAGCATAGCTTAAACATTCAAAAGAGCTAACTAGAACTATACAGCCAAAATAATTAAAGTGTAGTGGTTAGAGCTTTCACTTAGCATGCAATCATTCCGGGTTTGAGCCCCAATGCAAGCCATTCATTTCTATTTGTGAAAACAGCACTAAAAGTATATTTTTCTAGAAATAGGTAGTGAATAATATATATTTGTTAACCAGGGTAGTGTAGCAGGTCCAAATGTGAGGTGTCGGTGTAGTACAAATGTGAAACCCCCATGTAAACACAAGTGTCCCATACAGTATAGCAACAAAAGAATGTAATGAAAGCACATAAAATGCTAATAATAATAATAATGATAATAATACTGATAATAATGATGTGCTTAGCTGGAGTAAGCATTGCTTAAATTTCTATGTTTAGCAATAATTAGCATAGCTAAGCTGATTTGTGCACTGGTAAGCAGTACTTAGCATATACACCTTTAAGCAATGCCCATCACTTAGCTTAGCTCAGCATATTCAAAAACATCCAATCACGGTAAAGGATGGGAAATCAGCCCTATTTAAACCTCATAGGCGGGAATACAGCTCATGACCAGTTGTAGCTCCCCACTGCAGGCACTATGGTTGGTGTTAGTGAAGGTGTGTGCTTTCAGGCACAGTGCTGGGGAATTCATGAGTCCAGGGTTATGGCTGGACTCCTAATAGAAAACAATGATGGCAGATTGCTGCAGGACCAGTACCAGGGCTCCCAATACAAAGCAAAGGCCTGGGACCATCTCGCACATGACCTCACCAGTGTTACTGGCATCCCTCGGACTGGTGAACAGGTCCAGCACCTCTTTGCTGACTTGAAGCATAGGAAGAGGGAGCTCTTGGACAGGTGGATCCAAGATGCACATGTGGGGAATGTCCCAGCTGTGTGTAAGTATCAGTATCAATAAGTGTTTTCCAAAGTCCCGCCTGTGTATGTGATGGATAGGTATGCGTAAATGTTTTACTATCTCCTGTACAGCTGCAGATGAGAGGGCAGTGAACATGGACACCCATGCCAGCAAGCTGCTAAGACTGCGTCGCAAGGCTGGTGAGTACAAATCTAGCTTGTAGTATTCATGGCAAATAAATAGAAAGGAGTAGAATGTCACCTGTCATTATTTAAAAATGGATATGGTTTGTACTGAATAAATGAGACATTAGGATAATAGTGATGTATGGGGTATATATCAATAAAAGTGTCAGTACCTCTCAATAAAAGTCAAAACCCAGGACTGGTTGTGTTTACTTTGGTATGTGGTGGTATGAATTGAAATGTGTACAGTTTCTGCACAGCAACTATAGCTCTGAAAGCATTAAATAATCAAGGCTCATCTGACAAGATTGAGGAGCTGTAAAACAGGAGATTAACTATATGACATGTTCCATGTACCAAGATCTGATACCTGAATAGTAATGTTGTGTTAACCAGTGTTTTCCAGACTGGGCTATGTCAAAGTATGAATACATAGTATAAGAAGTATCTGCCATGCAGGAATGTCAGCAATTGAAGGTCAGATTATACAACCAATAGTGTATTAGGCAGAAAACAGTCAAATAAGACACAACAGTTTCACAACAGCTCATACGGATGAAACACAAACATTGTTCTATTTTATGCACAAACAGGCACAGTTTGAATCCTGGGAGTGGTAGTAAGCTGTATGCATATTTTCACTCAGGAATATATGAATATGTGTAGAAACAGCTGTCATAGCTAGTGGTCACTGCCGCCCACACTCAAGGTGACTGATATAAATCATAGCAGAGTATGGCAGTAACACACACACACACACACACACAGTATGAGTGCACATATGTAACCCTGACAATGTGAATATCGGTAGAAACAGTCAGGTAGTGTTAACAGAAATTTCCTTCACAGGTCTGCCAGGTAAAAAAGGTATAAATTAGCTGTAAGAAGACTGTAATTATACACTGTGTACAACACCCACAGTCCAACCCCAAGGCTGCAAATGACAGCAAGATAAGTACATACACCAAGTAGTCTTCTCCAAGAAATGTCCCTCAAGTGTCACACTGTCGCAGCTAGTGGTATTGCCGCCCACACTCAGGGTGACTGATATAAATCATGGCAGAGTATGACAGTAGCACACACACACACGCACACACACACACACACACACACACACACACACACACACACACACACACACACACACACAGTATGAGTGCACATATGTAACCCTGACAATGTGAATATGGGTAGAAACAGTCAGGTAGTGTTAACAGAAACATCCTCCACATGTCTGCCAGGAAAGAAAAGGTATAAATTAGCTGTAAGAATGCTGTAATTATACACTGTGTACAAACATACCACTGCCCAACCCAAGGCCATAGGTAGATGTAAAGTGAGGTAATACCTGGAGAGTAATGATTAGAGCAATGATCATTAAAGTTCTCAGCAATTGAAGCCTATACAGTTGTTAACTGACATCTCTCGCTCTCTCCCCCACCCTAGCTGCACCAATAATCTAAACAGATAAATCAATGGGTATGTTTTCACTAAACCTACTGTTGGGACATGTGTCCTATTGTTCAACAAATATTTAAATGTTTGACTATTAATGTTCCCTGTTCAAATACTATCATTGGTGGCCTGTTGCTATCAATGTAACCTGCATGCAGGGTTTAATGCCCACTGTGGTTCCATATATGCATGTGTTCTGTTTGCTACACAACTGTTCCATATCTGGTGTTTTGGGTTAATGGGAATCCTTATGCATGCTGTTATAACTAATCCTGGAATGTGTTTTTTATGACTAACCAACATATGTTATAAAACTGAAAAACCATAGCATGTCTGGGAAGGCCAATCCCAGCAGATCTGCCTGTCCCGTCTCAACTGGCCATGGCACCAGGCCCCAGCACATCTGTGACCCAACCTGAGACCTACTCATCCACTGGTCCTGCACAACCTTTGGGTGGAACTGTCTCAGGGTATGTGGCCCATTCTCCCCCTGGGAGCAGGTGTGGACAGGACACTGTCATCCATCATCAGGTCTGGGGAATGGTGTGTAGTGAGCTTCAAAAGGAGTTCAGAGATCTGTTACACCAGCTTGAGGGCATCATGGCACATCTTGAGGGTCAGCCTGCCCTTCTTGCTCAGCCCACAGCACAGCCACTTTTGGAGCAATGAAGGTGCAGTGGTGACTGCCCATGGGTGGGGACCTGAGTCCCACTGTATCCATTTGGAGGCTTGTGGGTGTCTGATTCCCAACCACCCCCCCTTCAAGGTGTTTACCTCCCACATGTGTCATATATCACCCCTGTCTGCTGTCTTGTCTGTCTTGTCTGTTTTTCTACCCAACCTCCCTCCCCAAATATACCTACTACGCTTCCCCAACATCCCACTCTCACCATATAAAAAAAGGGCAATCTGTTCCCAAAACAAATTTCACCCCATACATAGCTGGCCATTTCAAACAGGTGTCCACTGGACACATGTAATCTGGTCTAATTGGCTTAACAACACATTACTGTTGTCCTCACCCCTCTCACAGGGGTTTGAGTGTCCAAATTCACCTCCAAATTCTGTACAAATGCACACCTGTTGCTGTATCAGAAATGGACAGCTATGGACCTTCGCTACACCTGTCTGCACATCCCTAACTATCTTTCATGTTGTTTTTCCATCTGCATGCCCCCTTTTTCACGACTTTCCTATCACCCGTTTTTTCTTTTCTTTTAAAGAAATTAGCATGGGGGTAAGTGGGAGTAAGCTGCAGTAAGCAGCATTAAGTGGCAGTAAGCAAGTTTGTGCAATGCTAAGCGATACCTACACAGATTAAGCAGTTTCCCATTTAACCATGTGTTGACACTGCTTACCATCACGCAAACCCACACAAACCCGCTTACAACTGCTTAAAACTGGCTTAATCACCCTGTCTCCATCAGACACTGTTCTGCCCAGCAACAAAATAACCAGCCCTTGAACCCAGGACCCTGTACACCACTCCAACAGCAATTTACCACTAAGCCATCTGCGCTACAGAAACTGCTGATGCTTTTTCAAACATATTATTCAGTAGAGTCATTCAACAGCATATACATGAAACAGTCAGGTTTTGTATATATATATATATATATATATATATATATATATATATATATATATATATGTAAATAAATACATACATACATACATATAAATATATATATATGTGTGTGAGTGTGTGTGTGTTTTTGTATGTAGTATGTGTAGGTAAGGGTTGGGAGGTGTAAGTATGACCAAGTGTAGAGATGAAGGCAATAGAATGAAACTAGTAAAACCAACAAATATTGCCTAGAACACCACAAAAGAAGCTCGCATTCCACCGGAAACTCAGTTTTATTGCAGTACAAAGATAAAATAACGCTGGTAATCCAAGGTACGTTTTCGATCGCTATCTTCATCTAACGCTGGTAATCCAAAGTACGTTTTCGATCGCTATCTTCATCAGAATCAAGACAAACCACTTAATACAATGAATGCTGGTTTATATACCTCATCCTGTTAACTAATCAATTAGTTGATTGTCAATTAGGAAAAATTAATGATAATATAAACCTGACAAACAGTGACAAACAGACATTTTAAAAGCCAAAAATTCAGAATGCCGAAAGTGCATAACAGTGAATTTGAATATCTCAAATTTGCGCTTATGCATTTCTGGAACGTTGTGTGTAGTGTTATGGTGCCTAAAATTGCAGGTGAGTCAGTGTTTGTGTGTGTTTTTGTATGTAGTATGTGTAGGTAAGGGTTGGGAGGTGTAAGTATGAGTGTGAGTGTTGGATTTGTTGGTGTTTGTGTATGTGTGATGTGTATTTGTGTGCGAGCGAATGGAGAATGCTGTGGTGTGAGTTTTTTTTATGTTATGTGCGATCTTGGAGTTGGCATATATAAGTAGTATATATAAGTAGAGGGGGTGTGGGGGGTGAACGAGGGTTTGCCCCCCCTGTTTATATGTAATGTAGGGTTGTTTGGTTTGTGTGCTGTGGGTGGAATGGTGTGTGTATGTGATGTATGGTGTATGTATGTTCGTGATTGTGTGATTCGTGATTGTGGGATTCGGTATTGTGAATGGTTCGGCTTCATGGTCTCAGAATGCTGAAATTCGGTATTTCAGCATTTCAAGATTATGAAGTGAAACCACACACACACACACACACACACACACACACACACACACACACACACACACACACACACACACACACACACACACACACACACACACACATATATATATATATATATATATATATATATATATATATATATATATATATATACATATACGTACTCATAACATGTAGTGGAGTCATACCTCAGAACCATACCCCCAACATCTTACTGCAACAAATCTATCCAAAGGTTGTCAAAATGGGGGGGTCAATGGGCCCAAACGACAGATCCATTTTAAATATTGCCTTTATCCCTCTCTCTCCAGCAGCCACTGTCCTGCTTTGCAAAAAAACAATCAATCCTGCTACGTCTTGAACTAGGTCCCTGTAAACCACAGTCAGAGCAATGTACCACTACACCATGTGAGCACTAGAAAATAATGATGCCTGTTCAAACATATCAGTCAGTAGAGTCAGTTAACAACAGAGAAAGTATTCTGTAGAATCAAGTCAGGTTTTCTATATATACATGTATATATCTATGGAGATGTATGCATATATGTGGAAAATTCTATACAACATATATATATATATATATATATATATATATATATAGAGAGAGAGAGAGAGGTAGAGATACACATCTAAAATATGTACATATATACATACATATATATATATATATATATATATATATATATATATATATATATATGTAGACATGAATATAAATAAATATATAACAGCTACAAACAAATGCAACCTGAGGGTCATGTTGCTCAATGCTATATGTCTAAATCTCAAAATGCACTTACTTGAAGCACCCCTTAAAATGGAGAACATTGACATTTTTGCTGTAACAGAGATCTGGTTCAAGGCAACAGAAAGCATCCCTGCACTACCAGGCTATAACTCATTTCACAGCTTCTGCCCTCAGAACTTGGACTGAAACTCGAAAGGTGGTGGTATTTCCATATTCATAAAGGGTGCACACACTTCCAGACTGGTAGCCCAACACAATGCCTCAGAGATACTGTAGGTAGAGTTAACATTGTGTAAGACAGCAATTCAGGTTGTAGCCTGCTATAGGTCTCCAACTATGTCCCAAGACTCACACTCCGTGTTCCTAATCACCCTGGAGAATATTAGGGTGCAACCTAACACTGTCATACTGGTTAACTTCAACTATCCCTCCATTAACTGGGATAGCTACTCATGTACCAATGCACTTGCCCAATATTTCCTGGAATTAGGTAATTCCAATGGCTTGGACCAGCTTGTCCTTACCCCTACTAAAGGTTGCAACATCCTTGATGTAGTCATTACTAACATGGGCAACTGTTGCTGTACACCAATAATCAACTCCTCCCTGGTTAGATCTGACCACAAACTAATCACCTTGGAAACCCACATCCCTCCCACCCCCTGCAAAGGTAACAACCATGAAAAACCTTTCTAAAGGTAACTTTGGGCTCCTACAAACAGAGCTGGCTAACTTCACGGCACCCATGCAAATGGAGAATAGTTGCATGACCGCCGAATCATACACCATTGCAATGTATGAACATGTCAACAAATGCATGGATTCCTCCATACCCAATAGAACCAAGATGCTCCTCTCCAAAAAAAAAGGATGCCAATTTGGTGGTCCCCTGCCATAAACAAACTCTACAACAGGAGGAAAGTGATGCAGAATAAGGTGAAGTCCCAGGACTGGAAAAACTACCTTACCAGCCTCAACAAAAAATTGAGATCCCTCATCAAATCCTCCAAAGCTAACTATGAAAACAGAATTGCAGCAGATAGTAAAGACAACCACAAGGCCTTCCATAGTTGTGTAAAGAATCTCCCTGGCAATACCCAGATTTGCTCTGAGCAACTGCACAATGGTACCTCCTATACTGAGCCAACAGATATTGCCAATATACTGTCTAACAGATTCAGTGCCAACTTTACCCCTCTCTCCCCAGCCCAAAGGACCAAAGAGAATACCATTAGATTGCCAGGCACATGGTATTACTGCTGCACAGTTTAAAATAGCACTGCCAAGGCCAAGAACACAGCACCTATGCGACCTGACAATATCCCAGACTGTGTTCTACATGAACTACAGAGTGAAATGGCACCTCATCTGTGTGCCCTGTTCAACCACAGCCACATGTCCCTACAAAATGGCACACTGCTACAGTCATCCCTCCCCACAAAGAAGGAGTGACTAGAGACCCTGGGAACCATCTCCCCATTAGCCTGAGTCTGTTATGCAAAGCTATGGAACACATCATCATGGACCTAATAAACAGGGATATAGGAAACCCCCAGACTCTGGATACAGCACAGTTTGGTTTTGTGAAGGGCAGGGCATGCCTGCTCAACCTGGTTGAGTTCTTTGAGTCAGTCACCAAAGCTGTGGATGAAGGCAATGTGGTTCATACAGCCTACCTGGATCTGGCCAAGACCTTTGATACCATTCCCCATTCATTAATCATGGAAAATCTCACTAGGCTAGGCATCAACCCCTATATCATGAGGTGGGTTGCAAACTGGGTCACAGATAGAACCCATAGTGTGAAAGTAGCTGACTCCAAGTCAGACTGCTGACCAGTCACAAGTGGAGTCCCACAGGGTTCAGTCCTGGGTCCTCTCCTGTTTGGTATCTACTTCTCTGAAGTCCAGGCCAACACAAAGCGACTCTGACTGACAAAGTTTGCAGACAAATGCAGGTTTGGAGCTATTAACTCCACAAGTGATGTTGACATCCTACAGAAAGGCCTCACTGAGTCCAAAGACTGCTGTCAGAACCATGGCCTTAAGCTCACTGACAAAAAATGTGTAATCATCCCCTTTGGGAGAAACCTGGTTCCCATGACTTACCACATTGATGGTAGTTCCCTCAACACAGGAGGCGTTATAAGAGATCTGGGAACACAGGTTGACAGCAACCTCTCCCTTGACCTCCACATTCCACTGTGGTTAGAAAGTCCTTCTATGTGGCACATCGCATTACTAAGGCTTTTGCATCCAGGAAGAAAGAGGTCATTGTCTCCCTCTACTCTTCCCTCATTAGGCCAATTGTCAAGTACCACACCCCATTTGGCATGTACCTCACTAATTCCTGCAATAACTAGAAAGGCTCCAAACATACCTCACAAACAGGATCCTAGGCCTTAAACACTTGTCCTATATGGACAGACTCCAAAAACTCCAACTATTCTATGTCTCATATTGCCTACTTAGAGGTGATCTCTGCTTGGCTGTCAAAGCTATGTCTGACTCAGCTCTGTTAGAAATGCTACAGCTAGAGAAATCCCAATCCCTCCGCACCACACACACCACAGACCTCAACCTCATTACCACAATCAACACAACATGCTGGAGGGACAGGTTCATAACCCAGAGAGTGCCCATGCTATGGAATACACTTGCCATACATGTCAAGCAGAGCACCTCACTGGCCCTCTTCAACAGAAATCTTGATGAGTGGATGTGAAATAGAAAATCAACCCCAGGGATCACTGCAGTGACTCTACTCAACAGAGACACTGTGAGCTAAGTTTGGGTGGCATGATGGCAGGGTAATCCTATGGGCTAGGCTTTTAAAGGCTCCAGGCCTATTAGCCTAGTACACACCTATGAACCTATGAACCTATAAATATATACACATATATATATATATATATATATATAGAGAGAGAGAGAGAGAGAGAGAGAGAGATTTACATATATAGATATATACATATATGTGCTCAGAACATGTAGTGGAGTTGTATCTCAGAATCATACCTCTCAAATTCTTAGTGCAAAAAATCTGTCCAAACGCTGTCAGAATGGGAGGACAATGGGCCCAAACTAGGGACCTCTTTTAAATATTGCCCTTATAAATGTAGAAAGTTGCCAGAGTAAAACAGTTTGTTTCATCATACATATTCTGACGGCTGTGAGGTCTGAAAATTAAATGTATGTCATCATTTACTGACAAAAATCCCCATATCATTCCAATGATTTACCAGAGAAATGAAACTAATCTGTAAAACAGACCAGAAATATGACAATAAACCTGGACATCCTGAAACAATCCAGCCAGTTGAGAGATATGCTCAGAACCCCCTTACTGCAATGAATCTGGAATAAGGCTGACAAAGTGGTGGGTTGAAGCCATGAAAATGGGGACAAATCTGAAATAGTGATGTAGATAAGCTGACACAGTTGCTGCAGCAACACCCTCCTGTCTGCTATAATATATATTCCCTGAAATAGCACAAGTAATTGAAATAGCAAGTCTGCTATGGGGAATTGCACATGTATTTGCAAATATATCAGGCACTACAGGAATGTAACAGCATTGAAAAACAGACACCAGTGTGAAAGTGCATACCCACAACCAATTTCACCACAGTCACATAACAGTAAGTCAAATGAACAGTAGTGTATACGGACTGTGTGAAGAAATACATCATTGTTTGCCACTCACACACTACTCCTACATATACTGGCTCAATTCACAGTGTAGTCTGTATCCTGACCATGGTACAGGACATGTCTCAGTCTGCCCCTACAAACACATACAGCCAATAGACCAGCAGAAAATGGAGCAGCATGCACAGTCAGAGAAAAAGGGCACCATAACACTTACCTCTACCCCCCTCCATACACAGCATGTACATAACATGTACACATGACATGTCTACAGATTCCTGACAGTCTGTCAGCAATGGCCAGACATACACAAACCTCTCAAATGTGCAGTTCACCTCAGAATGTACAGGTTCAGGACTCCATATCTATGGCCTCTTCCCTGTAACATGTCTGTGGGTCTACAACATAATTGGTATGGTAGCGGGAAAGAAGGCAAGAAATAATTATACTAAATACTTCTGAGCCTCATAGTGCATGACATCTGGACAAAGTCTGACATCATTTGGGGACAGAGGCATAAACACAGGTGTATACTGGACATATTGCTGTCATAAATTGAGACAGTTGCTGATGTAACAGGGTTTGTTGTAACATATCCGTTATGAGGAATATGAAGTCAGTAATACCAATGAATGTTAGTATTTACTGACTGCATTCCCCAGAGTCCCCAACTGATTTTCCAAGAAAAACTGTCTGTGGAACAGATAAAACATAACAGGCAAACATGTGGCTAGTCTGTCACATGTCAGATGTGAAGTCACTCAGTAAATGTATGTCCACACAAACCCTGTCAGTCTATAAACCCACCATGTGTATAACAGCACTGATGACAGAACCTGTTCAAAATTCTGGAGATATGTCTCCCATGTTGTTGGGCTGTCTCCAAATGCCCTGTCCTGTGAAGTATTCCCACTTACTGTCTGTGAATCTGTAGCCCACCACCTCTGCAATGTCCCTGACACAGGTCTGTAATGCCCTCTCAAATGCAACACATGGAGGTCTCCATAGTCCTAATACCCTTTCTGGCTGCATCCTACATGAACACAGGCATGGCGTTTCAGACCCATTCAGCAGTGTAGTCTACTACAGCCTGAGCAATGGTGTCATCCCATCTGCACAGAGGACAGCAGAGAAAGTAGATAGCAAACAGGTTGTGCATTAGGATGAATGTTCTGAAGGATAGAAGTCTGAAACTGAAATGTATGCCATTACTACATGACAGCAGTCCTCAATGACATGGATAAAAAACACAGTACTCTACAGTTAATATAATAATATCATATTAATATCCAATAGGAAATACATCAAAACATATGGTTCCTATCCCAAGAACAAGATAGTGCAGTACTCAGAGTCCCAGCTTTTCATGCAGGGGTGCCATGGTTCGAGTACTGAATTTTACATGGAAAAGCAGTGTTAAAAGCATATAACATGTGATACTACCCATGTATACACAAGTGTCCCATACAGTATAGTAACACCTCTTGTTACTGTAATGACAGTACATAGAAGCATATTCTGTAAGGGAAATCAAATACACTTACTAAATGATGTCATTACTCTGCTATTTTATAAGACTGGAATATGAGCAATGGTTACCAGGCTGAGCTATGGTTATCAGGTTTAAGCACTGCTCAAATGTGAATGCAGTTAGCTCAGCTAAGTAGGTTTGCGCACTGGTAAGCATCATTAATCGAAGTCTACACGGGTTAAGTGCCTGTTGGGTTAACTGTATGTTAGCACCGCTTACCGTCGCGCAAACCTGAGCAAACCCACTTACAACTGCTTAAACCTGCCTTAATCATTCTGTTTCCATCAGCCTCTGTTCTGCCTAGCAACAAAATAAACAACCCTTGTAGGTCTTGAACTCATGACCCTGTACACCATAGCAACAGCAATTTACCTCTAAGCCATCTGAGCTACAGAAATGCCTGATGCTTTTTCAGACATACCATGCATTACAGCCACTTTACAATAGGGAAGAGACACTCTGCAACCAGGAGTGATTGTTATCTACAAATATATGTATAAAAAGAAACATATACATATAGAGAGGGATAGATAGAGATGTATGGTGATACATATATATGTATAACAATATGTCGATATATTACCAATACATACCGAGGTGTATAGATATATGTATGCAAAAAAGTATATATATATGCATACATGTCTCAAAATGCCCATACAATCATATGCTGCTGATAGACCACCCATAACTGGGGCAGCATTTTACAGTTGGATACAGAAGGGACCCATGCCACTGCCATCTGCCCCCCAGTCCAAATAATATGTAAACAGTACGCTGCTACTAAAACATGATAGACCATACACAATGACCAGACATTCAACAACCTCTTAGCAAATAAACTAACATGACTGAAGATAGTAAAGAGAAAAACAAACATCCAGTAATTCACACAAGTTTATTATACTCTGATGTCTTGGCCAAAGCCTTCAAGGAGTAAAACATTACAAGAAATACTTGTACTGTGACGCCCATGCCCTGGCCCAGCAATCAAGGAGCCTCAGTCCTCACCATTAACACCAGTGAGGGGCGTCAATATAGGGAAAGGATAATAAATACACACACAGTAAAAGTACAATTTCCATTAAGAGCACACAGAGATCACAGTCAGTCTGGGGCTGGTTTCTCCCTTTCTCTCCAGGTCCCCAATAAGACTCCCCACTGGCACAGTTATAGGGTCCAGATCCCAGCCTAGTGGGCAAGCTAAAACCCCCAGCCCCCTCTCTGTCCAACCAGTGCTTCATGTCCCTGCCCAAGTAGCTGACACACACACACAAACTTTGAGATAAGAGTTATATACAACCACACAGACACTCCTGGGGAAGGCTGGCACAGGTTCTCCAGCTGTGCCCCTTTTCTTCCCAGTCTAAAAGGTAGTACCAGTGGCCACCACTCACTAATATCAGCTACTCAAAGGCCCTTCTGAAAGGGTGTCCAATTATTACTGTGCAATATTATTATCCAAATGGTAAGTGCGACTGAACAGTCAAGGCTTATTAGAGTGACTTGGTATAGTATCACTATATACATGCAATGTACTCTTAGAGCTTAAATTATCTCTGCAAAAAACAGCCACAGTTGAAATGTTTAAAAATATATAATAATAAATAATAAAAACACAAGACAATACTTCTTATTACACAGTGATAGTCAAGAGTTCAGAGATCACAGATAAATACTTAAAATAATACAGTAGTAAAAGTTCTGACATCACAGAAAAACAAATTAATCTTCCTATTTCATAGCTATATCTAAGATAAAACACAATTCTAAATAACTTAGATATAGAGCAAGACAGTGCTGGTGATGTTGAATATTCTCAAGACAAATGCTCTGAGCTCTCTGACTCTCTCTGTTTAAATTTATAACACAGAGCTGCTTCACTTGACATCATTCTTCACACTTTTCTGGTGTTCCCAGGCCAAGAGAAAGTACATTTATATTCTTTACACCTGGTCAGAAACCAGAGCAATAAAGGACATTCATGCATGCAAATTCTAGCCATTAACTCTGGTCTTAAAACAATAGGCAGGATGCTTCCCTCTGCACATATCGGCTCCGAATTTTGACATCAAAGAGTTGACTTATCAGCTTTGTTATAGCAGAGTGCACTCATGTTACATTTTTGCAGTTCAATATCCAATGCAGTCTTTTCACATTTAAGAGAACAAGCCTGTGGCTTACATTAATATTTACAAATGACAGAATTATCTACAAAATTATTTCTGGCTAGAGTGGCAGCCTTCACCTGTCTTCACACTTACATACAAGAAGCAATTAACAGTTATAATCATATATTTAAATACACAGCCTCCAATTACACTCCTCATTTAACTCCCTAGGGAATAAAGTATCACATTTATAGATATAAATTGTTTCTGTATATAACAATTGTTCTTTTATGACTGTTTTATCAAACTGAGAAACAGACATTTTCAGAAACAGTACCTTGTAACCCACTACTGTCCCCATGGTGAGATTTATAAAAATGTACAGCTATAGAACTGTCTTCTTTCTTATCAGTAATGTCTCTCACATGTTCTAACAGCCTAGTTTTAAAACACGTCTTACTCTCCCCAATATAAAATTTGTTACAAGGGCATCTAAGAGCATACTCTATACAGTGACCTCTTAAATGTACAGAGTTCCACATGTTGTCCAGCCATTGCCCTCAGCAGGAATGGCACTGCTAAATAATGGTAGACCATACCTATCAACCTCTTACTGCATGACATCTGGACAAAGCCTGACATAATTGGGGAGCATAGGCCCAAAAACATGGCCATACTTGGAATACTGCTGTTATACACTGAGAAAGTTGCTGGTGTTACAGAGTTTGTTGTAACATATCTTTTCTGATGGATATGAAGGTAGAAACACAAATGGTTGTTATCATTTACTGATTGCAATCACTAGAGCATGCTACTGATTTGCCAAGGACAACACCTGTCTGGGGAATAGACCAAACATAACAGGCAAACCTCTGGCCATTATGTGGATAGCCCTACAGTTGAGAGCTATGCAGACACAGAACTTTGTCACACTGAATCCCATGCAGAAGCAGAATGTCCAGACAAACCCTGTTAAACTAGCAGTAATCAAACCCTCTAACAGCAATACTCACATTCTGCCCCTAAGTCTTGAACCTTCTACATCATTTAGTTGGCTTGTCTCCACAAGTCTTGTTGTAAGGGGAATTAGCTCACAAACCTCCAGGATGTCTTCCTCACAGGTAAGGGAAAGGGCCAATGCCCACATGGAGTACTCAGTTATAGGAATGTGTTGCCATCACATGGTCGTGAGCATTACCTACAAAAGTCAAGCTGCCATCTGTTCAAACCACCTCTGTCATAGACAGTGATACACTTAAAAACAGAAGGACTGAATAGAGGAGAAGTTATTAACCAAATCAACTTAAAAAAGGTATGTGAAAAAATTAAGCATGTAATTGAATGCAGTAGGTGGTCTGTAATAATGGTAAATAGGAGTTTGAAAGAATATGTCTCAACAAGACTTGCTGTAGTGATGTACTGCTGAACAGCACTGATGGCCATAGCATGTGGCTCTGTCTGCAGTGACATAGATTACAGCTCAGGCCCCTGACTCAACCCAGGAAATGACAGCTGACATTTGCCAACTACTGCAGTTTCTGTCAAACACCACTGGCTGTGCCCCTGCTTGGCCAGCTACTGGGATGTTGTATATATCCATATGTTACCTGTGACTATAACTATGATACACATTGTGTCTTGTAAATATAGGAGACTTATACAGAGCATGTGCATAGTAAAGTACTGTTGCAGAAGTGTATGTTGAAATGCATGTGATATAGTGAGTTCATACCATTCAACTGTACAGTCTTATAAGCACATGTGTGCCTGATATCTGTAGCCACTTACACATAGAGTTGTGTTATGTTAGGCAAACCATTGGCAAGTCTGTTAACAATGACATTGTAACATAATAGCCTGGATATGTATGTAGGACATCATCCAGGTTAGCACTGTGATAGCAAAGCCTGCTGTGCAATCAATTTACTTATCTATGTATGTAAATAAGTTGTGCATGTTCTACTTGTGTGTAATATCAGTTTCAGTGCATGCAACAGACATAAATGTTTACAGGTACTGGTTGTTGCATTGCCATGACAATGATATGGGTAGTAGAATAGGCATGATTATCAGGTTGTAATTGGAGAAATGCATAACTGTGTTATGACCCTCTGTCCATACCTACCATACAAAAATGAGACCACAGAAAATCTTTTCAAAATGTTTCCCACCTTGAATGTGACCCATAACCTGTACAATTATACTGACAAACAAACAAATCTGTTAGGGGAGAAAATATGAAACATAAAAAAATGTACTATAAACTGGTTGCATACATGTGCACACACATAAACCACTACTTGGTCAATGCACTTCTTGCAGTAATCACAGCATTCTCTTTTTGGTTACACACATGCCATCAATTAACAAGACTCTGACTAACCCCAAATAATGTTCAACTGTCTTAGTAGGATTTATTTGACATATAACCAGTTGCCTGCTACAGCAAAAGACATGTTTGGCAGAGAGCATACAAAGCATTGAAGGGATCTCATTATGTAGAGGTATCAGTCAGAAGAAGAGTAGAAAAAGTGTCCACAACATGGGATATACCATGGAATGCAGTGCAGACAGTCATCAAACAGTGGAGAAGATATGGGACAACAGTGACACTGCAAACACCTGGACAGCCATCCAAAATGGATGACATGACAAGATAATAACTGGCCGTGGAACCTGCCAGGGAGCCTACAGCAACACTGAACGAGCTGCAGGAATGCCTGCCAAGTACTGGGTGTGTATCACATGTGGCATCAATCTTCTGTATTCCCCATATGTTTGCCCTATGGGGTAAGGTTGCTAGACTGAAGCCTTTTCCTGCACAGAAAAATGTCCAGGGATGGACAAACATTGCCAAACAGTACATCAAGTCTTCAAAAAGCATGTTGGACAATATGTCATGGTCTGATAGCAACAAAGTTGAACCTTTGTCCCACAATTCCAAGAAGTATGTTTGGCCCAAAACAACACTTTGCATCACCAAAAGAACACACCCCCCCACTCCCCCCACCCCCCCGATGAAGCATGGTGGTGACAGTATCATGCTGTGGAGTTGCTTTTCAAAAGCTGGATCTACTCAAGATGGAGGGAATTATGAACAGTTCCAAATACCAACCATTTTTGTCCCCAAACCTTCAGTCATCTGCTATAAAGCTGAAGATGAAGAGAAATGTTATCTATCAACATGACAATGACCCCGAGCATACATCCAAATCGACAAAGGAATGGCTTCATCAGATGAAAATTACAGTTTGGGAAGGTGCCAGCCAGTGGCCAGACCTACATACAATAGAAAATCTATGGGTTGCCCTGAATAGGACTGTGGACAAGAGATGCCCTCACAAATTGAAATATTTGTAGCGCTGTTGCAAGGAAGACTGGGCAACCATTACCAAGTAAAGATGTGCCATGATGATAAACTCTGACCTAAGATGACTGAGATGGTGGGAATCCTCACCCTTGGAATGTCAATCCTCGAACATGGAATGTCTGTGATAGAGCATGTGGTCAGAGTTGTCCATCGGCTACATGGACGTAGGACAGCAGCACGAACAGCTGAGGTTCCACATGGCCATGCAGCTTCTCATTCCTATAGTGGCAGTACCAGCAGCACGACTGCAGGGGAGTCACTGTCCATGCCAAAATGCAGCAGGCCATGGGCACGTGATCCTGGCCAGTCTCAGCAGGGATGTGGATCCAGCAGACAGTGGTCACCATCGGGGAGTAGTACTGCATCTGGCCTTGTGCCTGGTCATGCCAGTGGGTCCCCTGGCAGGCACAGTTCCCATGTCTATGGCCAAAGACTGTAAACTGCACACCCTGCCATGTATGGCCCACAGCTGTCCAACATATCCCTGTGTAGGGCAGTCACATGGTATGACTGTGTGCATCCATACACACACACACACACACACACACACACACACACACACACACACACACACACACACACACACACACACATCACCATAACAGCCAGGTCACCTCCAGACTTAGACACACCACCTCTGCATGGCCCATTTAATGAACAACCCCCAAACACACACACACATCATGTCAACCAAATGGCCCGGGGTAGGCCTCTGGCAAGCCTACACCACACCCTGTGCATATGATGATACCTGTGCCACATCCCTGTCATTCATACCATTGATACAGGGACATGCTAATATGGGTCTGATGCACAGGGTGAATTTAGTACAGTTTAAAAATGTAATGCTGTGTAAAGTGTTGTCAGCCAGCATTTTTAATGGTTACACATCAGAGTGTGTAGCTGTCCAGCCATGATGCATTATTGTTGTTATTAATGCTGACAGAATGTGGTCTCCATAATGTATTCTGTTTGTCTTCTAGGTGTCTGTGTGTCAGCAGGATGTGGCCCTGCAGACATTATCTACAAGGAATATGGCAATGTGGTAACACATTGAGTGTGTCATAGCTAGGGAACAGCTGTACACAATTAACAGATCTGTATAGCAGTTTTTGCATGTGCCATGTAGCTTATAGGGTCAAGGGGTGTATATAGGTAAGTGTATGGTGGTAGACATCAGCAGCTCTTGTACAGTAGACAATGGTAAGTGTAGTGGGTGGAACACACCTCAGATTTGTAAATCCCACACACCTAGATGGTGTTGTGTTGACCCAACACACAGAGAATACTGCTCTCTCTCATACACACACACACACACACACACACACACACACACACACACACACACACACACACACACACACACACACACACACACACACACACACACACAGGCACATTTGCCAGGACTGAGATTCATAGGATCATGTGTTCATAGGTGTGTACCAGGCTAATGGGTGTGGAGCCATGACAAGCCTAGCCCATGGAGTACCCTGGCATCATGCGACCTGACATTTTTTCCCAGTGCATCTATTGACCATTGCCACTTGAGTGATGGCCATGGTGACAACTAAATTCTCCATCCACTTATCCAGATTTCTCTTGAAGAGGGTCAGTGAGGTGCTCTGACATGTATGTGACATATATTGCATTACATGTCCACTCACTGGGTTATGTACCTGTCCCCCAGCATGTTCTATTGGTTGTGGTAATGAGGTTGGGGTATCCATGGCATGTGGTGCATACAGATCAGAGTTTCAATAGATATGACATTCCTAACACAGCTAGCCACACATGGCATTGTCAGTCAAGCATGGATTGCCTGTAAGCAGCCAAGATGTGGCCAAGAATACTTGGAGGTATTGTACTCAGTCCATATAGGACAGTTGTTTGCAGGCTAGGGTCCTATTTGTGAGGTACACTTGCAGCCTTCGCAGTTGTTGCAGGTGTCTAGTGAGCTACATGGCAAATGGGCCATTGTACCTGCTGGTTGGCCTAATGAGGAGAAAGTAGAGGGAGACATTGACCTCTTTCTTACTGGATGACACACCCTTACTTATGAGATGTGCCACATAGAAGTTATTTCTGTCCACAGTAGCAATGTAGTGGCCATAGGAGAGGTCACTGTCAGCCTATGTTCCCAGGCTTATTATAAGGACTTCTGTGTCCATTGGACTACCAGCAATGTATTAATTCATGGTGAACACATTGATTCCACACAGAATTGTGACACATTTCTTTCCATTCAGCCTAAGGCCAGTGTTCTGACAACAGTCGGATGTCTCAGTGGGGCCTTTATGCAGGATCTCAACATGATATGGAGATGTACACATACACCCACTTTGCAATTGTCTGTGAACATTGTCAGCCAGGGTCCCTTTATTTTGTTCTGGATGTCAGAAGCATACATGACAAACATGAGTGGACTTGTGACCAGACCCTGTGGTACTCCACTTGTGACTGGTTGGCAGTCTGACATGGAGTCTGCTACCTTCACACTGTGGTTCCCATGCATGAGCCAGTTTGCAACCCACAAGTGACATATGGGTTGATGCCTAGATGGCTGTGTTTGTCTATGATTCCTGAGTGGGGAATGGTATCACAGGATTAGAAGACTCACCTATCTTGTTTTTGTGTCCATACTATTATATAGTTATTTCATATGGTACACAGCTTATAGGGCTGCAGAGTGTTCACAGCTACCACTACAGTGGTTGACAACAGCGGCCCTGTACAGTGGACATTTTGATGTACTGGGTGCAATAATTTTGCAAAACACACCCTCCAATGGATATGGTACACAACAAAACACACACACACAGTTGCCAGTACTAGAATTAGAACTCCTGCTTATCTAGTTATTCCTACTATAGTGTTACGCAGTTATCAGACACGCCATGGAACTTATACAATTTCACCTAGTCCAATGGTACTTCTAAGGTGAATGACATCAACAGGACTGCTAAATTGGGGTGAGGGGAAGTCTAAAGGATGGTACACAACTCAAAATGGTATAAGTAACACAGTGTAGGATACACACATACACACACACACACACACACACACACACACACACACACACACACACACACACACACACACACACACACACTTGCCAGTATTGAGATTAGAACCCCACCTGTCTAGTTATTTGTACTATGGTGTTACACAGTTATCACATGCACTACAGAACTTACTGGAGTAACAAATGGACAAAGATGCTGATAACTGCTTAGCTGAGGTAAAGTATTAAAGGTGGCAGAAAGTCTGATTTCAATTTCTCCCTTACATCTTGCTAGTTCTTTCTGTCTTGCACTTCTAATAGCATAATAGCCTTGCACTTCAACAGGTTATTATATCAATAAATGTAGCATACCTGGGAGCCATCAGCAGTACTTGTTCCTCACAGAATTAGCCCCAGTACTTAGTACCCCTCCTGGCATGATTGCAGTCCAGTTTTATGTGCTTTTGTTCATTAACCTGGTGCACTTGTGCATCTGGGGCACTGTTGCAACTGCCTCATGTACATAGACAAACCGCTTCTCTAAACTCCAAACACTCAGACCAGTGAGAGTTACCCTTATGTCACCAAATGTGGAAATATGCACTCTCCAGTGAAGACTGCACTAGCTGGTCAAGAGGATAAAGTCAACACCTGCACCACACCATGTGGAACACATAGCTCGACACAACATCCACTATGACAGCTCTGACATACACTGAAAAACCATATGACAGTAAGACACTGCATACAGTCTACCTTGATGTGGCTGAAGCTTTTGAAACCATTCCTCAGTCAGGAATTATTGCTAAACCCACCAAACTAGGCATCAACCCCTATATCAGTGGGTGGGTTGCAAATTGGTTCACAGAACACACAGCGTGACAGTGGCAAAATCCAAGTCAGACTGGCAAGCAGTCACAAGTGGAGTCCCACGGGGATCAGTACTGGGTAGTGTCCTGTCCTGCATCTACTTCTCAGGAGTCCAGCCCAACACAGAGGGACTCTGGCTGACCAAGTTCACAGAGGACTGAAAGTTGGGAGCTATCATTAACTTTACATGTGATGCAGACATCCTACAGAAAGGCCTCACTGAAACCAATGCATGGTGTGGAAACCATGGCCAGAAGCTTAATACCACAAAATGCATCATCATCATCCCCTTTGGTAAAACACTCAGTTCCCAGTAAGTACCACATCAATGGGAGCCCAATGAACACTGTAGGCATTATAAGAGATCAGGAGACACAGGTTGACACCAACATCTCCTTAAACCACCACATTGCCACTGTGGTCAAGAAGTCCTTCTATGTGGTACATTGCATTACCAAGGGTTTTGCATCCAGGAAGACAGAAGTAATGATCTATGTCTACTGTTCCCTCATTAGACCATTCATCAGGTATTCTGGCCCATTTGCCATGTACCTCAGTAGACACCTGCAACAGCTGGAGAGGCCAAAGATGCACCTCACAAAGAGGTTCCTGGGCATTAAACACATGTCCTACACAGACAGACTCAGAAGACTCCAGTTATTCTCTGTGTCATATCACCTAGTTAGCCATGTCTGACCCAGCTGTTTTACACATGCAACATATAAAGACATCCCAATTCCTCCACACCACACACTGCAGAGACTTCTACCTCATTACCACAATCGCCACAACATGCTGGGAGGACATGTCCTTCACCAAGGGACTGCACATGCCCTGGAATACACTTCCCATACATGTCATGTAGAGCACCTAGCTGACCATGTTTCAGAGAAATCTTGATGAGTGGATGGGTCATAGTTCACCCCCAGGATCACTGCAGTAGCTCTACTTGATACGGGCACTGGGAAGTAACATCAGGTGCCACAATGGCAGGGCCCTTCTATGTGCTAGGCTTGTAAAGGCTCCTGGGACATTAGCCTACTACACACTTATGAACCTATAAGTGGAATTACATCAACAGGACTGATAAAGTAGGGCAGTGGGTGTTAAAGTTATCAAGACACTTTGTCCTACAAACAGACACACTTTGACACACACACACTTGTCAGATGTTACAGTAGAACCCCTACCTAACTAGTTATTTGTACCATAGTGTTACACAGTTATCGCATGTGCCACATAACTTATGGGGCTAAGAGCTGACAAAAGGGACTTCTAAGGTGAGTGATATCTGCAGGACTGCTAATGTGGGAAAGAGGAAGTATACTGAGTTGGAATGGACCCAAAAGCTTTAACTTGTAAACAATCACACACACACACACACACACACACACACACACACACACACACACACACACACACACACACACACACACACACACACACACACACACACACACACACACACACACACACAGACAGAGTTTGATATTTACCAGGACTGAGATTAGATCTCCTACCTAACTAGTTATTTGTACTATAGTGTTATGCAGTTATCGCACATGCCACATACCTTATGAGGCTGAGGCCTGATGAAAGGGATTTTTAAGGTGAGTGATATCTGCAGGACTGCTAAAGTGGGAAAGGGGAAGTATACTGGGTTTGAATGGACCCAAAAGCTTTAAGTTGCAAACACACACACACACACACACACACACACACACACTTTGACATTTGCCAGGATTGAGAGTAGAACTCCTACCTAACTAGTTATTTGTACTATAGCATTACACAGTTAGTGCAGTGTCACATAGCTAATGGGGCTGAAGCCTGACAAAAGGGACTTCTAAGGTGAGTGATATCTGCAGGACTACTAAAGTGTGAAGGGGGAAGTATACTGGGTTGGAATGGAAACAAAAGATTTAACTTGTAAGGACACACACACACATACACACACACTTACTTTGACATTTGCCATGACTGAGATTAAAACTTCTTCCTAACTAGCTATTTGTACTATAGTGTTACACAGTTATCACACACACTACAGAGATTATACGGCTGAGGCCTGATGAAAGGAACTTCTATGGTGAATGACATCTTCAGGATTGCTAATGTAAGGCAATGGGAAGTGCACTGGGTGGGGAAGGCCTGTTCATTCCTAGATGTGACCTTCTATAGTACATGTGGGACTCCATTCCAGGAATTGTTGTACTCCAGTCCAGTTTGTTTTGTGCTACAGCCATACCTCTCAACCTGCTGGTGCAGGATATCTGGAGACAGCCTATCAAAATGGGGGGACAATGGGCCATATGGTGATTGTGACTACTTCTCTCAGTAATGTATGGGTTGCTAGGGTTACAGGGCTTGTTTTAGCAGACATCTGACATATATGCTGTTTGACACTGTCATGTATTGTTTCAGTACCTTGTGACATACCTCCTCAGATCATCACAGTGATTTACCAGAGGAATACAGGGTGGATGATGCATACACCACAATTATGGGTCAAATGCTAAGCATTCTTGCACAAACCAGCCTGTTGAGAGGTGTGCCTACAAGCAATTGACTAATGGAGGTGTGGAAACAGTCCAGCACCTTGGTGATATATTACAATGGTGTAATCTCTGTGCATTTCTACTCTGGCCTGATCTGATTTCCAGTCCACATTTGGGTAATATAAGTCAGACAGGATCAGGGTGACAGGCAGACTCCAGATAGATTTTTAGGGGATAAGATATGGGGGGGGTGTCCTAGGTCAGATATGTTTGCCTATAGCTACCAGTGCTTTGCATAGGGGTCTGCTCAAAGGTTAACTGCACTTGGAGGGTCTTGAGTGTGTCAGACTGTTTGACCAGCCTGGAGGTGTGTGTTTGTCTGACATATATGTAGGGCCCACCTCTTTTTGCTTGGCTGGCCACATTTTGGGGTCAGGATGTTGCATAGGATGACTGGTCAGGGAAGGGTATGTTACTCCCCATGGCTGTGGGCCAGGGTTCTGTGGGTGCAGGCATGTCACCATCCTCCAGGGTTAGAACTGCCTGCAATGAGTGCATGTCCATGTTTAGACTCCTAGCCCTGCCTGTCGACTGTACGGAGTATCACAGAATGTCCACATTCATGACTCATATATCTTGCTGGTTATGCAAATGAGTGTGTTTTTTAAGGAAAAGTGTTTTGCAAGGCACTCAGGGTTGAAGTCAGATATTACTGACATTTGACATTGCAGTTTCTGACTTCGTACCCATCAGACATTCCATGCTACTACAATCATTCCTTCAACCTTATACATTATTAGAGCAGTATTTCAAAGGTGTCCTTGTCTTTGGACCTTTTTCAACCCTGTATTCATGGTTTTAGCCAGATTTCTGGCTCTCTGATACTGGCAGGTTTTCTCCTAGCAGTTAGCAGCATGGCCTTTCTTTGCCTTTTTTAGAATGTGTTATGTTGCTGTTATGGACTCCATGACACTCCCTAACAGGGCACTGTGGGTGAGGCATGGCCATTTGCCACAGGCCTGTAGGCCAGGTGTGACAATTCAAGATCATTTGTAGCAAGGCAGTGCATTCTGATATGTTCCCAGGCTGCCAGCAGTGGACAACCCTGGGATGGCACCAGTAAGTTGACTGTGGGTGTTACTGATAATTGATTTCTGTTTGTGTTGAGCCATCACTCTAGTTGACAGCTGAATGCTGCTTAAGGCTAGGGACATGTTACTGCATTTCTATGGGACTATGGGGGGGGTGACACATCTGTACACAATACACGTTTGAAGAGACTCTGCTGATATTTGCTAAACATTTTGGTCCCATTTAGCATAGTGGTGTGCCCTATCTTTCAGACTACAGGCATAACAGTATCGACCACAGGTCAAACTGTTCTGGCACAGACATTTGTAGTTTCAGACTTCTTACCTTTCAAAGCCATACTTCCCCTGCCAGACCTGCTGTGATATAACTGTGTAAAAGTCTGTGGGTGGGGATTTCATGGATGTCGCCATGTGGGGGCCTTTGCCAGGCATTTCTGCATGGTTTTCTACAGCTGAACTGCTGGGTGAGGCTGGGGCTGGGTATGGGACCCCCACTTTGACATCCATGCATGTGACCTATGACCCCCCCAGTTATTTGGCTCACCACATGTACTGCAGTAGTATTTGTCAACTAGGGTGGTACTGCATGGTGTAGGTAGGCCAGTACTGGTAATACACTTCCTGCTGTCCCACAGAGCTGTCAGTTGTTGCTCCTATCCCAGTAAGCCACCCCATTCCCTTGCATGCTTGAATCAATACCATAGATATGCTAACAGAGCATTCCACTCCATTCATTAATTTTGTTAAGGAGACTGACTTACTTTGTGCCTGAAGCTGTTGTGATGATGGTGCTTGAGGGCTGACTATGTCAGATGCACAAGGTACACTGCCTATACATGGTAGGATATAGGTGGTGTGTTGTTTGGCATCCATTTTACTGTGTCTGCGAGTCAGAGAGAGAGATCAGTCCCTTGGGTCCTACAGTGTCAGTGCATGTGCTATGCATTGCCTCTTTGCCAAGGACAGGGCATACTGGGCATGCCTCCATCTGCCTACAGGGGCAGGCTCAGGATGTTCCTCCTCCGAGTCCCTCTATGCCTATGGTGACCTTGGCAATGGTGGGGGCTGTGTGGCCCTTCCCCATTTTGTTCCTGCTGCAGCTGTTTCCACAGATCATATTGTGTAGCATGGCACATACTATGAACATGTGTGCACATGTGGCTGGAGAGTACTGCAAGGCTCCACCAGATATGTCAAGGCAGCGGAACCATGACTTGAGCATCCCAAACACACATTCTATAATGATCCTGATTTGTGCGTATGCCTCATTATGGTGTTCTTGTGTGGCTATGTATACATTTCTGATAGGTGTCATCATCCACGACTCCAGTGTGTAGTCGGCATCCCCCACCAGATGGCCATATGGGATGCCCCCACTGGCAAACGCCTGGTACAGCTGTGATAAATGCCAGATGTGGGAGCCACAATAGCTTCCAGGGCTGCCAGCACACACATTTATGATAATGCCCTGAGCATCACACACAACCTGGCAGTCAATAGGTTCATAGGTTCATAGGTAGGTACTACGCTATCTGCCTGAAGGCATTTATAAGCTGAGCCGGAATGTGTTGGCTTTTACTGCCCCCTTACATTAGTTCCCTGTACCTCTGTCCAGCAGAGCCATTGAAGTGATTCCTGGGATAAACTTTCTGTTTCCCATCCACTCGTCAAGGTTTCTCTTGGAGACGGTTAGCGAGGAGCTCTGCCTAATGTAGATTGGAATCTTGTTCAAGAGTATGGGGAGTCTCTGGGACAGGAATCTATCCCTCCAGCACATCCTATTTATTGTTGTGGTGAGGTTTAGATCCCTGGAGCGTGTGGCTTGAGGGGATATGGTTTTCTTTAGGTGGAGCATGTCCATCAATTCTGGATTGGACATGGCCTTGCATGTCAGGCAGAGATCACCTCTGAGTAGGCGGTATGTAACTGAGTACAGCTGGAGTTTCTTCAGTTGAGCTGCATAGGGCATCTGCTTGAGGCCAGTGATCCTCTTGGTGAGGTACTTCTGTGGTCTTTCCAGTCATTGCAGGTGTCTTGTAAGGTACATTCCAAATGGGGCATTGTGTTCTATGATGGGTCTGATGAGTGATGCGTAGAGGGGCCCAATGACCTCTTTCAATCTGGATGCAAACCCTTTTAAGACAAGGTTGGCCATGTAGAAGGATTTTCTAACCACTCTGGCAATGTGATTATCAAAGGAGAGGTTACCCCAGATCCCTTATTATGTCTTCCGTATTTAGGGGGCTACCACCTATATGGTAGTTTGTGGGTACTTTATTTTTTCCAAAGGGGATGACTATGCACTTTTTGGCATTTAGCTTGAGGCCATGGTTTTGACACCAGGTATCTGTCTCAGTGAGACCCTTTTGGAGGATGTTTGTGTCAGCTGGAAAGTCAATTATAGCCCCTAGTTTGCAGTTGTCTGCGAACTTGGTCAGCCATTGTCCTCCTGTGCTTGCCTGTACCTCTGAGAAGTATATGCCAAACAGGAGGGGTCCTAGGACTGAGCCCTGGGGAATGCCACTTGTAACTGGTTTAGAGTCAGACCTAGCTCCCGCAACTCTTACCATGTGGGTTCTGTCCGTAAGCCAGTAGGCAACCCATCTCATGATGTAAGGGTTTATGTTCAGGCTGGTGATCTTGTCTAAAATACCTGAGTGAGAAATGGTGTTGAAGGCCTTTGCAAGGTCTAGGTAGGCTGTGTGGACCACTTTTCCCTCGTCTATAGCCTTGGTAACTGTCTCAAAGAAGTCCACCAGGTTTAGGAGGCATGATCTTCCCTTAACAAAGCCGAACTGGGTAGGGTCCAGTGTTTGGAGGTTTCCTATGTCTCTGTTAATGAGATCCATGAGGATGCGCTCCATAGCTTTTCAGACAAAGCTAGTCAGGCTTATAGGGTGATAATTCCCGGGGTCCATTGTGGCTCCACCTTTGTGAAGCGGAATAACCGTTACTGTGAGCCACTCTTTGGGCACATAGCCAATGGAGAGGCTGAGTTTAAACAGTGTGTTTAGGTGAGGGGTTAGTTCATCTTTGAGCTCGTGTAGGATGCAGCCTGGGACACCATCTGGTCCCATTGATGCTGTGTTTTTGACTTTGGAGAAGGCTGTTTTTACCTGAGTGCCTGTGATTTCAGGGGCACTACATTCTTCTGGTATAGTTATGGGCCCTTTTGGGGGTGAGAGGGGAGTGAAGTTTGCACTGAACCTGTCTGCCAGGATGTTGGCTATATCGGTCGGTTCAGTGTATTTTGTGCCATTCTGCACTAACTCTAAGCAGATCTGAGAATTGCCACTTAGATTCTTGACATAGCTAAAGAATGCCTTGAGGTTATCTTTGGAGTCCATGGCAATTTTTCTTTCGAAGCTAGCCTTGGATGATTTTATGAGGGAACATAGTTTCTTGCTGATACTGATCAGGGATGTCTTCCCTTCTTGGGATTTTACTCTTTTCTGCACTAGTTTCCTCCTTCTATTGTAAAGCTTGTTTATGGCAGGTGTCCACCAGACTGGTTTCCTTTTCCAGACTGAAAGGTGTTTTGATGTGGATGTACGTGCAATCTATGGCACCCAGTACCTCCAGGTATTCTGCTACATGGTGGAAGAGACATGTATTGCTGGTCCACTCCTCATGGGTGTTGGGGAAGTAAATGTGCTCAGCGGCATGCAGTCACATGGCATCCAGGAACTGGTGGAGTATCCTGGATGCAGATGCCTGTGAGACTCCCATGATATCTCCAGTTGGTCTTTGGAAAGTACCTGTTGCTAGTATTCTTAAGGCTACACATACCTTGGTATCTACTGGGATGGGTTCCCCTCTGTTGGTTCTGGCTCTGAGGTGAGGTGGCACAGCTCAACAAGTTGCTAAAGTATGTCCTTGTCCACCCTGTAGTGCTCTACTATCTCCAGATCATGTAGGCGGTCGATTACCCTGGGTTTGAACACTGTTATCCTCCTCCTTGGTCTGAGTTGGTTGTCTGCATTTTCCTCCTCACCACCCTCAGTCTCTAACACATACTGATAGATCAAAGCAACAGCAGCCTCTAACATGTTTTGTTAGATTTGTCAGTTTAAAATTCCCCTGAATGTGTACACCAGTGGTGTAGAGTTTGTGAGAAAAGCCAGACTGAAAGGTGTTTGCATAGTTTATAGTAGTGTTCTGGGCTGGGCTGGGCTGCCACCTGTGTAATTGGCTGATTCTGATACATTCCACCTGCCAGCTATGCTTTGTTCTCCTTGATTCCCTTTCCCATTTCCTCCCCGTTTTAAGCCCTGATGCACACCGCACATTCCCGGTGCTCAAATGTAAACAGTCCTGCTATGCCCTGTGTTTTCTTTTTTAGGCCCGGTGCACACCACGCACACCCGTTTAGCTAAAGTAAACACTTTTAAGCAGGACTAGCCCACCCTGGACGAGAACATGCTCTGCATTTCATGGAATAGGAAAATACAGCCTCAGACACACACCCCTTCCTTAGCTGTATTTAGCTAAGGGAAAACACGGGCCACTGAGCTCCAGTGTGCTTACAGCAAGCATAACACACCCCCTTTTCATGTTAGCTGCTCCTCCTGTCTACACGGTTAGGTGCAGTCTGACATGTGTGATTCAGTATAAATCCACTCATTTGCATACACCACTGCCTTACTCCTGCGTTACTACACTTACACTGATCCTTTCCCCTTAGCAACCACTATCCTCTGGTATTGTTTTCATTCTGCATGCCATCAACTATAATGGCAAATTCAGATTTCTCTCAAAATTGATTTTTCCGTTTTTTTTTCTTATTTTTGGCACAATCCCATTTGCGTGCTGCTGCCCTATGATTAAACGTCCGAGATCTGCCAAAAAATAATAACTTTTATTTTAAAAAATGTAAACTATTTTTCATGCCAATGGACATATATTTGGCCATTGGCATGCCTAATAAATGGAATGCATGCTTTATTTGAGGTCGTCATGCCTCCGTTTTCTTATTTGCAGAAATGTATTCAGCTAATAACTGAATACATTTTTGCAGGCTACACTATTCCTGCACCGACACCTACCTGCTTGCCGAATCACTAATTCACTTCATTTGCATGGTTTTCACCAGCAAATGAGATAATTAGCATAAGACAGTGGTGTCCATGCAGGAATAGTGTAGGAGTGCTCGTGCATGTCATGGGAGCCCTTTGCTGAACCACTCAGTGGACATATTCCGTGCAGCAGCTCCTGCACTGTTCCTGCACATTGTGCAGGTCTTAATGAATCCTGGGGATTGTCAGTTGTTGTTGCATATGTGCCAATGTATCTTCCTCTCACCTAGAGCATCTCCTCCACAGAACGTTTATCTACCAAACATGTCTTCTCTTTGTACTGACTACATTGGTTCAGTAAATCATTCCTACCCTCAGTAATTTGATCTACCTGGAAAACATGGAAGCCCAGTCCACCATTATCCCTTCAGCTGCTAACTTCATTGCATTTGGTATTTTGAGATAGTCAAGGATGTGCCTAATGCTCTCCAACCAACTACTACAAGACTAACATGACATGATTTGTGAGAGGTGCGTTTATCTGCATACCCTTCCCTAGGCCTCCAATAATCCAGTGTAAAGAACCGCAGCAACAATCCACTAACACAACTCCACCATAACCACATAATTCAGTGAGTTACCAAGCTGCAAGCCGCAAACCTCCTACAGACACTAAGTATGCATGTCTAAGGAGAAATGTCCTATCAACTGATGACTGTATCATCAGACATACTGGTTCTACACCCACATAAGCCAAACGAAGACAGAGTGACAGAAGCCTTTCCAGTGCCAGGATACATGATGTCACAAGGGTGCTAAAGTCCATCAAACTGGACAAATAAGAGAAAGAAATGAGTGTCTCTGGTGTAGATGACCTGAGACATGCAAACTAGAAGGACACATACACAGAAAACCACTAAGTCAGAAATGAACAACAGGGATAAAGCTTGAGAGCACTCGCAAAACCAAAACCCCCTCAACTAAACAGAAATTCCTAGAACTATGCAATAGAGTCAAAAAGCTAATAAAACAGGACAAATTCCAATACTACCAGTCTGCCCTAGATTCCTCTCAACACAGCCCCAAACAATTCTGGTCCTCCATAAACTCCAACCTCCACCCAGGTAAAGTCAGTACCCCTCCTCCTAACATCCCTCACTGCTCAGAAAATATTGCTACCTCATTCAACACACACTTCACACAAACCACGCTATCGAGCTAAACAACACAACCCCCCTCCCCTCCAACCCACACCTTCAACTAGTAATCTCCCCACTGCCTTCTCTTTTTCTCCTGTACCTACCTCCAACATAAAAAAACTCTTAACTAAACTTAAGCCCACCAGATTAGCAGCAGACAACCTCCCAAGTGAATACCTACAAATCACAGCTGATGCTCTGGCCTACCCAGTATCCATCTTGATTAACCGATCTCTGTCAGAAAGTTACGTTCCCACACTGTGGAAAGTATCACATATAATTCCCCTCCACAAAGGTGGACCCTCCACAGAACTAACCAATTACCGCCCCATAGCTATTCTCTCTCCACTCTCCAAAATACTAGAGAGATGCATACACTCTCAGGTCTCAGACTACTTCCTTACTAACAACCTCCTTTCCAATACTCAGCATGGTTTCTGAAAAACCATAGCACCACCACTGCCTTACTCTCCTTTACTAACACTACCCTTCAGCATAAAAACAATGGCTATCTCTCCTCTGCTACTTTCCTATACCTATCTAAAGCATTTGACGTGGTCCCACACAAACAACTTATCTCTGTCCTCTATAACCTATCCTTCTCACAATCAGTCACCAACTGGTTTCAGAGTTACCTGTCTGACCGCCAACAATCCGTTGTATGGCAGAATGACATATCTCCCCAACTACCTGTCTCCATAGGGGTTCCCCAAGGATCCATCCTTGGACCCCTACTCTTCTCTGTTTTCACCAATAATCTAGCCTCTGCCACCAAACATGGCACACTCATACAATATGCAGATGACTCAACAATCGTCTGCTCAGCCCAGTCCCTACCCAAACTGCAAAAAGTCACACAGGAAGCCTTTTCCTCTGTTGAAACTTGGTTATCCATTGCCCAATTAAAACTCAACCCAAACAAAACTAAACTACTCATCTTCCAACCCACCAAACATACTCAAAACAACTCTCACTTTAACATCACAGCAAAAGACAATACCACTATATACCCAACTGAACACACCAAATTGCTAGGAGTGGAAATAGACAATAAACTAAAATTTGACATTCACATATCCTTGACCATAAAAAAAGTCCACAAACAACTAGGAGCACTATACAGAAATAAGCAACTTCTCACCAAAGCAGCAAAGATTTCAATAGCAAATTCCCACCTTATCTCCACCCTACTTTATGCCTGTCCAATATATACCAACCTAAGGCAATGCGATCTAAACAAGCTAGAGACCTGCTACAACAAAATCACCAAATTCGCCACAGGGGCATCCTACCATAGTCACCACAGTCTCTCACTTGCTGAACTGGGCTGGCTTGAACTCCCTCACCTCATTCAATGGTATCAACTCTCACTCGCCCACAAACTAGTAAATCATCCACTAAATGTCCCATCCCTCCAGAATCTACTCCAACCCTATCGCACCACCAGACCACTAAGATCCAGCAACAAAAATCACTTGCAGATCACTAAAGCCAATAACTCTGCTGGTGAAGCACTATTCTCTTGCACCATAGCCAAATTATGGAACTCCCTCCCACCCACAATTACCTCTGTACAATCATGCACCTACTTCAAAACTTTACTAAAAGCGCACCTAAAAACATGCTGGCTATGTCCTTGCAACTCCCACTCTAATATCACCCTCCCAATCCAATCACTACCTTTCTTTCCACTCCACTAACTACTTTGATTATAGTAAGCTCAGATGCTCATAAGCCAGTATTTATTATACAGCAGGAACTTCTTCTTGTAACATTTGTTAATGTCTGTTATGTACTTCACAGATAAAGATTCTAGTTGTCTACTGATGTACTATGTTCTTCATCTGTAAATATGTTGTAAGTAATTTCTATGTAAATTGTTAATCGCTATGTAATCCAATGTAACTACTGTCTGTTTATTTTAACTGTGGAGCTTTTCTCCCCGGGCCTCTGCTGAAAATGGACCTACGTCCAGTCGGACACTCCCGATCAACAAATATAAATAAATAATAAATAAATAAACATACAGAGACATATTGGAGTTTGTTTAGTATGTATCAGGTGCAGGTAAGACTCTTGTCCTGAGCAGAATCCTACTCTAACCCTGAATGATGCACAAATACAAGCAAAAGATAACTGGTTTTAACAAGTGGCTAAGTAGCTGGTGTCATTCTGGAGGATCTAATATGTGTCTTCTTCAGACAAGATGCTCAGTGAACCAACTTGCTTCACCAAGGATGACTTGCACCTTTCGCTCAGTGGACTACGCATACTGGTCAAACCACTTGCTGTCCCTGATAGTGCAATTTTAGAAAAAGTCAGCCTTCTGGACATGTCAATTTAACAAAAAGGCTTGCAGTACATTCCACTGTGGACCACAGAAAAGCTGCTTTGCTCATTGCAAGACATAAAGTACTGATCTCAACACTCTCTGCAAGTTGAATCTATCAGCATCTGTGTTGTAAGAGAAACTTGGTTTTGATATAAAGATGGTACTCCCTGCATAGAAGGTTCCAGAACCCATCATACATTCAGACCTTTTAGAAACTGTATGGAAATATCCATAGTTGTTATAGACCCAGTTATTTCTAGACAAGATCCTTATGATCCACACACAGAACTTATTTAACTTCATGTTATCCTAAACAAGACAAATTGGCGATTCTCTAATTGTTTCATTTTTCTAAATGTTTAGGGTTTCTAATACCTTGACAGGAAAGGACCTTATTTCTATGTCAGGGTACAATTGATGTTCATGAAATTAATATTTCTTCAATCTTTGATGTTTACAAGGAGTGCCCTTCTCTGTAGGCCCCCTCTTTTCTGTCCCTGAAGGATCATGAAAGATTTCTAAATGTGATTACTGAACTATCCACTAATAGAAATACCTTTTAATTTGTAATTTCAACTAGCCATCGGTTAAATGATACACCTATACTTCAAAGGATGGGTATGCTCACGGATTACTAGCCATAGTACATGCTTAATCCCTTGTACAAATACTTTAGCAGCCCATTAGGGGCTTATAATCTTCTTGTCCTCATTCTCCATAATACTGTACCTTCTTGAACTGAGTGCATTGAATTATCATCTCTGATTAAATCAGACCTCAAATCAGTAATTTTCTCTTTAAGGGCATCTAAACCAACTACAATAATCACCACTGAATTGAAGGACTTTAAGAAGATAAACCTATTAAAATATATAAAGTGCTCTCAAAATGCAGCTGCAAGGTTTTCAGCCATCATGTAGCCTAAGCTATCACGTATGCCAATGCATTTTACTCCCATTTCACAAATGGCATAAATCAGCCTGGCACTTTGGCACAAGGGATGGATTTCTGACTGTGATCCAGGTGACTAGAGTTCATCTGGTAACACTGATGAAGAGAGGCAGGGAGGGAGAGGAGTGAAGAGGCATGGTCCCCCTCACCTCTCCCATGGAAATGTTAGGGTTTGTGTGCAGGGGGGAGCACAATGGCTAGTAATAATGTCCTGGTGAAGACCAGGAAGCTCACTCCTCCTACTTTGGGATGTGGGTCAGTAATGCTTAGAGGCAGTGCCCCTTCCGTAAGTGATATGATGACTTCCACAATTATCCCATTGCATGGCCTCCCCATGTCTCAACGTGTGCGACATTAGAGCTGGGAGAAATTAAAAGCAGAAAACCCCCAAAACAATTATACCAGCCCTCACTGTTTGACTGTCACCTTGGTGATGGGAAACAAATGGACTGATGGGCTGTGGAGGAGGCTGATGATCATCAGATAGCAGAAGCAAAGAGTGCATTAAAAATAGCATAATCTAAGTGGTACCAATCTGAATCATTTATATTGGGGAGGATAAAAGTAAATTACCTTGGTAGAATGCAAGCATTAATAAGCTATTAGCTTTATAATAAAATAAAAAAAAAACTAATTAAGGCTTATAATAAATCAGTATCTGCCCACATTAAATACTCTATCAGAAATCAGCAAAAATTTGAAAGTTGCCATAAGAAAGATCAAAGTAGAAAGCAAAATTAGCATCTAAAGCCAAAAATAATCATGTCACAAAAAACAGAAAATACACACACCAAAAATAGTCCCCTCTTGATTTTAGTACTTGGTCTTTAATCACTAAGACTTTATCAGAAAATAGAAATTTTTAACACAAACATGAAGACTACATCTCACTCAATCGCATATATGCCAACATACATACATACATAATGAAGTCTTAGTGATTAAAAGTAAAAGTGCTAAAATCAAGACAGTGGTGTGTGCATTTTCTTTGGGGGGGAGTTTTGCATGTGTGTATTTTTTGCACACTTCTGCTTGAACCCTTTTTGTTTTCAAAAATCATAAATCCTTCCTTAACTACATCAGAACACTCTGTAATGCCCTAAATTAATTCATAATGCTATTACTCTCTCTCTGTCCCTAAAACCATTGCTAACATATTTGCAATTCAGTTTAATGCCAAGCTTTGTTCAAGTGAAAATAATAAGGCAGAGGATGATTCTGGGAAACTGCCTTCTGGGCCCCAGTCAGTATAGACATAAGATGAAAGAGGGCAAGACAAGAGGAGGACTGCAATATTCAATCTTCTGAAGTATGACAGATGAAGGTGCACAAATAGTGACAGGTACAACATAAGAAGTGTAAGAACCCGCTCCAGAGATCTTCTAACAGAAGAAAAAGATACCAGATATTTAGGAAATGGCCAGGCCCTGAGGCAGAGAGAGATAAAACCCTGACTCTGCCCTAGGTGACCTGATTTCAGTTAGTGGCTCAGGTCTGTGGGAGGACCAGAGCATGAGGACTGCAGCAAGCAGCTGATGCTGGTTTCTAAACACACTGCACTTTTGATCCTGACATTTGTACTTAGGCATGGTAGGAAGCAGCTAAGAACTGCATTATAATAGCTATATGGTGCACATAACCAAGGAGGTGACACGTAAAGGCACACTAGCCCTCCTACAGCACAGTAGCATTCTGTAGCCATTATCCATCACAGCGAGGAAAGAGGGGGTTAGGTTAGAATTGGGGGGAGTGTATGAAAGGCAAGCAAGTCACTCTCTCGCACCTAATGTTTGGCTCCAGGAGACCAAATGCACTGAGTAGGCTCTCGCCCTGACCAGGAAATGTATGGGCTGCAGGGCTCTCACCCTGACCAGGGAATGTATGGGCTGCCAGGACTCTCACCCTGACCAGGAAAAGTATGGGCTACAGGGCTGACACTCTACCCAGGGAATGTATGGTCTGCAAGGCTCTCACCCTGACCAGGGAATGTATAGACTGCAGGGCTCTCACCCTGACCAGGCAATGTATGGGCTTTAGGGCTGTCACTCTAACTAAGGAATGTATGGGCTGCAGGGCTCTCACCATGACTACAGAACATATGGGCTGCAGGGCTCTCACCCTGATCAGGGAATGTACAGGCTGAAGAGCTCTAACCATTGCCAAGTAGAGTATGGGCTGTAGGTCTCTCACCATGACTAGGGAATGTATGGGCTACAAGAGTGTCACCCTGACCAGGGAATGTATGGGCTCTCACCCTAACCAGGGACTGTATAGGCTGTAGAGCTCTCACCATGACCAGGGAATGTATAGGCTGCAGGGCTCTCACCCTGACCAGGGAATGTATGGCCTGCAGGGCTCTCACCCTGACCTGGGAATTTATGGTCTGCAGGGACTCTCACCCTGACCAGAGAATATATATGGGTTGCAGGGATGGCACCCTAACCATGAAATGTATGGGCTGCCGGGCTCTCACCCTGACAAGGGAATATATGAGCTGCAGGGCTCTCACCCTGACCAAGGAATGTATGGGCTGCAGGGCTCTCGCCCTGACTACAGAATGTATGTGCTGCAGGGCTCTCACCCCAACTAGGGAATGTATGGGCTGTAGGGCTCGCACCCTGACCAGGGAATGTATATGGGCTGCAGGGCTGGTGCTCTAACCATGGAATGTATGGGCTGCAGGGCTCTCACCCTGACAAGGGAATGTATGAGCTGCAGGGCTCTCACCTTGACTATAGAATGTATGGGGTACAAGATTCTCACCCTGACCAGGGAAGGTATGGGCTGCAGGGCTCTCACGCTGACCAGGAAATGTATGGGCTATAGAGCTGTCTCTCTAACCAAGGAATGTATGGGCTGCAGGGCTTTCACCCTGACCAGGGAATGTATGGGCTACAAGACTGTCACCCTGACCAGGGAATGTATCGGATGTAGAGCTGTTTCTCTAACCAAGGAATGTATGGGCTGCAGGGCTCTCACCATGAGCAGGGAATGTATGGGCTGTAGGGCTCTCACCCTGACCAGGAAATGTATGTGCTACAGGGCTCTCAACCTGACCAGGGAATGTATGTACTGCAGGGCTCTCGCCCTGACTAGGTAATGTATGGGCTGCAGGTCTTTCACCCTGACCAGGGAATGTATGGGCTGCAGGGCTTTCACCCTGATCAAGGAATGTATGGGCTGCAGGGCTCTCACCATGACTATAGAATGTACGGGCTATAGGACTTTCACCCTGACCAGGGAATGTATGGGCTGTAGAGCAGTCTCTCTAACCAAGGAATGTATGTGCTGCAGGGCTCTCACCCTGTCCAGGGAATGTATGGGCTACAAGACTGTCACCCTGACCAGGGAATGTATGGGCTATAGACCGGTCTCTTTAACCAAGGAATGTATGGGCTGCAGGGCTCTCACCATGAGCAGGGAATGTAAGGGCTTCAGGGCTTTCACCCTGAACAGGCAATGTATGTGCTACAGGGCTCTCACCCTGACCAGGTAATGTATGGACTACAGTGCTCTTTCCTTGACTAGGCAATGTATGGGCTGCAAGGCTTTCACCATGACCAGGGAATGTATGAGAATGTTTACTTTTGGGACAAATGTTTGTGATTTAGCTTGCAGTCATCTTGTTATCTGACATGAGAAGGTTGATTACATGCCTTTGTTCTGTTCTGTGATAAAAAGACAGGATGAAACATTTGATTTAAAATAAATTAAATGTTTTCCAAATTGTATAAGTAAGCATTATATTTTCTGTTGTATTCTCTGTATATTCCTTCTGACCTCAGAAGAGTAGGTCCTTGGGTCTAGTCAGCACTAGCAGCTGGCATTTTTAGCACATGGCTGCTAATTGAATAAATCTAAGGCACAGGAACTGGTGGTACCTAAGGATACTGTAAAATAATCTATGGATATTATATGGACAGAATAATAATTAATTTGTGTGAACAGCTTTACTGCATTGCAAGCTTAAGATGAACAGCTTTATTGTAATACCTTGCTCCTTCCTTATCCAATAGTCACCCCCGTGATAATGCTCTAATCTGTGTACTTTAATTCTTCACAATCCCCCCCACACACACACACACACACACACTCCTTTCTAGACTGTGAATCAACCGTAGGAGCACACAGGAAACTGAATGAACCAAATATTCTTTGTACAGGTACTCTTTACGCACACTCCTGCACATTTACAGTAGTTTTGAGTGGTCACACTGATTCAGGATCTAGTAAGTGTATTATTAATTGCTAATTACATGCCAATTGTCCTACTGATCACACCTATAAGAAGGGTATTATTGAATGTATTTAAAATATTCAGCAGAAACTCCAGCAAGATATCTGAATGTAAATGTGAGCAAAACTGTACATTTTTACACTTGCTAGAAATAAGTAAGACAGTAAAAGCATGGGAAGGTATATTCAAAACATTAAAATTCAACAATGGTTGGATCCAACTGTTAATCATAACAATCTACTCCCTAAATGTGTCATAATCCACTGTGTGTCTGGTGTCATCCAGTAAATACATATGTAAGCATAAAAGCCCAATAGCTGTGATATATGTAACTTCTGATTTTGTGATCATTAAACATAAATATGCTGCAGTTTGTAGTGCCAATTTGCATTTGTGTATGAAAGTGTTATGGAAAAGAAGATTACTTAAATTCTTCATGGTAATCCATGCTTAGCTCAAACGTCTGCATTTGTGTGTTTATGAGTCAATGGCACTAAGAGTAAAGTTTAGCCCTTGCATGTGGCAACGTTAATAAAACTATGGGAATATTTCATAATTTCATAATATCAAGTAAACAACTAGTAATACCTTCATTATAGTGTTGTGTGGGTGCGTCCGTGTGTGCACACGCGCGCGCGCATGTGTGTGTGTGTGTGTGTGTGTGTGTGTGTGTGTGTGTGTGTGTGTGTGTGTGTGTGTGTGTGTGCATGCATATTTTGTCATACATATGGTTATTATGTAATTTTACATACTGGAGCTTTAATCCCCAGGCATCCACTGGAAATGGACCTCAAACCAGTTGGGCAACTGGATCAACCAAAATATAAATAAAAATAATAATTAAGAAAATATTTGCATTTGATATATGACAGAACTGTTAACATACAGTAAGCTGTGCAAAGTCTCTAATTCTAAAAATGCTGTATATCACTTGCCGAATTTGCTTTTACTTCACTAGGAATTTCTCAACATTTTATTAGAGTGTTACACAAAACTAATAATTGGAAGGTTGTATATTAACTTAAACCAGGACAGAAGTTATCTTCCTTGGCTGGGATTTAATCGCAAATTGCAGAAAAAAGTGAGTTGCATTTACCAATTTGGAAAGGCACATTTACTCGGATAGCATGAGTAATTGTCTTCTCCTGTGGTAAGCAAGAAGGTCCTATAATCTGTTTGTGAACGTAACCACAGGATTAGTTAATGTTTCCTGTGCAGAAAGCTTCATCTTGACACAAATGGAAGTGTGTTGCAACAAACTTATTACTAGCTTGATGAGATTTTAAAACTCTTTTCAACTACTCTAGATAACGTTAGGAGATAACACAGCAAACATACCTACACTCACCCTGTCATGGAAGGAATTATCTTGCAAAATTCTCTAAAATACAGCTGATTACCAAATGATGTACCTAATTTTACCAGTAATTACAATCTATAGGAATCTGGATGCATTCAAGTGCACCAATATGTAGACAACAGTTAGTTACAGTATACCCTGTACAGTTTGTATCCATTTGAAAAAAAAAATAATGTAACGAACACCCAACTACTAGTTTAGACAGCTTTTATCAGGCAGTCTTGAGACTATAGCTGATTACAAGTTCTGTACTCAGCATTCTCAATATACAATCTATTTAGCTTATGCAGTTTTGTCAATGTACCTAACAAATATAGAACCCAAGCTGATCTTAGCACTATTAAAGATAGTTTTCATAATTTACTGTTACTAGGACTACGTGCAAAAGAACTGTTTATCAGAACAGTACCAAAATATAAATTTATGAAAATACCCATTTACAAAATAAACTATTCATATTATGCAAAATGCCATGGTACAAGACAGAAAAATACACTGCTACTATCAGGATTGAAACACTATAATGGAGGGATTACTAGTTGTTTGTTTGGCATTTGAAAAATATGAAATATTCCCATAGTTTCATTAATGTTGCCAAATTCAGGGGCTGAAATTTACTTTTAGTGCCTCTGACTCATAAAAGAGAAATTGCTTTCATTTTCTTGCAAATAAAAAACAGTCAACCTAACAAACTCATACTGACAATGTTATAACTTCTGACTGCTTCAGCACATCACATAAGTACTGCAGCTTACAATGAAATGAATAAATGCCAATCTCTGAAATGAGCAACTGCATATTTAGAAAAAAATACAGTCTGCATACAGCAATCAAAGGCATTTAAAACATAACTCCGAATGCAATCATGTTTTCTTTCTGTTCAGGTTACAGATTCTGCCCTAGGGAAATGATTGCACTTAATCTCTGCTAAGTTTTGAGCTATAAAGACAACATATTACCACCAAGCACTAACTAAACCAGAATACATCAGAAATGGCAACATATTTTAATCATATGTATTACTGAGGAATTCCAAGGCTATCAGTTTTAACAGGAACCATATATTGTGTATGCAGTTCTTGGCAGTGGTTTCTTCATTGCTTTTCTTCTGTTTTGATCAGATTTTAACATTTTTGGGGGGGTCTACATGATTAGCCCACATGAATCCCATTTTCTGCACCCTATTTATTTCTCCATTGGGCAAGTGCCAACCGTCACTGGTCTAGGTGAGAGTCCTCTGGTCATTCAGTTCCTGACTGGTGAGCCTCATCAGTCTATTAATTCCCCCATGAAGGCAAGAGTCAGGTGTGAGGGAACAAGCCATTATGTAGACCCTGTTGGCTGTTATCACCCTTCCCCCAGTCGCTTGTGGGTTACACAAAGGGCTGCTCCCAAGAGGCACATGCCCAAGCAAAGCACTACACAAAGTGTGAGCAGAGTAGGTGTCTTGTTACAGTTGATAGGTCTGCACTACTAAACGCATCACCAATGCAGTGAAAATGAGTTGCTACCCCCAAACATACACATGCGCGCGTGCGCACACACACACACACACACACACACACACACACACACACACACACACACACACACACACACACACACACACACACACACCACACACAGGATGGGCAAGTCAGCATTGACTACTCACTCCTATCCTCCCAAGTCTCTCTTATTACTAAAGCAGTTCTCTTTATTTTCTGGCATGTCTCAAAACTGCTTTATTTTATAATTTTAGTGCATGCACTGTGTCATTTCAGACCATGCATTTTGTGTGGGACTTTAACTTGCCCGTTGTAATTTACAGCGCTCAGTCACTCCAGACAATCCATACACAATGTTTCTAAGGTGAGAAGGAGGGCTATGAAACTATAGTTAAGGTTGTCATCATACAATATATTTCAGATGAACTGAAAAATTGTTGAAACTACAGTCACACTGGACTTCCACTGATAAGCCAAGTTGTTCTTTAAATACTTCGGTCACCATGCAAGAAAAAGTTAATTCTATGAAGACTTTATACAGGAAGACAATTCAGGTAAAAATACAAAGTAACTATATATTCTCTTTCTGTCTACTGGCAGAAATACAAAAAAAACTACATGTGGTGTTTCAGTCTGCTTACTAACAAGAGAGCCCATTGTTTTAAATAAGTGCAGCTCTTTATCAGCCAAGTCTAACAAAGATAATTCATAGATACAGCTGCTTAAATAATCTGAAAATAGCTACTGTCACAGACATACAGTTAAAAGGCATTGAATATATGAGAAATATCAAAATGTCACTACCACAAACTTCATTTTATCCAAAGCTGCATGATTCAGTACATTGTTTTAAGAAACATGTTACTTATATAAATGTTAGAAGAGACACTAGTTAAAAAAACAATGATGTTACATATGGCTGATGAATAGGTGTTATATGACAAACTAAAAGCAGAAGCAGGCAAATGTCCTGATCTAAAGTCAAAGCTTACTAATAATTGTCAACTCAGTTATAATGTGCAGTTTGAGATATATTAGCTTAGAAAGTCAATATAAGAAACCACTGAAACCACAGATATGTATTAAACAAATTTTCAAATGGTCACTGAGAAATGTTAATCACTAGCACTGGTAGTGAAATTAAACTTCAATAATTCACTTAAATAATCCAACATTTTTTATATCTAGAAAATTATGTTGTAGACCCAGCAGGGAGCCTAGTTTGACAAAAAGTACTTGTTAAAGTATGAATAATTCTGTAGCTGTCAGAAAATTGGTAAAAAATATAATAGAAATATAGCAGAAACATAAGCATGGAGGGGCATGGCCAAGATGGCTAACCGAGAGAAGCAACTGGTGAAAGTCCTGTGACTGAAAATGTTTCTCTGACAGAAAATATAATCAAAACATTAAAATGAGGAGATAATTGTTAACTAATTTTATTCACTAATAATCAGGCAAAAGATTTATAGCTTCAAGTTCTTTAAAAGCCGTAATGTTTCTGACAGAATTTCAACAGCTTGGTTAAGAGAGAATATATTTCAACATGAGTCACTCAAGAAATAGTATGCAGGATTTTTGTGTTAAAAAGACATACAGTCACTAATATCTAGTATGCAGGATTTATGGCTTAAAACAGACAAACTGGATACCAAACTAGAAGGTTTCAAAGAAGAAACCAGAAAGAAGATGGAATATTTAGATATTCTTATGAAACAATAAACTGCACAAATCATCAGCATGGAAGAAGCTTTAAATGACCTTGAAGGAAGAATAACTGAAGGTGAGTCTCAGACTGAATTTCTTTTAAAACAATATAACTGGCTCATAGAAAAAGTTAATGATTTAGAAAATAGACTGAAACAAAATAGCATTAGAATTTATGGTATACTTGAAAAGTATGAGGGAGGCAATATAAACTTCTTAACAACCTGGCTACATAAAACATTAAATCTACCTGAAACTTTATCTTTTGGAATTGAAAGGGCACATAGATCCCTGAGAGCACTTTCAAAGAAGGAAAACTCACCACCATGTTAAATTATAGTTATGTTTGTATCTATCTTAAAAAAATCAACTATTAAAAACAGCATGGTCCAACCCATGTATTAAAATAGGTGAACATGTAGTCAGATTTGACAATGATTATTCCAATAAAGTAATGAGTAAAAGAAAATCATATTTACCACTGATCAAGGAACTTAAAATGATCAATATTAAATCCACTTTGGTACTTCCTGCAAAGATCAAATTATTTCTTTCCGAAGAAACCAAAATGTTTAACACATTGAAGAAGGCATCCACTTTTGTTAACAGCAATATAATCTTTAATAATACTGAAGAAATGGAATGGAACAATGTATCTCTCAATTGACAGAGAGAGCTGAACTATTGGAAAATTGTTTCTAAAATTAAAAAGCTTAAAAAACAGTGAATTTTATTCTCTGATTGCAGAATTTTTATTTTCTGAAACAATAGATTTTCCCTTCACGTGAAAGGTTCGTACTGGACTTTAAGCTTCAAAATATAGGTAAGTATTTATATTTTAAGTTTTTCATGATGAGGAATATAAATGGTTAGTTTTTACTGTTTTACTTTATTTACAGTGAAAGACAATATATATTTCATTTAACTAAATGTATAAGTGTATTTCTAAGTGTTAAATAAATACTTCCTGTGAGAGGATGACATTAAATTATAAGCAATAGAATTGCTAACTTTAATACTATATAAGTTAATAATTTTGTTTTATCTGTTCATCTTTGCTTGGTATGTGCATTGCTGAGTTAATTGAATGTCAAATCTAAGTAATATTTAATTAGAAGTGTTAAAGTGTTGGTGATTTTTTTTTCTCTTGTGTAACATTTTCCTTGTATAGGTCATTTATGAAGCAAGTAACCTTAGAGAAAGCTTGAGAACAAACAATGTTCCACTTGTGCCAGAATGCTGGCTTCTTCCCACCTTGAGCTGTTCTGAAGAAAACCTAGCTCAAAGTTCATCACTGATGTGTGCGAAAACAACAAGGAACGTTCGTTTCTTTCTTTTTTTAATATATATGTGAGAAATATAGCAAAATAACATATATTTTCTTTTCTTAGACGTGAAGAATTGGTAAAGCAAAAGCTGTGGAAATGTTTTATATTGAGCTGTTGCTCACGTATAATTTGTTTACATTTTGCTGAATGTTAATAGCTTATGTTGTAGCATTATTAACTTGCACCGTACATATTAATGGAAAGAAATAAAGTTAGATGTTACTAATTAGAGCAGCTTAAAAACTAAGAAGAATAAGAAACTTGCAGAGGAAATTAGTAGCTGCTGTGTGCTTTGAGTTGTCATTTTCATATGCTGTAATCAAATTCTGATGTCAGGATGTGAAGCTTAGATCAGAACAGCAGTTCACAATGGCTAAAAACACACATTAAAATTAAACAAGCAGGAATTATTTTATATATAGTCAACATTGCTTGTAATATTAAAATTAATAAGAGTAAACATCTTATGAATAATATGAGAATGCACATGGAATGAAATATTTAATATGTAAGATTAATAAAAATTTAGTATCAGTAAGTTAAAAAATATTTAAGCATACTATAATCTGTAATAGAGAGCTCTTTGATGGGAGATTTTAAAAATAGAAGATATATAGAATAAGACAGAATATTAGCAAGAAGATAAGACAGAGAAATATATTTAAATAATAAACTGTTTATAAGAAATATGCCTATTATGTATACCTGCATATGGCACAAATGTAAATGTAGAAGATCTCATATAATTTACATGGAAGATCATATACAATATTTGAAAATAATCTGAAAGCTGAAATTTGAAGTTTGGTCATCTGAACTTTGAAGCTTTAGATGTATGTTATTAGTTTCACCAAGACTACCTGAAATAACTCATTTCATAAGTCAAAGCTGAAATCTGAGTGTTGCATTGTTAAATCAGTACATCCATTTTGATAAAAAGTAAAGTAGATTTTTCAGTATGTTTGAACCAGGTAAGAAAGAATGAGATTTAAATTAAGCACATTGTAACTTTTGAATACAATATAGACTGCAAATATTTTTTTTACTCCATAGAAATAGAAAGACATTCTCTTCAACCTCAGTAATGTTTTATGAAGTAATTTAATAAGCTAAAAGATTTTTAAATATTTTGATATTTGTCATGTTAACAGCATTACACAATTTTGAGATATAGACTCCTTTACTTTAAAAATTAATTCAGTGTTTTATTAGCTCTATAAAAGATGTGCACATCTTTTAGCATGATAAATATATATGTACACTGATTTCAATTTCATATAATAGTTTAGTATAAGATTAATTGTCATCTGTACATTTACTGATGTCCTTATCTCTTCAAGTCCAACTCTGTTATACTTATTTATTTAGAGATTTAATTATAATAATGTTGAATGAGTGAATAATTTAGGAATATTTAATGGATAGTTTATACTACTATTAGAGAAATAGGCATATAGTACAATATCTGTTGGATTATTTAATATGAGTTATTAACAGAAGAGGATTACTAAACCTTTATGTAGTAATGGGGGAGTAGTTTTAAATGGCAAAATATATTTTTGACTTATATAAAATGTTATATTAATTCTTTATAAATCAAGGTAGCTTTTGGCTAGTTTTTTTGATGAATTTTTAAGTATTGTTAGGTAGAGAGAGACAGTATTGTAGTCTATTTGATAGGGAAACTAGAAACGTTGGTATCCATGGTAGGTTGTGTTTTATTAGCAACATGTACAGTTATAGTTATACACTTGTCTTTGTTATTATTTACAGGTTTTAATAGTTTAGTTTGTAGAAAGGAAGAATTCAAAACAATGTGGAATGTTAAGAGAGTGCTGGAGGAATGCATTAGAGTCTTATACAAAATTTAATTATTATGGTAGATCAATATGTCATATTATCTTTTAGAAGAAATATTTTTAAATACACAGTATGGGTAGTTATAATCTATTATCTATTAACATAAATGGATTAAAGGATGGCAACAAAGGAAATCATTAATGAGATATCTACAATTAAATAGATTAGATATATTCTTGTGAGAGGCTCATTTGATAGATAAAGATATACAAAATCTGAATAAATTAGTTTACAAAATGTTATCATCTGCTTCTTTTAACAAAAGGAGGAGAGGAACTGCTATACTTTGGAGAAAGTCTACTGTAATGCCTAAAGTTATGGAATCCATATTAATGATCCCAAAGGAATGTATACATTTGTAATAATTAAATATAATGGCAAACTCTATACATTAGCTAATTTTTATTCGATTACTGGAATAGGACCAAGAGTGGCTAAAGATCACTTATACTTACTACAAAGTCATTGGAAGGGTTGTTTAGTTTTAGCATGGGATTTTAACTGCATATCTAGTACTGAAGATGCAAGTGAGTAGAAGAAAGCTAAAAATACTAGCATCAGCTAAAGCACTAAACAGATGTATTAGTAATAATACTTTAGTTGATTTATGAGTAAAATCAAAAGATGAGTCATTGTTCATCACTCATTATTCTTATGTGAATGGCATGCAAATTATAATTGATAGGATTTATGCCTCTATATATTTACTTAATAAACTAAATTATTTCAAATGAATAAAGTTAACCAAAATGATAAGCAACCTTGAAATGAAACAGTATGATGACCCAGAAGGTAAAACAATAAAGCATAGACCGAAGCTGCCACAGGAAACACAAGTTTAATCCAGAAGCCACAAACAGTTCACATAAATGCCTCCAAATCCACAGTACATTTTCGTTTCTCCTACTTCATCAGATGTGGGCTGTTTCCAAAGCTAACACCTTTTATAAAGCACATTATTTCATTTAACAAATCACCTTTGCTGAGCAATCAACTTGTAATTAAAAAAGTGCTTTTGTGCTTTTAACCTGATGTTAACATTTTATGTTTAACATGATAAAAATTTAAAGATGTGCGCCAATACCTTACTAAATCATATAATCTTATTATAAACAACCATTCACTTTTAAAACTGTGTTCAATTTTGGTAAAATACATGAATGAATTAAAAAATAATAAATAAGTAAAAAATGAAATAAAACTTTCCTTTGATGAAAGAAATACTTCTGCAAAATCCAATCCATTTAGCACCATCTAGTAGCCAAACAAAGATTTTGCAAGGAACAACAAAATAACAAACCATTCCCTTTTCCTTAAAACATAACTTACATAGAGTGCGTTCTAAAAATGCCTACTTTAATATATGTTTTGTCTATAAATAAATACATATGTTAAAAATATATAATTAACATATTACCATTTAATTAAAAAACGTATTAAAAACCATGTTATTAAAATTGCATTCAAATGAACATTGTAATAAAAATTACTTAAAATAAGATGTTTAGTAAAAGTATGTAGAGAGTTTAAAAAGCATTTAGGACACTTTATAAGGTTTGAGCAACTTTCTTGAAATTCCTATTAGACACATATTACAATTTGGCTGATCTTATTTTCAAAAGGGGGGCTATGGAAATATTTTCATTAAGACCAGGGGCTTTGTTTGCCTCTAGTATTAGTTGCCAATACAACTCCCTATATTCTATTCTTTCTTCCCACAGCCCTCCCCTTTTATCTATGTCTACTCTCTCAATAACATAAAATGTAAATTGTGCCTCTGGGCATTCCTTGGTATGCTTACACAGTGCATTTGTTTCCTTTTTTATCTGTATGTCATATATATGCTCATATATTCTCCTTTTTAGTTTCCTTTCTGTTTTTCCAGCATAAAAACCTTGGCATGTGTTACACAATGCCAAGTATACTGATCCTTTAGAATTACAATGATTAAAGTCCCTGCTTTCTAGCTTTATGTTTCTATTTTCTATAAAAAACTTCTTCTTTGTTTATAACATAGGTACATTGCAAACAATGACCACATTTAAATGTTCCTTTCTTTGTTTTCCTATTAGGATATTGGGTATCTGTATCACCTTCCAATAGTTTTTTGAGATTATTGGAATTTTTATATACTACCTTTAAATTACTTTTCGAGATGTTGTCCGAATCAGTGAAAGCTATGAATCTATTCCATTCATTTTCAACTATTTCTCTCACTATCCTTGAACTGGCATTGTACTCTAATACCAATGCATTACTGAAATTCTCATCCACCTTTCTTGTATTTACTTCTTTTTCAGTAGCATCTATACCCAATATAGGTTTAAATTTATTCTTCCTACCCTCCATCACCTCTATCTCCGTCTTTTCTATTAACCAGTCAGGATAACTTCTATTCTTAATACTGATACTAAAACTCCAAACAGCAAACCACAAAAGTCACAGATACACCAAAATAAAGGAGTCAGAAGGTGAAGCAAAAAACAGCTTTAATCCATCAGTTCTGTCCTGGTACCTCGGCAGTTCACCTTCAATGGGACACAATTACACAACTGATTATTCTCTTTTTATATATTCATAAATAGAACAATTAATCAATTAAATAACTCATCAAACATTTTTTAACCATTTTTAACCCTGTCAACCCTGTGACAAGACAAACTCTAATAAACATTGAAAATACAACTTCTAATATACTAACTTAAACAAATTCAAGTATTACAACTCATTACACATTCTTATACCCTGTCAACCTAGTGACAATAACTTAAGTAAACATAAAAATGCAATTTCTGATATTATACAAACTTAGACAGATTCAAGTTATACTAAATTTCAAATAACATATACATATATTATATATTAATACATATTAATAATGTACAATTAGAAAATACACAATAAATATACCATAAGTGCAAATATAGCTAAATTTAATAAATTTCATCCATATTCTAAATTAATTCCAACAGGAAATAATGTGTGATACCCTATAATCATCCTTTGTTCAAGCTTATTCAAGGCTGCTTTAAAATTACCTGTGCAAAAATGAGGTCTAGCAAGTACACTAAATCTAAAACTTCCAATGTTACCACTATGTGTATTACAAAAATGAATGGCTACTGGACTCTCCATATTACCCCTCCTAATGTCACTCAAATGTTCTAGAATACGAATCTTAACCTTCCTAGTGGTCTGACCTATATACCACATGGGTGGGGAACAGTCACATCCTAAAATATACACTACACCAGAAGACATACAATCAAATCTCTCAAAAGCTAAATACTTCTTTCCATTAATTTTAGCTCCATGCAAATTATTGATTTTATCACAAACAGAACAACGACCACAACTATACATCCCAACATTACTGTCAACCAAAAATTCCAATTTTCTATTTAATATTTCCCTTAAATTAGGGTACCTTTTATAGGAGAAAGTAATATGCTTAGGAAAAAGGTGACCAACTATTGAATCCTCACATACCACATGCCACAACCCTCTTATTATTTCCTCCATTGTATTAGAAAAAATTGAATATCTAGACACAAAAAATATCTTATCTGATTCAGATTTAGTATCAAAATTATGACTATGCCCATATCTATTTCTCCTTGGTGTCTGAATCCTACACAATTTCCTTTTTATGTCTGAAAGCTGGTTGTGGTCATAACCTCGAGCTTTTATTTATTTAGAATATGGATGAAATTTATTAAATTTAGCTATATTTGCACTTATGGTATATTTATTGTGTATTTTCTAATTGTGCATTATTAATATGTATTAATATATAATATATGTATATGTTATTTGAAATTTAGTATAACTTGAATCTGTCTAAGTTTGTATAATATCAGAAATTGCATTTTTATGTTTACTTAAGTTATTGTCACTAGGTTGACAGGGTATAAGAATGTGTGATGAGTTGTAATACTTGAATTTGTTTAAGTTAGTATATTAGAAGTTGTATTTTCAATGTTTATTAGAGTTTGTCTTGTCACAGGGTTGACAGGGTTAAAAATGGTTAAAAAATGTTTGATGAGTTATTTAATTGATTAATTGTTCTATTTATGAATATATAAAAAGAGAATGCTCAGTTGTGTAATTGTGTCCCATTGAAGGTGAACTGCCGAGGTACCAGGACAGAACTGATGGATTAAAGCTGTTTTTTGCTTCACCTTCTGACTCCTTTATTTTGGTGTATCTGTAACTTCTATTCTTAAACATTTTTCTAAGAACATTCATTTTTTCCATAAAGTCATCATCATTTGAAGTCATCCTACATGACCTAATATACTGGCTTTTTACTATATTTCTTTTATAATACATAGGATGAGCACTCTTATAATGTAGGTAAGAGTTCGAATAGGTCTTTTTCCTATAAACCTTGGACTGAAATGTATTATCTTTTTTATATATTTCTATGTCCAATAATTCTAGGGTATCTTCACTCAAGGAATAAGTAAATTCTAAAAAATCTGTACTTGTATTTAAAAATTCAATAAATAATGGTACTTGTTCACTCGATGCCACCCAACGAATACAAATGTCATCCAGAAATCTGTTATATTGTATCCAACACCTCTTATATTGTGATTGTAAAACAAATTTCTCTTCCCATTTAGCCAATATCAAATTCACATATGTAGGGGCACAGGCTGCCCCCATTGCTACTCCCTTTATCTGGTGAAAATATTCTCCCTTAAAATAAATAAAGTTATACTTTAAAACCAGATCAATCAACTGCATAATTACTGTACATTCATTATGACTGAAAGTGTTGTCTTCAAACACTATTTCTTCCAGTAATTTTAATCCTTGTTCATGGGGTATGCTTGAAAACAAGTCTACTCCATCTATAGTCAAAAATCATAGATGCTCTTTCCATAAATCCTGTTTTAAAACTCTTAAAAAATCCCAAGAGTCTTTTAATATATTACACCTTTTTACCCATATTGTCTTCAATTTCCCATCTATAAACTTAGCAAGTGGTAAGGTTTTAGATCCTTCAGCCGAAACTATTGGTCACAAGGGTGGATTCATTTCATCCTTATGTATTTTCAGAATCCCGAACATGGTGGGTATTCTTGGCTTCTCCACTTTTAAGTAACCATATATCTTACTGTCTATTAAACCATCTACCAATAATTCCTCTAGTACCATATCTATACGTCTGTACGCTATATTGATTTCATTTATAGTCACGTTGGAATATTTGTCAGGATCCCTCAAAATTTAATTCATTTTCCCCTCATAAGTCATATTGTCCATAAGAACCATTCCGCCACCCTTGTCTGGTTTCATAATTCTTAAATTTTTGTCACCCCTAATTTCTTTTAAGGTCTTACTTTCAAGTGGGTTCAGGTTATTTTTGTATTTTACCTTATTATAACTATCCCTAACCCCTCTTTCTATTATATTTTCCAAGTTTTTTATCTGGGGATGTAGGGGGGATTAAATACACTTCTCCTAGTCATTCTTGTTGGTTCATATTTAATATTCTGACTAAAATGGTTTGAAAATTAATTTTTCTAGTAAATTCTTTTACATCCATTAATGTTCTGGCAAGATCTCCTTTGTTCCAAGGAATAAATTTGATACCCTTACTTAATAAACTAAAATGTTCATTTGTTAAAATTATGTGACTAAAATTATAAATACTAAAATCACACTTAATAAATTTAAAAGGGTTAATTTCATCTTGAACAATGTCTGAAATTTCTAAGTTGGGGTGGTTGGTACTAGCCATACTCAGTACCTCATCCTCCCCCTTCTTGCTTCCCCTCGAGAATTCGAGGCCTGTCTTTCATTTTGGTATCCATCCCTATTTTTTAACCTTTCAGATCTCCTTAAAGGTTGTTCCTCACAAAAATCATCTCTAAAATCATTCAGATCTATCACACGTTCATTGACCCTCACATTTTCATTTCCTTTTCCTGCCTCAGTGTTCCTCCATTCCCAATCCCTCCCTCCCTCCTACCTTACATTTAGGGTATGCACTATCATTCTTATACTCATTTAAGTCTCTTTTAAGTTTTTTTACTTTACGTTTAATTAATTAATTGCACTGTCCCTCTATGTCCCTCCTAATGTTATCATACTTCACTCTTTCCTCAGGAATGGTGTGAATCAAATATTCTTTTATACATTAATTTAACATTTCTACTTCCTTTAACAATTCATCTTTCACTCTATTGTTTTCTACTATCATACATCTTAATACATCAAGCCCACATCTGTTGTAAATTTCTACAAGTTCTTTATACTTATTGCTACCAAACACAACATTATTGGGAAATTAAAAAATTCTTAGTCCCTTGGGGACTATATTTTCAGAAATGCATTCAGTTAAATAGGCATTTTCAATGTCCAATAATGTATATTTTTAGAGCAGTTTTTCAAACCTGACCAGTTTCACTCTATAGCTTTCAGAAACTGGTTCAGATCTGGCTGTTTTGTTTTTAAAATCTGCCAAAAAACTAACCTTCAGCCAGTTATGGAAGTCCATTGCAGATTCACTTTGTCCATTGCCAGCTGGCGAACCAGACTATTTTGATGCATCCACTTGTTCACTTCTTCCACTACTATTGGTTTACCCTCTTCCTGCCAAAATCCTTGGTGTGTTGTAAAAATTAGTGTTATTTGAAGCAGAGCTACAAAAAATAGATGCACCACCATTGCGCCCGTCTTCACGCCATTTTTGCCGGCTGTTTACTTCCTGGTTCCTCCTAGGAAACTAAAAAGGAGAATATACAAGCATATATATATGACATACAGATAAAAAAGGAAACAAATGCATTGTGTAAGCATACTAAGGAATGCCCGGAGGCACAATTTACATTTTATGTTATTGAGAGAGTAGACATAGATAAAAGGGGAGGGCTATGGGAAGAAAGAATAGAATATAGGGAGTTGTATTGGCAACTAATACTAGAGGCAAACAAAGCCCATGGTCTTAATGAAAATATTTCCATAGCCCCCCTTTTGAAAATAAGATCAGCCAAATTGTAATATGTGTCTAATAGGAATTTCAAGAAAGTTGCTCAAACCTTATAAAGTGTCCTAAATGCTTTTTAAACTCTCTACATACTTTTTACTAAACATCTTTTTTATTAAGTAATTTTTATTACAATGTTCATTTGAATGCAATTTTAATAACATGGTTTTTAATACGTTTTTTAATTAAATGGTAATATGTTAATTATATAGTTTTAACATATATATTTATTTATAGACAAAACATATATTAAAGTAGGCATTTTTTGAACACACTCTATGCAAGTTATGTTTTAAGGAAAAGGGAATGGTTTGTTATTTTGTTGTTCCTTGCAAACTCTTTGTTTGGCCACGAGATGGCGATAAATGGATTGGTTTTTGCAAAAGTATTTCTTTCATCAAAGGAAAGTTTCATTTCATTTGATTTATTATTTTTTAATTCATTCATGCATTTTACCAAAATTGTACACAGTTTTAAAAGTGAATGGTTATTTATAATAAGATTATGTGATTTAGTAATGTATTGCACACATCTTTAAATTTTTATCATGTTAAACATAAAATGCTAACATCAGGTTAAAAGCACAAAAGCACTTTTTTTAATTACAAGTTGATTGCTCAGCAAAGGTGATTCGTTAATTGAAATAATGTGCTTTATAAAAGGTGTTAGCTTTGGAAACAACCCACATCTGATGAAGTAGGATACACGAAAACGTACTGTGTATTTGGAGGCATTTATGTGAACTGTTTGTGGCTTGTGGATTAAACTTGTGTTTCCTGTGGCAGCTTGGGTCTATGCTTTATTGTTTTACCTTCTAGGTCATCATACTAAATTATTTTAAAACTATTCCTTGTTATTTATGTGATCATAATGTAGTAAGTATTAATATATTAATGGATATAAGGACATTTTTAGATTATTTAGAGATTCCAATGATATACTATAAAAATTAAACACATTTAAGAATTACCTTAAGGAACAAATCAAGATTTTTTTTTTATCTTTGAATGATAATGGTCAGATTAGTAAAGTCATATTATGAGACTATGTAGAAATGCATATTGAAGATAGAATGGGAAGATGGGCTAGTAATAATGAAAGAGTGGGGTAAAGAGTTGTTAGAAATGCAAGATGAAATACAGAAAGCGAGATTTGAACAACAAACAAAGAAATTAGATAATATTGAAGTAATTAAAAAAATGACAAAATATCAAACAATATTAATGCACAAAGTGGAGATAACTTTATCAGAAATAAAATTGCACAGTTATGCGATAGCTTCAAAAAATCTACTAACAGAATGTTAAACAAAAAGGCACAAATCAGTCATATACAAAATCCTCACAGTAATAAGCTTACTACAGACATAGAGGAAATGATTAATATTTTTTATAAAAATTCCACAAGGATCTTAATAAAGATAAAAATGATAATTCTGATGATTACAAAATTAACAAGTATTTAAAGAAAAATATTACTAATAAACTATCTCTGTTAAATAAGCCTATCTCCCTGAAAAACGTTAAAGAAACTTTCAAAAAGGAAAAAAATGGTTACGCTTCACGGTTAGATGGTTTAATTATGGAATTATACAGTCTGCTTCTGTTAAATATTTTAGAATTACTGAGATTTTCAGAATAATTCAGAGTGACAAAATAATTCCTTCTCAAGGAACTTTTTTGTAATCTCACCTATACTTAAACAAGGCAAGGACAATATGTTTGTTTCCTCATAGACCTATGTCTTTTTTTAAAAAATAGGCTACAAAACATTTGCTTCCATTTTCACTACAAGATTAAGAGATATAGTAGATAAATTAATTAAGAAAGATCAAACAGGGTTTGTAGTCAATAGATTAATGTATGATAATATAAAAAGGGTAGTAACTATCTTAGATTTAACAAAATGAATGAACAAGAAATTGACCTTAATTAGCTTAGATATCAATGTTTGATTCCATAGATTGGAACTACTTGTTTAAAACTTTAGAAGCATTTGTATTTCAAGAACAGTTTACTGAAATATTAAAAAAAACTGTATAGAGACTGTAAAGTATATGTTAAAATTGGATCTTACATTTTTGAATGATTCATTTTAAACAAAGGCACAAAGCAAGGGTGTCTCTTTCCACTCTACTAATCGTATAAGGAGCAATGCAAAATTATTTGACTCTCAATTAACAAAGATTATCTATCTAAAATACAGCTTTTTGTAGATGATATTTTACTAACTGTAGGAGATTCCGATTATTCAATTGAAGAAATAAATGAGGAAACTGAAAAGTTTCAAGAAGTATTGCTGCTGAAATTAAATAATAATAATACAACTGAAACTTTAGTGTTAAATCAATTGCAAGATAAGTTTAAAAATAAATACAAATATAATTGGGAAGGAAAAGAACTAAAATATTTTGGAATAAAAATCTATAAAAATTTGAATAAGAGTATTAGTAATAATTTGAAAAAAATAATTGAAGAAGTGTTACTTATTAAAAACTGGAATGACTATTTTTTTTATGTTTGAGGATAGGTTAGTACTTATTAAAATGATTATATTACCCAAGATTATAAATGTATATGACAGTCCCTCCTCCATGCCAGCAACCAAGGAGAACCAATCCTCACCACTGACACCAGTGAGGGATGGCCACAAGGAGCAAAGATTGATACACAAAGTATTTTCGGATGCAGTTCTCTGCACCAAGCACAATTTTCCTTAAGAGCACACAGGGAGCACACTCCTGACCTGGAGCTGGACTCTCTTTCTATATCCAGACCCCAAACAAGATTCCACAATGACCACTTTGGAACTTCCTGTTCCAAGTAGCTGACACACACACTTAGATATTTGATTTCCACACACATACACAAACACACAAACACAAGCACATGTACACACACACACACATGCATGCACGCACGCATACACACACACACACACACACACACACACACACACACACACACACACACACACACACACATGGGAAAGGCCGGCACAGATTTACCAGCTGTACCCCCTCTATCCAGACTATAAGTTAATTACACTGACACCAGTCAGCTACTCTAAGGCTTTTACAATAGTGCTCAATTATACTGAGTAAAATTAATACTAATACAAATGTTATAGTTTGACCAATGCAGCAAGGCTTTCAGGAGTGGCCACAGTGTCACTAAAATAAGCATATGTACACTCAAGATGTTAAAAGTATTCTCTAAAAGACCAGCTACAATGAAAGGTATATAAATATTTAATGATAAATTAAATAATAAAATAGAAAACATGAGAACACAGAATATCTAGTTACAATAAACACCATAGTTTCAATCCCAGGGCATATAAAAAATACACAGCTGGATAAATTCACACTCATGCAGAATAACAATACTTAACAATACTTTCACTATATTTTCCTGACTGACTAAAGAATTACTATTCCCTGGTTACTTATTAAACTAAGGAAAGATGATGATTGCTTTGTTGATTACTATAGCAAGGCAAGATGAGGTGAGTGGTTGTGTGAGATATCTGTGAGTGATCTTTTCTGTCAGGTTCCAAAGTGCTACTATGGGAGTTCTGGACTATCTGTCACTAATACCTAAAAAATAATGTCAGTGCTGATTACAGAATGACATCACAGCTGATCACCTGACTCTCATACAATACACACCCAGAGCTTTGCTAAGATATGTTGCAGCATCTAAAAGTTATAAAACAATGTAAAAAACTTCCACCATTCCAGGATAGCAATTAGTTCACCCTTAAGGACAATACAGTAAGATTCCTAGTCCTGGTTTTCCAAGACATTTTTGTCTCTGGCTACAATCAGACCTGTAAGATAAAATGGTCTAAACCAACCCATTTAATTTTCAACTTATTTTTCAAAATTAGTTAGACTGAGATTAATCTCTTCCCTTCCAGAATTCTCTGTTAAAACATATACATTTAATCAGTAATAATAGTACTGACATACATGCATATCTCTTTTCTGTTCAGTAGTACCCATTCTTGATGCATTTTTAACACAAGCAACTTTACAAATACATTTTAACACAAGCATCTCTACAAATCAGTGTGATAGTCAAATGACACAAAATTCTTTACAAAATTCCAGCTAGCTATTCTGGCATATGTTACACATGTACTGCCCTACTCTCCCTGGCAGAAATGGCACTATCTCATATCAATATATATATGTATATATATATATATATATATATATATATATATGTATATATATATATATATGTATATATATATAGTGGGTCTACTTCATAACATTGAAATTTCATAATGTTGAATTGCATAACATTGAGACCAAAACATCAAAAATTCAAAACACCGAAAACCCAAAACATGGAAAACTCAGAACATTGAAAGTGTGCTTCATAACATTGAAAACTATATTGCACAAGTAAATAATATCACCTTCATCTGCAACAACACCTAACTAAGAAACACACTTTCTACTATGTTACTGCAGCAGGGCAAGCCCCCCTGCACCCACCACACCCCCCATAAATTAAATATACCAACTCCAAGATCACACTACAGTGGGGAAAAAAGTATCACAATGAGTGAATGGTGATTGTGATACAGTGAGGATAGGAAATTAACTTTTTCCACTGTAGTGCAATCTTGGAGTTGGTATATTTAATTTACAGGGAGTGTGGGGGCAGAGCCCCCCACATGGGGTGGTTCAGGGGGGCTTGTCCCCCCTGCAGAAATGTAGTAGAAAGTTTGTTTGTTAGTTAGGTGTTGTTATAGCTGGAGAGGATGTTATTTACATATGCATTGTAGTTTTCAGTGTTTTGATGCACATTTTCAATGTTCTGTGTTTTCAGTGTTTTGGGTTTTCAATGTTTTGGGATTTAGATGTTTTGGTCTCAATGTTATGAAATTTCAATGTCATGAAGTACACCCATATATGTATATATAGATGTAAAAGCTGATTGGACACAATGTTTGTGGATTGTAAAAAAAAATAAATGTATATTGGGAAGAGATAACTATGTTTTAAGGGGTTATGGCCTGATAATTTTTCTTTAACTAGATCAATAATATCAATGAATGTTCTACATCCTGTATATGTTAAAGCCAAAGAGCAAAACATTTTTTGGGGCTCTCTTGGCATTTGCTAGAAAAGTTATTACAAAAATTTAGAAATCGATCTTGGGTCCTACTGTCACAGAATTTTTAAATTTAAGATCAATAATATGTAAAATTGAAAAAGGAGTGATCAGAATAAGATCTACAAAATCATACTAAGACTTTTAGTGGTTGGTATAAGCTTGAAATGTTGCTACTGAAATACCAAGACTCTTAGAGTTTTAATTGTATAAGATTGCCTTCATGATTCAATGTATTCCTATCAGTGTATAACAATAGGTGATGTTGAATTTATTCCTTTCTGTTATATATTGTAAATATGTTAACTTAATACAAATTTTCTTAAAAAAGAAACATAAGCATGTTATACATGCAATTACAAATATCCCATATTCCAAACAACTGAAGAACAGAAATATCCACTGCATTATTCAATATATAGAAATTTTGGTGGTAGACTTCCCCATAAGAAAAGTTTCCAGTAAAGGGAAAAATATCTTTCTTCTAACAAACATAATCATTTGACAAAGTAGTGTAGAATAAACTGCAGCAGCATACAAGATCCAGCAAGTGACAAATATTAATTATGCCTGGAGTAAATGTAAAATAAAAAAGTATACAGATTAAAAAGGACTATTGCGACAGGATGTGAATGTGTAAACGTTTATAAGTGTATTGGAAAACTCTTAGCCAGAAGTAATAGCTTGCACACAGAATACTCCATTGTCAATGCTAATAGACTCAAGGACAGCAGTAAACATCATTACTTTAAAAATCTGCAGCAGAAAACCAATAAGTGACTTTTACCACTTAAGGGGATATATGAAACTGTGGTTACAGCAAAGATCAATAAAATCAAGTAAGAGATGTATGTCACAAAAGAAACTGCAAAATGCCTCTTAAGCTGCATTACTCTAGTGGTATCAAGTTTAGCCAAGATACTGAAGCCCACGACCAACAACAATTAGTGGCTAAAAATGTATTAAAAAGCATTTTAAACTAGACAGTTCAATTATGTTTAAGTATAAACTCCACAAAAGGTAAACAAGGAAGGGGGGAAAAAGCATTTAAAGCATACATAAACCAATTTTAATAATTATATGGAAAGGTAAAGGAAATATAGGGCATTTTATATCAAAATGCCGAGTCACTGAGCACAGAATCCAAAGAGGCAAAAAAGTATGTATAGCTTAGTACACTTACAGTCCATAAATCTCACACCTTAGAAGAAATGCAGACAGAAATCAATAATGACTTAATCCTTCCACAAGTAAAAGGGTTGCACCAGTCAAGTCCATATCAAGTCCATATCACAAAGATAATATGCAAAATGTATCCATCCTTAAGAAATATGCTAACTGCTAACATAAGACATATATATTTCTTCTTTTTTAGTTTGAGAGATGGCAAGTATACCTTAAGAGGAATTAGTCTATAAATACCTCATTTTTTGTGATCCATATATTTGATAATTATTCATTATACCATCCAAAAAGTTGTACAAACAAACTCCCACTTCTGTAGATTGGCAAGTATATAGAGACTATGGTTTATTGCTGTCTGATATGCCAATCAATGTAATGAATAACACGATAGTAACCACCTGGATGGCGCATCCATGGATAGAACCTAGTGCATATTTCTGGGATGCATTGCCTGGTAAAAACTGATGATTGTAGTAGTTATTCATTTTTAGAACCAGTCACTTCCACATCATTAAATAATGTGTGCACACCCATGGACAAAGTGTTTCCACTACTTGGCATTCCTGATACTTCAAGAACTGGTAATAGTCTCCCATTTAGTGAGCAGCACTGCTGATTTTGACAAAATACTTGGGTTTAACCATAGGAAGATAACACCTTTATGGAGACAGGCTAGTATGCTTGTTGAAATATTTAATTACACAATTAGAAAAGCCATAAGAACTGCAAAAACCAGAGCATACCTTATATACTCATTGTACGTTACACTGGGCTTGATTGTACATTGCATTGTGACTGTTCAACGGAATGTATCTACACAGTTTTGTCTATGTAATCAGTCTGAACTATAATGTTATTGCTTACATTGCTGTATTTTTTTGGTTGTGAAACTTTTTGTATTTCATCTGAGTTGAGCCTGAAATTGTCAATTTTGATCAGTGCACTACTGAGGTAAACAAATATAAATACAATAAATAAATAAATAAATATGCAATATTTTTTTTCACAGAATATAAGGCATATACCTTTATTAATCCCATTAAAGGCCAGTTTCAAAATTAAACTAAGTCATATATTCAGATCAGATGATCACATATAAAAAACGTCATGACACTAAGATAATGCTGAAAAACTATGCTGGCAAATAAAAAAAGAAAAAGAAAAAAGAAAAAAACACTATTCTTAGTGTAATCTAAAACTGGGATATTATGTATGTTTTAAACAACTAAGATCCACAATAACTCCCCTTTTTTTCCATATATCACTCTATAATTGACAGTAAAGTTTCACTGATTACTGCTAGTAAATAATATATAAAGAGAAAAGACACTGATCATTTTTCAGAAATGTTGGTGTTAGGTTTTATAGTTGGATTCTGAATTTAAGAAAGACTCCAACATAATTGTTGCCTACAATTCCAGAAAATGATGTTTTTCTAGAAGAGTGAGGAGGAAGCCTTTTTACGTGAGAAACTTATATCTTCTGTTAAAAGCATAGGTTTAGAATATCTGCCCTGAGAAATTTTTCTTATACAACTGTCATAAAATATTTTATTTCAGATTATTTGATTCAATGTCAGTATTAACCAGACTGTGTATTATTGTTAGACTATTAAAAATTATATTTATAGATTTATAGTGATTACAGAGACTATAATAGTATATTATTGACTTTATAAGTTTAATGCATACAGTAAAGAGTCTTCACTTGGGACATATTACATTCAGAATAGGTGCTATTGTTATTAAAAAGAAAGGCTATATTTAATGTTTTCAAAAACATGCCTTCAACTTATAGTGCTTGGCTCACCTGCTGTCCCAAGCCAGCTGCAAGATGAATAGTATGAGCATTTACAAACATTTACAGTGATCCTAACAAACGTTTCTGACATCATTCCTGAGGCTGATGTATTAGGCAAGCATGCATTCAGATCCAACTTGACATACCTCTCTAAAGTAATAGCATCATGAATCTGTGATGCTCATTGTTCCATCTCATTTAGAGCATGAACTGTCATTGACTTTTAATGCAAGGAATGTTCTGAGACATCTCTTCCTGGTACATTATATGTAGCAAGATCCTAAGGGTGATATTGATTCATTCAGCAGTATGCTCTTGACCTATGATGATTGGTTCAAAGCTGTCAAATGAGAAAATGCATAACTGTTAGAAAGAATACTAAGGTGATTTTTTCAAGCCAATAAAAAATATATACAAGACTAGTGTAAGGTGCAATACTAAAACATTTTTCAAGCCAAACTGAGAGATTTAATTTTATAGTGATTGTGCTGTCCAAAAGTTGATAAATACATATCAGCTGATAACAACACATACATTTCATTATGTATGTAATTGTTTTTATTTATTGACAGTTGCAACATCTCTTAAATGCATCCTTTTATAAATCTGACATGGGCAAAGTACCAACTTACAAAAAGCATTTCATACTGTTGTGCAGGACTCCCTCTTGGCTATTCCATTATTCCTGAGATGATCACTTCAGGAAATCCATACACTAATGCTATCTCAGTTGATTTTAATGTGGCTGCCTTTACTGGGATTCTTAATACATCTTCTACTTCTTATATTATATAAGAAATTAAGTATCAAATTAAAACAACCCCTTGAATTTTCCAAACTATAGAATTTTGTTTAAAACATAAAGTTTTGTACATTCAGAGAACCTTGTGTTGGATATAGAAAGAGAATGGTGTACCTTTAAATGTCTGCTGTAGTGTGGAGTATGAGAAAAGTCTCACAATACTAAGGAAATACTGTGCATTTGCCAGTAAACAGCTTCTGATTACCAATTACCATGCTATAAAAAGAGGCTCCTAATTCCAAGGTCTTCAAATTGTAGCTAGTTCTTCATATGGAGGATCGTTTGTAAGAAAGACCCTGGAAGCATGGAATATACCAGCCCACTTGGGGCTAGATGACAGAGTGCACCAAAGGGAATATATGTGACAAAGAACTGGAACTGAGGCCTGAGTGAGGCTTATAGCTTGAGCATCCTGTACTCACCAGCACAATGTCATATTGCCACTGGTCAGTACAACTTGAGCATCCTGTACTCACCAGCACAACTTCATATTGCCACTGGTCTGATTGCTCAGCCATTGCAGTGGGACATGATCAGTTACACATTTAAAGTGGCTAACAAATAGTACTTCAAGGCCCAGTGGGCACAGTTGATGGCTAGACAATAGCTGAGTACATCTTTTCTGCATTGATCAATTTCCTGCTGATATAGAACACAGGGTGCTCCTCATCTTCAATGTCTTGGGATAGCACTGCCCCCTAAATCCACCTCTGATACATTTGTATATTATTTAGTAAAACAGGGAGTTACTTACACAGGTTTGGAACATAGGCTCAAGAGATCATTGTACCTTAACTGATGCTGTACTTATTGTGAGGTTTGTCAAATGACAAGAAATAGTTGCCATCTTTGACAGAAACCTTCTATAGTACTCACCTTATCTAATAAAAATCTTCATTTGTCTTTTTGAGGTGGTCACAGACCATTTTTATAGCCTCTATTTTTCTAAGATGTGATCTTACCATCCCTCTCTCTATAAGGTATTATACATACTTTGCTTCTACTATACCTTATTTATAAATAGCCTTCCAGAATACCTTAACATGACTGGTCAAAACTCACAAACATTGGATTGATATTCCAACATATATGCCCAATAAAAAGGGAGACAGCAACAGATTCCACACAGAGTCAAATCATGCTGTTGCAAAGCTGGTTAATGACTATGTATTCTTCTCTCTAAATGTCAGACTGCACTGCCACTGTGTTACAGATCTTGTGATAGCAGTCAAAGCAACTGTCAAATGCTGCTGTTTAGTACTTCTTTTAACAGCTGTCAAAAGAACTGTTAAACTTCACTGGTTTAAAGATTAAAAAGGATTAGTCAGTATTTTCACATTGCCGAACAGCATGCAAATAAAACTGTGGTGTGTGTGTGTGTGTGTGTGTGTGTGTGTGTGTGTGTGTGTGTGTGTGTGTGTGTGTGTGTGTTATCTCTTTCTTACTAAAACCTGCAGTACAAAATGTCACAGCTGTACTCAGACCCCACACCCCTTAGACACACCCATATCACAACTCCATTCAGGGAAGTAGAGCACGGACACAGTGATATGTTGCTGTTCTGTCTGATATCAACAAAACAAAAAGTAACAGTTCCATACAGAAAGTTAAAACATTTGTACAGTGACAAATGTTGCCTTCTAGAATTAGCTAAATACATGCATATACACACACACAAACTCACAGATACAGACATAAACACACATAAGACTCACAGACATGCAAAAGCATGCATGAGCAACCACACCTGGACACACACACACACACACACACACACACACACACACACACACACACATTTTAAGCATTTACATATATTCACTATTATCTGCCCATTTCTAAAAGTACAATACATTAAATATTTCACTATAAGTTAACAAGGAAAGGGATTTCTTTTTCTAAACAAGAACCAAGTATGTAACAAAATAGATTTTTTTAAATTAAAATAAAATAGACTAAAAACCCAATCAAAAATTGAGCACAGATGCAATTTGCTAAGTGCAGTAATGTGCTGTTAATAAATGCTTTGTCTTCCTTGACAACCTGGAGCAGACGGCCAACCACAAAAAATGCCATTAACATCAATGTTCAATGTTTAGCTGTATGAAGCATTGTGTTTGGTGTTTCCTCTCCACTGCCCAGGTTAATAGTCACTAAATGTAGTCACATGCAGCAGAGTGTTTAGAGTATTGTCAGAATATCTTTTATCTTGTTTGGAATTGCAACATTTTAATTGTGCTTGTTGTTAAATGTGTTAAATGTGCAGTGTTTGATTTGATAGTCAACATTAACTTTACTATTTATATCCATAATTTTCTTTTTGCTTTGTTATTTTGTCTCTATAACCCCTAGAAAGCATTCTTACCAAACTTGTCAGAATGAGCTACAAAAAAGTGTTTTTTACTGCTTCTTGACACTTTCTTATTTAATTGTTATTATTAGACTACATGTTTTCTCACTGTTTTCATAAATTTGTGTTTTTTTCCTAACTTTATTTTAAGTTTTCTGACTTCTTCCTGTATACTAATGGCTTGGGAAGAGGTGCAAACAGACAGAAAGTAGACCTTCTTTGGCATGGTATATGGTACATCTGCTTATTTATGGGCTATTTCTAGCTTCTGCAACCTTTGACTTATTGACGGCTCTGTGCATTACATGACAAATAAAGACAGCTGTGATGCGAATGCAATGGGTCTGCAATTTTTGCATGTTAATAAATTACTAAATGCTCATGGACAGTGTGAAAGATTGTATCGCTCTCTAATACAGAAATTTCTGGGAGTCAAAATAACTGACAAATCTCATATGTGACATCCGAAACTTATATATCTGTTCTGCTGTGTTTTTTTTTTTTAAGTTTAGTGGAGATAGGCTGCCCCAGGTACTGAGAGAGTCTTGATTCTGCCCAGCAACAGTTTTGTGTGTTTGTGCATGTGTGCATGTATGTGTGTGTGTGTGTGTGTGTGTGTGTGTGTGTGTGTGTGTGTGTGTGTGTGTGTGTGTGTGTGTGTGTGTGTGTGTGTGTGTGTGTGTGTGTGTGTGTGTCTGATCTTGATCTAGTCACAAACATTCTGTGATGGGGCAGCCTTGTAGAACAGTAAAAGAGACAGTTGACCAGAGGTAGGTGAGAGTGTATTTGGTTTTGCCCTTGACTCCTCTTTCTATAGTCACATTGTCAGACCCTACTCTGATGGACCTCCTGCATTTCCACAAAACAAACAGCACCAGAATTACCCACTCTAAAGACTTAAACCTTGCCTGTGATATAAACAGGACCTGTTGGACAAGCAGATATGCATCCCAGAGACTATCCCTGTGAAGCAGAGTTCCTCTCTAACCCAATTCAAATGCAACTTGGACAAATGGATGGAGAACAAGAAATTCATCCTTGGTTTAGCACCTATGGCTCTAAGGCACACATGCAACCTGTAAATGGTTCATTTCCCAAGCCCCTGCTTGTAAATGTTTAATTTCCCAAGCCCCTGCTTACACTTATCAAGGGTATCAGAACTTGTCAGATATTTGGGATGCATGGCTAGGCTTAAAAAAGACCCTTGTGGTCATTAGCCTACTAAACACCTATGAACCTATGAAACTATAATTAACCCCAGTTCTCTGAAAAGATGAATGGTAAAACCTTTATTAACATGTTTCAAGGTGCTGACATTAAGGTTAGTTTAATTAGTCTGAGGGGTATAGTAGATAACGTTCTCTGCATCAAGGGGTGTGGAGTATGCTCCTCAGAAAATAAATGTTTATACATTTCTTGAAACACTAATAATGACAAGCTAAGGAGTTGAGAATAGGAAGCCTTAGGAAAGAGAAAGTGTTACTTAAATTTTATGTCACTTTTTTGCCACAGCAATTAAGAAGGTTAAAAAGTCTTACTTTCATACAGAAATATATAGCCTTTTTTTTTACCTGGTATTATAACAACACCACATATGTTTATATTTGTTATGCTAAACAGAAATGACAGCTGCAGTTTTGTTTTCTTGTTGAATGCTTTTGGAAGTATTGCAATTTGTTCATTTGTAATGCCCCTTCTGATCTTAAGTTACACACACTTACAAGCATGGATATCTCTATAATACTTCTACATTTGCTTAAAATATTTTTACATAAAAAACTGTAGGTACTTGACAGTATATTATACATTGCATAAGCTAAAAGCATCAAACAAAAGGAAATAATAGCATCTCAAATGAATGAGTACCAGTTCACAGTTATTAAAATTATGTTTTTATATAACATTCAAATTAAATGAGACATTACCACATTTTTATAAATACATATTATTAGTTCTAATATTATGCTAACACAGTAAACGTATGTTTTTAATAGATTATAATATTTACTGAGTTTGTCTGTAAGAACATGTAATCTACATATATTTTTATGATATGAATGGCACAAAATGAACAGACAAGAGTTCCTGTAGGCTTACTAGTGTCCTTAAAAACACAACAGTGAAAAGTTGGAATATTTCTCAAAAAATTATCAGGAAAATAAACAATGACACTTGGCTGCAGACTGCAATTAGTTTGTAACTTTAGATATAAATATATGCACACACCTTCATCAACATATAATGCCACAAATGTTACTTGTAAAGGGGAACTGTATAAGATTTTTACTTCTGAAGTAATGCCAACTTATTCCAGGCTATGGTTTACAATTGGTGTTTTTATTACAAATAATATGTTCTATATTTTTGACAAGCATTGTATTCCATGCCCTGAAAGAAAAGCATATGCCTATCCCTTAGAGAAACCTAATATATTGGAAATTTGCAGACTGTCACAAGGAGATATACAAGCTTGTATTTCATTGATTACATAAACAGGCTACATTTCTTCTTCAGCATTACATACAGTCAGGATAGAACTCCAATCACATTTTTGTGTGCGTGTGTGTTTGTGTGTGGTTTTGAAATGTGGTTGGGGATCACAAGCTGTACTTCCATATCAGTACAGTAGACTCCTTTTTATATATTCTTTGACAGGCCTTTTTATTGTTTTGTATACCTTCTCCTGTCCCTTGTCAGCCAGACATCAACATCTTCTACTGGTCTTAAGCTCATTCACTCACCTGTTGCAAAGGCCACTTCAATAACTATTGGTGGGAGTTAAAAACAGTCTGGAGATGCCATAATTCAGGTGATGAGCTTTTGAATGAAACAATCCCCTATAGTCATGCAGCAACCTGACATTTGCATGATCCCACAGTACAACCTCAATGACTTATGCATGCTTCTAAATACAAATCAAAGTGTAGCAACCATGAAATGCGTAGCTTGGAGGGAGTGTATGTCTTGGCATGTCTACTACATGTTGAAATACCCACTGACTCTGAGTATTAGTTAGGCAGTGAGCTGGGCTGCCTTCCTACTGCAGGATTGGTGAGCCAACATTGGCCACTCACTCCTGCCCTCTTTCAGAAGGTTCGGCCATATGAAGGTCACTGACTGTTCCATGGTTTTCTGGGCCACATTAAGGATACCATTATTCTATACAACAAAGCTATCATTGTTGGCATGGTTTTAGTAATGTTTCAGAAAACTGTACTTGAATACTGAGACACCGACAGCACAATTTTGAAGAATATATGGTCATCTTACCTTCCTCATTACAAAGATATTTGTTAGTGGCATACATCTACTGACAACAAATTCTGAGTGGTATTCCTAAAACTTGGTACTCACTGTGTAACTCTGACAATCATTTTAGGATTCATTAAGCTATAACACATAGTGTAAGTGCAGCACACATTGTACATCTCTGGTGCTCATTTTATAATTCATTAAGCAGACGCATACATTGTATGAGCAGCACATTTTGTGCATATTTGGTACTCACTTTATGATTCATTTAGCTGATATACATAGTGTAAGTGCAGCACACTTTGTGCATCTCTGACACTCACTTTATGATTCATTGAGCCGATACACACATTGTATCTGCAACACACATTGTGTGTCTCTGGTACTCAGTTTATGATTCATTAAGCTAACACACATATATGTGCATCTCTAGTGCTCATTTTATGATTCATTAAGCTGGCACACACATTGTATGTGCAGCACACTTTGTGCATCTCTGGTACTCACTTTATGATTCATTAAAATGATACACATATTGTATGTGTAGCACACGTTGTGCATCTCTGACACTCACTTTATGAGTCATTGAGCCAATACACATATTGTATGTGTAGCACACGTTGTGCATCTCTGGTACTCACTTTATGATTCATTAAAATGATACACATATTGTATGTGTAGCACACGTTGTGCATCTCTGACACTCACTTTATGAGTCATTGAGCCAATACACATGGTGTACGTGAAACACACATTGAGTGTCTCTGGTACTCACCTTATGATTCATTAAGCTGACACACATATCATATGTGCAACTCTGATACATTATGATTCATTTGGCTGATACAAATAATGTAAGTACAGCAAATACTGTGTATCTCTGGTAGTCACTTTATGATTCATTAAGCTGACACACAATGTATGTGCAGCACACACTGTGCATCTGTGACACTAATACACATATTGGAAGTGCAGGTACTCACATTATGATTAATTTAGCTGATACACATAGTGTAGTGCAGCACACTTTGTGCATCTCTAGTACTCCCTTTATGATTCATTAAGGCAATACACATAGTGTAAGTGCTGCATACTTTGCTCGTCTCTGGTGCTCACTTTATGATTCATTAAACTGATACACATAGTATAAGTGCAGCACACGTGTATCTCTGATACTCAGTTGGGCATTTGTAAATCTTGGTGCATGCAATCTATGTTTAATACATGCAATGTGTATCTCTGGTGCTCAGTTTGGGATTCATAAGTCTTGGCTTAATGGGAATCATTAAGCTTGATACTTAGCCTGGTGTTCAATATACACTCTGTGTAAGCTTGGTACACTGTGTGGGAGTATGAACGTTCAGTACGCAGTGTATAAGTCTGCTAAAGTGATGTCATTCTGACACATATGAGTGATTCAAAGACATTATCCTTTCAAATATGACAATATTCATAGATGCCATACATACTATGAACCAAGTATAGCACACAGGGTATTTCATCTTCAGTACTGGCAGATACATATTTCACATACAGGCTGACATCTGTCAGCATTAGCTCTTTGCACCATACAGTGAAATAAATTGTGCACTGTGTAATAGCTCAATAAACTTTAAATTTCACTGGTGCAGTGTCCACCCCATGTGATACTTTAGGAGGGCTAGCAAGTAGGAAATGTAACATGGTAGCATTATGAGCCATACAGTTTTGAATACTGCAGGAGATGCTGGGGAAGGAATGTTACTCTGTCTGAAGACTGCAGTACATTGCAAGTCATGCAACTATAAGTCATTTATAAGACATTCAAAGAGTGGGGGTGGTTCTTTATTCAAAGAGCATAGAGCATCAAAGACTCTGTACTTGTATTCATACCTCTCAACTGTACATATTTTCTCAGAATGTCCAGATTTTTGCCTCATATTTTTGGTCTATTTTTCATAAAATGTGGTTTTCTGGCAAACTACTGGCAAATCATTAAAAACTGAAGTTAGAAAATAATGACAGACATTTGAGTTTCAGACTTCACACCCTTCAGAAAATTCATGCTAATGCAAAACCTGTTATTCTATCAACTTTCTAAGTCTGCAAGAGCAATTTTAAAAATTGTCCCTATTTTTGGGCCTTTGTCCCACTTTTAATAATGGATTTGTCCAGATTTCTTGCTCTAAGAGGTTGTGAGGTATGCTTGTATTATAAATATCACAGGAGGTGTTCAGGAACTGCAGGTACTAAAACATAACATACAACTGTTGTCAACATTCATCTGTGAACAATGCAAGTATCTTGCTCAGTCAAAAAATATGCAAGTGGCGATAGAGGTAAGTAGGCCTAGCTATAAGAAAATGTTTACTCAGACTGTATTGCTCATATTACATGGGTATGGACCCAATATGAAACAGATTGCATCATGTTGTGCAGGAACAGCTGTATAGAGTATAAATCAGTGCTGCTAACATTACTTCATAGGAATGAGCAATGTAGTTCAAAAAGTTACTGAACTACACTGTATTCTTTACCCATCCCTGCATGCTTTTCATCATTTGTATCTAATTTATGATTGATACTGTGTGATTTATGTCACAAAAAATCAGAGCCCTGCCATCTTACAGGCCTGTACTGTTGCCAGCACAGCCTGCCATCAGTGTTGTGCTGTTTTACAGCAGTAGCATCGGTAACATCAAAGTGGCATGATGAAAATAACTTTCAGTGTGTGTGTGTGTTTAACTGTATATGCATGTGTTTATCAGTGCCTATAAAAGTAGCTTTGGTTCTGCACAGAACTGGTCAAAGTGTGTGTGTGTGTGTGTGTGTGTGTGTGTGTGTGTGTGTGTGTGTGTGTGTGTGTGTGTGTGTGTGTGTGTGTCTTTTGGAGAGTAGCTGGACATCACAAGCTATACTTTCATACCAGTGCGGAGGGCTCCTTTCTGTTATTGCACTTATGTAATTATAACGTACTGCAGTTTCCATTGACCATATCAGTATCACATATAGTGACATCTGAACTGTGTTTCTGCTCTCCTACATGCTGTGTAGCTCATGTGTATATGTTCTGTGCATCAGCAGGCTGCTTGGATCCCATTAACATACTATTTAAGCAGTGTAGTTGCCTTTGAGTCAGTTTTTTTGTCTACATTTTTCTCTGCAGTGGCCCTATTGAGTGTGGATTATGTCTTTGTATCTCATTCAAAGTTTTCTACACAACACAGTGGTATTTTACGAATCGTAGAAAGCAATGTGACTGACATGCATAAAAAATCAATCAAAGTATAAAGCCACCTATGTGATTCTGGGACAAAACATCCAATATAAAATGCATTATATCATGGTACAATGGTAGTTAGAGTGAACTTCGTGGTCAAGACATGCAGTGTAAACACACCAGTGTGCACGCACACACACCAAAAAAAAAAAACAACAACTGCAATCCTCTATATTCCAAAATCCCTATATATCCATTCAGACCACACACCATTCTCAAGTAAAGTGCATATGAAAATAATCCTCTTAACAAGCATATGTAGTTATAACAATCTATAACATTCACCTCTATGCACCACTGGGCAGAACACTGTGTGCTGCATTGCAGCTGGAGGCTTTTCATTTTTTTAACCCTCTCTTCGACTGATTACCTAAGTCTGTACCCAAATAAATCAATTCACAACCAGGAAAGAGTTTACCATATAACAAATGGAGAGAAGCTTTTTCTTTTGTACAAGAGAGTGGCAATTTGGAGGGAAAATAACTATCCTATCCCATGGACCAAATAGGACAATGACACATATATAGATCATAATCCCAGGGTTTTGACCGCATTGTGTCTTCTCCATCCAGTCTAGTGTAAACATGTGTATAGACACCCATAAAAGCCTCATCCTCCAATCTGTACAATAAGGGGCCTCATCTTTGGGTAAGACGCATCCCCACTGCAAGAAAAAATAATAATTAGAATGGGGCACTCAGTTCTCCTTTCCCCAGTTAGCCTCCCAGCTCCTGAGTTACTAATCAACATCTTGTTACCTGTAGCACAGTGAGATACTGTGCTAGCAGGTCAGCCTTGCAAAGAGAGGTAACTGTGGCCATGCTGTCTGAATGCAGCACATTACACTTGTGTGCTATGCTGCATCCAACCTCTGCTTCCATCAACAACATGAACCACATGGAAGCAGTGCATCAACAGAGAGACTGTTAAACTCTATCAATCATGAACAGCCAATCCCAGCAACAGAACTGAGGAGAGATGTGTAACACTGGGCTTGTTATTAATATGTTCTGTCCTGCTGATATACCTGAGAGATATATAAAATAGATTAATAGATGAATAACAGAGGAGGCTACCATCTGAAAAATATTTTATAAATTGTGGACTTTGGCAATACATAACTTCCCCAATTAACAAATGCACATTGCAAAGTTATGGGTATGCATGGCACACACAACAAACTTGGACAGACAGATGATGCACAAGCTGAGAAGGAGGTGGTGGTAAGGCATCATATTATCTGCCCTGTGATGTGCCCCCGTGCTGTGCTACAGTGTGTGCTAAGCTGTTGCCAAGTCTCCATCATGACTTTCTGTGTAGGGTGTATGCCTCGCATTTGCTTACATCCAAGGAAAATAAACTTTAATTATCTAACTTTAATAGAAACAAATGAGAACAGAATTATTCGAGCAAGCTTTACTATGATGTTTACTATATCAATTGCCCAGTGTTGTTTGATTCTGTCTCCAATGGTTAATGCTCTTGCTTGGATTTTATCCATAACTGCCTTATAAGCTATTTAGTTGATGAAATGTTAGGTGTATAGGTGATTACTAGTTTAACAGCCATAAAGAGCCTTTTTAATCCCGGACACTCTTCCCAAAAGTATTTAACAGGTTTTAATACCACTCATTTTATAGGAGATATAGCTTGGGTACAAGTGTTTCAGCATTTACATGCTTCTTCTTTCTAACAGGGATATAAGCGGCAGACCAGGGTCTTGAAAATGTAATGCTGAGCATTCTGATGCCATGATAAGTAATTAGTTTACTGCTCCTAAAGGTAAGTAGTCAGATCAAAGAAATTTTAAATCATTCATTCACAGAAACATTTAGGTTTTTCTCTGTAATTAAAGACTTATCTTTGTTGTCTTGTATAAAATACAGTCTAAAATATATTCAGTCATTTCATCAGTTTTGCCGGCTGTGGAGCTATGTAGTATAATTTCTAATTATAAAAGACGGAAAAAACATTCATTAGCAACTATTTAACATATTCGTCCTACCTGCTGTTTTAACTGCACTGCCATTCTAAATACATAAATCCATTCCTTAGCAGAGTTTACCACTGATAATGTTTGTGGTTCTTTACTGCCACCTACTGGGAGCAATATGCATCACTTTTTCCCCCTACCTCCTCAGAGTAATACAATGAGTATGTAAGTGCTTAACAGTAATTTACAGATTGGTAGCTCTTTTGTCACACAGAAATACTATTTATATAGGAGCTAAAATATAAAAGGAACTTTTATAACACAAAGAATAAGACAATTCTGTATATTATTACAAGCATATCTTGAATTTATTAGTCCATAAATAAATAAACAAAGAATATAAAAAACACTTATGATTAGATAATGTTAAAATAACCAGATAGTAATGGCCCTGCATTTCTAAGCTGGCACAGTGAATGAAGCCAACAAAGAGCTGATAGGAGGAGTACGACAGCAGTGTTTGTCACGTAGCCAAGCTAGGGTTTCCTCAAACGCTCCTATAACAGAAGACTATGGGATATATATATATATATATATATATATATATATATATATATATATATATATATATATATATATATATATATATCATCAGGTGCTTCAGCTAAATGGCTTCTGAATGCCTATGAGTTTTTGTTAAGTCTATTTATGGATACATTCAGGCCACTAAAGCCAACTGTATCAATAAATAGACTAAACAAAAAATCATGGGCATTCAAAAGCCATATAGCTGAAACACCCGGCGTTCCTTAAGGGGTCGTTTGCATATATCCCATAGTACTCTGTTACAGGAGGTTTTGAGGAATCACACAATGAAGACTAGTTGGCTAGGTTTTTCTTGTAGTTTTTACTAATTGGATTGCCTGTGTGACCTTTTTATTCTTTGATTTAGCAGTGCCTGTCACTTCAAAGGTCTTTTCTTAATTAGACTTCAGCTGTTCTCACTCAAATTCACTCAACACTTTCTCATCTTAGGGAAGATAAATGAGGTTGATGACTTGGGCCCAGCATTACACTGCAGGCTACTGTGGTCAGAATTTACAGCATGCTATGAGATTCAGGCTTTCTTACTGTTAATTAAAGCTAATTATTCACTAGTTCATTGCCATAACAGAAAACAAAGCATGAAACACAATAACTGGTTTTCTTGTTTAATAATGTTCAACATATACTTCTTTTTTTATTCAAAATTATAATTCTGATAGCTTTGTGTGATGGTTAGGTTCTGCCTTTACCACATTTTTTCTCCTTCTGTCCTAGTGTGCATCATTTCATATTATTAAACCAAATAAGCAGTATACTTTTACCAATTATCAGAGTTTGTATAATCAACATTTCACACCTTCCTTTCTCAATATTCAAAATAATACGCACTGCTAATGTTGTTTGGTAATTACTGTCACATTTCTCTCAGCCAATAAGCTTCTTTCACTGCCTTCTGCATTTTTTTTGCACAGAATGAAAGATAAATGTTTTGAGTTCTTCACCAGCTAGCAGTAACTGCAACTATCTCTACATTTTAATTATTTCCATAGCATTAAGTGAGGAAATGTGTATTGCAAACTTGTACTACTATAATGAACTGCTGTTTTAAATAATAATACTGCATTCACATGCCTATTTATATGGTATAATGTAGGTACTTATATTTTTATGGTTGTACTAAGTCATTTGTACCTAGGTCAGATGATGATCTTGTGAATAACAACATTTTCGCGTTAAAAGCTGTGAACTACATCATTCAAAAGAACATTTCATCAGTCTCACAAAAAGTAGTAAAACATTATTTTGTGTGAGGAGGGGCTTCAGCTCACACACACACACACACACACACACACACACACACACACACACACACACACACACGCACGCGCGTACAGCAAGATTCCCTGCTTCTGCCTTAAATATAATCAACCCCAAGGTCACTGAATCTCACAGAAAAGGAGATGAGCTGACTTTGGAGAATCATAGGTACTCTCAAGTTTGTAGGAACTTACTAGGCTTGCAGTCCACTTCAGGGACCTTTAAGGAGCCTAGTGCAAATTCCCAGTTGCCCCCAAACACTATCTAGTTAAGTGACTTCCTAAAGGTCACACAGGCAAATGAGGGCTGAGGGAACTAAACCCTGTACCACAGAAACTACAGCTCATGGGTCTATATTATAATCGTGAAAGCTGTCTTTCACAAATACATGTTCATCGACACTTAAACATCGAAGAACGAGAACAGCGAAGTGCCAAAAAAGTGAAATGGAGAATGCCGAACACATTCCCGGAAGTAACAGCACCATACAGATAAGGTAAACCTAACTGTACAAACCTTACCTAAAACACTTTTTCAAATGTTTTTGCAGGGGGCAAGCCCCCCTGCAACCCCCACACCACCCCTACTTATATATACCAAGTCCGAGACAGCACTACAGTGGGGAAAAGCATTAATTTCCTCATCCCCATGATCACCCTGCTGGCCAAGAAAATCCATTTGTCATTCTCCATTTCACTCTTTTGGTACTTCGCTGTTCTCGTTCAATGATGTATACGTGTCGATGAACATGTATTCGTGAAAGACAGCTTTGCCAATTCTGATATAGACCCACAGCTCACAGCCTTAACCCTCTGCACTAACTGCCAGCCTCACAATTTGGGCCTGCAGGCCTCAAAGTCACACATCTGCATTCGGGAGTCTGGTGGTCAATCAGCTATGATTACTTAGGAGTTGAATGGCTCTTACTTGGTGGCATTATGTCACAGTCATGAGCAATGTTGCCTCACAGCACATGGTATTCTAGCTCCGTTCTTGGTTGAGGTGCCTTCTATCTGGTGTCTGCTTGGCCTCCATGTGTCCATGTGGGCACTTGCTGAGTGTCCCTCTTTATTCCCACATCCTAAAGATGTGCCATAGGTGAAATGGTGATCCTCCAAATTACTAACAGTTGTATGTGTGTGTGTGTGTGTGTGTGTGTGTGTGTGTGTGTGTGTGTGTGTGTGTGTGTGTGTGTGTGTGTGTGTGTGCAGATGTCCTGTCATAGGCTGGCTCCCTCTCTCCCTCTGTAGGATCACTTTCGTTTCCTTGCACAAACTGAGTGGCAGGAAAGGCTCAACTCCAGATCCCATTTGACCCCAAATTCAATGAAATGCATAACAGGAGAATGGCCAAGTGAACTGATGAATGCATGAAACATGTCAAGCAGAGCGCCTCTTTGGCCCTCTTCAAATGGAACCTTGACGATTGGATGGGAGAAAGGAAATTCACTCCAGGGATCACGTCAGTCGCCCTGCTAGACAGGGGTCCAGGGAAGTAAATAGTGTGGGAAGAAATAGTCAGGGAATTGTTATGGCTAGGCTTGTATAAGCCCTAGGGCCGATAGCCTAGTACCAACCTATGAACCTATGAATGAATGAATGAATGAATAGCTTGATCTTCATCAAATGGTACAAGTGTCATCCAGCTTATGCATGGTATGTGATATTCTTCTGTAGAGTTTTTCTTCTTGAGTATCTGCTGGAAATGGGCAATGTGCAATTTGATCATCTCAGTCAACAAATCATAAATAAATAACTATCTTCTTAGAAAGAAATGTATTAATATAGTCTGCATGCAGACAACATATACACAAGACATGCTGACATCTGGTACTAACTCTGTTACTCATGTAAACAGTGTGTGTCAGTGGGAAACACATACTGATCTAGGAAGAGGTATAGTAGAAGTAATGATGTTATTACAGGGAACATTAGAAGGGAAAGGAGTCAGCAAAGGAAGACTTTGAGCGGAGACACAGTTCTGAAGAAAGAAACAGCAAATCATGCTTGATAAAAGTAGTTAGAATATAAAGGGATTCATCTCAATTGATTCCTTGTATAGGAATAAATTACCTCACACATTCATATGTGAAAAAGTGGAAGATTTTTTGCTGTCACTACCCCGTCCACAGACCTTTGACTGTACTCCAACCACTAGGCGTACATTATTTTAGTTACTATTTTTAATTCCTGCTATGATGATGGGATGGTTATCGTATTGTGAATGGCAAAGCTTGTTTTCTTGTAACATCATCAAAGCTAGATTGTATGAATGTATTTCTTTATCTGCATTTCCTGCTTCAATGACTGCTGTGTTCACTAAGTGTCGTGACCCTCTGTGCCTGTTTCTATCCCGCACAGTCTCCACCAGTAAAGGAGTATACTGATAGCCAAAACCTACCTTCCATCCCCAGTGAGATCAAGAAACCAAGAATCTAGAAGACCCCAGGCTGCCACCATCACAGTCAGGAGCTTTCCATATATGCTACTGGGTTGGAGAACAGTAGCTGTCTGGATTCTACAGGAGAATATGGAGGTCAAAGGTGCCACTACTAACAGGGAAAAAGTTTAAAGTGATTGCATAGCTAATAGGTTGGGATAGTCAACACGAATATGGGCTACACGGGCCTGAGATTGTACATAAAGAATCAGAGACATTACACTGGCAAATAGGTATATCAAAGTATGAAACAGAATAAGGTGGTAAAAGCTAACCTGCAAACCATGTATTACAACAGTCCATTTAAACTACTAAACTGAAGGAGAGGGAATAAAGTGGGAAGAGGAATAAAAGAACCACTAATGAGCAAAAAGACAGGTCACAGGTAAGAAGGGAAAATAAAAGAAGTGGAAGAAATAAAGAGATAAGAAAAACGTAAAGAGTTAAAAATGCTGTGCAAAACAGAGATTATACTTAAAAAAATGGTTAAATGCATAATGTACTCAGGGAAAAAGGTTTAACATAAACATGGAGTGTTAAGTATGACGTAGGATATGGGAAAATTGTAGGATATACAGAAAGTGCAGGAGTAATAAAAGAGATAGCCGGTGACAATTTATGTTTATTGGTTAGGTTCATAGGCAATTACCGTGCTACTGATCTGTGAGTATCTGAAAAAGCCTAGCCTTATATCACCATGGTAGTTTTTAGTTGCTATATTTTTGCATACTACTAACTCAGAGACAGGCAGAACAAGGATATGTTCATAGGTTCATCGGTTCATAGGTTCATACTAGGCTATCTGCCTTAGGGCATTTATAAGACTAGCCAGAGTGTGTTTGGCTTTCGCCACCCATTTTAAATTAATTTTGCTATGCCCTTTTTCGAGGTTAGTATACTGTGCCTCTGTCTAACAGTGACACAGAAGTGATACCCGGGGTAAACCTACGATCTCCCATCCACTCATCAAGATTCCTCTTGAAGAAAGTCAATGAGGGACTCTGCCTAACCTGGACTGGGATTTTATTCCAGAGTGAAGGGAGCCTCTGGGTTATGAATCTGTCCCTCCAGCATGTCCTATTTATTTCAGTGCTGAGGTTCAAGTCTCTCGAGCACGTAGCTCAATGGGATTTGGATTTTCTGAGGTGCAGCATGTCCATTAATTCTGGGTTGGACATGGCTTTATACGTTAGGCACAGATCGCCTCTGAGCAGGCGGTATGCCACTGAGTAGAGCTGGAGTTTCTTTAACCGGGCAGTATATGGCATCTGTTTGAGCCCTTTGATCCTCTTGGTGAGGTACCTTTGGGGGTCTTTCCAGTTGCTGCAGGTGTCTGGTAAGGTACATCCCAAAAGGAGCATTGTACTCAATTATGGGCCTGATGAGGGATGAATAAAGTGGCATGATGACCTCCCCTGATCTAGATGTGAATCCTTTCATGATTAGGTGGGCTATATAAAATGTTTTTCTAACCACTTTGGCCACGTGGTTGTCAAATGAGAGATTGCTATCAACTTGGGTCCCCAGGTCCCTAATTACTTCTTCCATACTTAATGGATTACCACCTATGTGGTAATTTGTGGGCACGTTGTTTTTGCCAAAGGGGATGATTATACAGTTTTTGGCATTTAGCTTGAGGCCATGGCTCTAGCACAAATTGTCTGTTTCTATGAGGCCCTTTTGGAGGATGCTTGTGTCAGCTGGAGAGTCGATTATGGCACCCAGTTTGCAGTCATCTGCGAACTTGGTCAGCCACAGTCCTTCTGTGTTGGCCTGTACTTCCGAGAAATATATACCGAACAAGAGAGGTCCCAGGACTGGGCCTTGTGGGACACCACTTGTAACTGCTTTGGAGTCTGACATGGCTCCAGCAATTCTAACCATGTGGGTTCTGTCCTTGAGCCAGTTTGCAACCCATCTAGTGACATAGGGGTTTATATTTAAGCTGGTGAGCTTATCTATAATGCCCGAGTGGGGTATTGTATCGAAGGCTTTTGTGAGGTCCAGGTAGGCTGTGTGGACCACCTTCCCCTCGTCAATGGCCTTGCTGACTGTTTCAAAGAAATTGACCATGTTTAAGAGGCAGGATCTGCCCGTAACAAAGCCAAACTGAGTAGGATCCAGTGTCTGTAGGTCCCCAATATCTCTATTTATGAGGTCCATGATGATCCTTTCCATAGCTTTGCAGACCAAGCTAGTCAGGCTTATGGGGCAATAGTTTTCAGGATCCGTTGAGGCACCACCTTTGTGGAGAGGGACCACTGTTGCTGTACACCACTCTTTGGGTACATATCCTGTAGTAAGGCTGAGGTTAAACAGTAGTTTTATGTTTGGGTTTAGCTCTTCTTGGAGTTCATGTAGGACACAGCCCGGGACACCGTCTGGTCCCATTGATGCTGTGTTTTTTGCTTTGGAGAGGGCGGCTCTTACCTGAGCATCTGAGATGTCAGGGGGGAAGCACTCTGCTGGGATAGATATTGCCCTTTTGGTAGGGGGGGGAGTTTGTGCTGAACTTGTCAGCTAGGATGTTGGCAATGTCTGTGGGTTCAGTGTATTTTTTGTCGTTTTGGACTAATTCTGAGCATATCTGGGAATTCCCACCCAGGTTCCTAACATAACTAAAGAAAGCCTTGTGATTATCCTTAGTGTCCTGTGCAATTTTTCTCTCTAGGCTGGCCTTAGACGATTTTATGAGTGCCTGTAGTTTTTTGCTAATACTGATCAGAGATGCCTTCCCTTTTTGGGATTTTGCTCTATCATGTAGTAGCTTCCTCCTTTTATTGTATAGTTTGTATATGTTGAAACGTTTACATGTTTACAAAAGAATTTATGAGCACAAGATCCATAAGGATAACAACATCTTCAGGAGCTGGATTAATCAATGGGAATTCTGAAGGAGAATCCATAGTCATAAAAGACGCTAACACACAAATCCATTGGATTTAAGTGGTACGTCTTTACAGGCTATGAATGGTACGCCAGGGAAAGAGAATGACACAAGTTTGCTTTTTTTTTTAATGTCTGTCTTCTAAAGAGCAAGAAAGAAGTAATCCAAACATATCAATAAACAGCAGTTATCATCATAACAATGTAACATTCTGTAGTCTTAGAAAGAACAGCATAAAAGTTATATATTAAATGATAAAAAATGAACCTCTTAAGGGCTTGCTTATGTTTCAACTCCCCTAAATGGTTACTTCACAATAAGAACAAAAAGAAAAGTGACTTTATTATCCCAGATGAAATGTTACTAGATTGAAGGAAAAAGTACTTATTATATTATGCATGTATATTAGCTGTAAAGTATAGCTGCATGTCTTTCATTTAATCCACTGCTCTCTTCATAGGACATGAGGACCCTAACTATAAAATCATGGTGAAGGTCACTGCCTCACTTTACAAACACATGCCAACATACCTTAAAATGGATTTATATACTGATGCTGAAAACCTAGTAGGTTGTTCCCAGATTATAGGTTCATAGATGCATATCAGGCTAATGACCGCCAGGGCCTTTATTAGCCTAGCCTTGCAACTCAAATGTGTCCCACACATTTGATTTATATAGGGAGTGATTTACTGACTGCCTCTGTCCATCAGAGACATAGGCACCAGACCAGGGGTGAATTTCCAATTACCCATCCATTGGTCAAAGTTGAGCTTAAAGAGGGCTTGTATGGAATTCTGAGTCACATGGATGGGGAGCCTGTTCCAGAGAATGGGAATTCTGTGAGAAACATGTCTGTCTCTCCAACATGTCCTATTTACATCTCAAGCAAAATTTGAGTCTTTTGATCTAGTACTTCTGATGCTGTTTGTTTTGCGGATGTGCAGATGTGATGCAAATATCATTTCTCAGAAGTGTGTATGATACTGTGTAAAGACATCTGAGTTTGAGGTGATCAGCATAAGGTATTGTGTTTCCTCCCTATATTATTTTTGTAAGAACCATTTGTGGACATTCCAGTTACTGCATGTGTCTGGTCAAGTACACAACGAAGGGGGCTTATATTCTATAATGGGTCTGATGAGGGCTGAGTACAGTGATACAATGACATCTCTGGACCTAGATGCCATGCCCTTACGTATAAGTAGAGCAACAGAGAAGGATTTTCTTACTACCTTGGGCACATGTTGGTTGAAGGCTAGGTTACTATCTACATGTGTTGCCTGATGCCTGACTAGTAAATCAACTTTTAGAAGTGTTTTATTGATGATGTAGTTACTTGTTTTTTCCCAAAAGGTACTACAATGAATTTCTTGGCATTGAGTTTTAAGGCATGGCTTTGGCACCAAGCATTTGTCTGTGTTAGACCTTCCAGAAGGGTGTTCTCATCTTGGGAGGAATTCAGTGACTGCTCCCAGTTTGCAATCATCTGCAAACTTGGTCAGCCAGAGACCTTTGACATTGGCTTTGACCTCCAAGAAGTAGATGCTGAAGAGAAGCTGACCCAGCACAGAGTCCTGAGGGACTCCACTGGTGACTGGCCTCTTTGTAGAGGTGGTCTCAGCGATTCTAACTTCCTAGGTCCTATCAGTGAGATAGCTAGCTACCCAGCATGTCATAAATGGGTTTATGCCTAGTTGTATAAGTTTGTTGACAATGTCCTAGGGGTACTGTATCAAATGCTTTAGCCAGATATTCGTAAGTGGTGTACACTGCTTTCCCCTTATCTTTTGCCTTAGTGACATTTACAAAGAAGTCCACCAGGCTCAGTAAGCATGACCTTCCTTTGTCAAAGCCAAACTAGGGTAGAGCCAGTGTCTGGAGGTCTCATATGTCCTTTTTGTTAATTTCCTTGATAATTCTTTCCATGACTTTGCAAACAAGACTAGTCAGATTAATGGGTCTGTAGTTTTCAGGATATGTTGAAGGTCCTCCCTTGTAAAAGGAGATGACTGTCGCAGTACTCCATTCTTGTGGCACAAAGCCTGTTTTAAGACTATAGTTAAATAGTGACTCCAGGAGTCCTGATAAGTCATATTTTGGACTGCTTGGGAGGTGTCCCAGGATGCTATCAGGGCCCATTGAAGCTGTGTTGCTGGCTTTAGTGAGCATAGCCAGTTCATGCTCCCTTGTTATAGTTCAAGGGGTTATGTTTGATGGTATTTTGGGGGATGGTGGGGGGTAAAGTTGGAGCTGAATTTGTCAGCTAACAGATTTGTTATATCGCCAGGCTTGGTGAATGTGGTCCTATTATCCACCAGTTTAGCACACAGCCGTGTGCTGCCCTTGAGGTTTCTGACATAGCTAAAGAAAGCCTCATAGTTATCTCAAAGTTGGCTTTGTTTGACCTATTTAGCCCTCTTAGTTGTCTATTTAATTTGATGAGAGAGTTTTTTATCTTTATGGCAATTACCTTTACTGATTTTTGACATATTTTCTGTCCTTTTATTGTATATCCTGTTTAATTTGGGATACCATCATGATGGTTTGTTTCGGTTTCATTTAACCAGGTCTGTATGCAGTTGTCTTATATCTTCCTGTAGGTTTCCGATAGTCATGTCTGAAGGTTGCATTGCTTTTTGCTGAACAGCTGCAGAACTTTCCCATGTCAGTGTTTCTTCCTCACTTATTTGTAGCTGATCTTTTTCCAGGTCTTATGTATTTCTTTATGCCTGGCACCTAGGTAGTGCACTTACTTGCCAGTTACTGAAATTTGCCCACAAACACAAGTCTACTGGCCTTCTCTGCTTAGTTTCTGCTTTCACACTGGGAGAGCCAGAAACAAGCTCTTACTCAATGTGCAACCATCTTTGAAGTCATAGTGGTTTGTTTCTGGGACTAGTCCAGGGCTTACGTCTGGTAACTACAGCAGCCTCATTGCAGCCATTGACATGGTTGTACAGAATTTCTGACAGAAATTCACCTTAGTCTGCTGTGTTCTCGGGGTTTTGCAGGGCATTAAATTTTGACAGACTATCACTTAATAAAGGATAGTTTACCTTGGAATAGTTCCTGTTACTGGTTTTACTGGGATTATGAGGTTGATTTTGATTTTAAAGGAGACAGTTTTATGGTTAGACCTTACCAGGAAGGTCAAGACAGTAGGGGGGCACAGCATTCTCCTATATTTGTGAGTATGAGATCCAGTATGTTGGAGTCTCTATAGGGAATATTCACTCTCTGGTCAAGGGTGTTTGTATTTATGAAGTATAGTAATCTCTGAGAGTTATATCCAAACAATTCACTTACATTGTCTATGACCTTATGGCTGAACTTAATCCCCCGGTCATTCATAGGTTCATAGGTTCATAGGTAAGTACTAGGCTATCGGCCCAAGGGCCTAAGTAAGCCTAGCCAACAAAGTTCCCTGGCTTACGCCACCCAAGAAAGTTATTTTCCAGTGCCCCTCTCGAGCAGAGCCACAAAAATGACCTTTCCCATCCACTCATCCAGATTTTTCTTGAAGAGTGCTAATGAGGATCTTTACTTGACATAGATGGGCAGCTTGTTCCAGAGTATGGGAAGTCTCTGGGACAGGAATCTATCCCCCCAGCATGTCCTGTTTATTGTGCTGACAAGGTTTAGGTCCCTAGAGCATGTAGCTCGGAGGGATTGGGATTTCTTTAGGTGTAGCATGTCCAACAGCTCTGGGTTTGATATAGCTTTATATGTTAGGCATAGATCACCTTGTCGTAGGTGATATGCTACAGAGTAAAGCTGGAGATTTTTGAGACGGTCAGTGTAGGGTATCTGTTTGAGGCCAGTAATCCTCTTTGTGAGATGATTCTGTGGCCTTTCAAGCTGCTGCAGATGTCTTGTGAGGTACATTCCAAAAGGGATGTTGTACTCTATAATGGATCTAATGAGTGTCGAGTAGAGGGGAACAATGACTTCTGTTTTCCTGGATGAGAACCCTTTTGTGATAAGGTGTGCCATGTAGAAGGGTTTCCTGACTACTGTGGTGATGTGATTATCAAAGGAGAGACTACTGTCCACCTGGGTCCCAAGGTCTCTTATCACACATTCAGCATTAAGTAGACTGATGCCTATGTGGTAGTTCATGGGTCCAGAGTTTTTACCAAAGGGGATGACAATGCATTTTTTGGTACTGAGCTTGAGGCCATGGTTCTGACACAGGGCATCTGTCTCAGTGAGGCCCTTCTGTAGGATGTCCACATCATTTGGGGACTCGACTATGGCCCCTAGTTTGCAGTCATCTGCGAACTTCATTAACCAAAGGCCTTCTGTGTTAGTCTGTACTTCAGAGAAGTAGATATCAAACAACAGAGGTCCCAGGACTGAATCCTGTGGTACTCCACTTGTCACTGGTTTGAAGTCAGATTTGGAGTCAGCAACTTTTACAGTGTGGGTTCTGTCAGTGAGCCAGTTGGCAACCCATCTTGGGACATAGGGATTTATGCCTAGTTTAGTGAGTTTAGCTATAATTCCAGAATGGGGAATGGTGTTGAAAGCCTTGGCGAGGTCAAGATAGGCTGTGTGAACCACCTTACCCTCATCTACGGCTTTGGTGACTGCCTCAAAAAAGTCAATCAGGTTCAGGAGACATGATCTGCCTTTCACAAACCCAAACTGGGTGGGGTCCAGAGTTTGGAGGTTACCAATGTCTTTGTTTATGAGTTCCATGATGATACGTTCCATGGCCTTACAGACCAGGCTTGTCAGGCTAATAGGGCGATAGTTCCCAGGATCAGTGGTGGCTCCCCCTTTGTGGAGTGGGATAACTGTTGCTATGTGCCATTCAGTGGGCACAAAGCCTGACGTGAGGCTATGATTGAACATGGTGCTTAGGTGAGGAGCCAGTTTGTTTTGAAGTTCATGTAAAACGCAGCCTGGGATGTTGTCCAGTCCCATGGATGTTGTGTTTTTGGCTTTAGAAAGTGCAGCTTTTACCTGTGTAGTTGTGATTACAGGGACTCTGTATTCTTCCTATATAGATATGGACCCTTTAGAGGGGGGGGGGGGTAAAGTTAGCACTGAACCTATCTGCCAGGATGTTGGCAATATCAGTTGGTTCTGTAATTGTCTGCCATTGTGCTGTAACTCAGAGCAGATCTGGGTGTTGCCACTGAGATTCTTAACATAGTTATAGAATGCTTTGTGGTTGTCTCTAGAATCAGTGGTGATTTTGTTTGCATAGCTAGCTTTGGAGGATATTACTGAGGCTGACCAGGGAGCTTCTCCACTCATGGGATTTTACTCTCTTTTGCAACAGTTTCTTCCTTCTGTTGTAAAGTTTGTGTATGGCAGGGGACCAGCAGACTGGCTTCCTTTTTTGGAGGGTAGCATCTTGGTTCTGTTTGGGATAGAATGATCCATGCACGCATGTAAGTACTTATAGAGTGCATTTGTGTAGGATTCAGCAGTCACAACAGTATTGTCCATCTGCATGGGTATCATGAAGTTCACCACTTCTGTCTTAAGAAGCATGAAGTTGGCTTTGGAGAATTTTTTTACCATGGTTTCCTTAATGGGGGGTGGGGGCGGGATGTGGATATCTAGGGTAACTTATGCTTATGGTCTAGCTTATGGTCGGATGGTCTAGCTTATGGTCGGATCTGAACAACGAGGAGCTGACTTCAGGTGTGGAACACTGGTCACTCATGTTGGTAATGCCTAGGTCTAGGATATTGTTGCCTCTGGTGGGGGTATGGATAAGTTGATCCAGGGCATTGGAATTTATGAATTCCAGAAAGTGATGAGTGAAGGAGTTGGTACATGAGTAGTTTTCCCAGTTAATGGTGGGGTAGTTGAAATCGCCCATTATTAGGGTGTTTTGTTGAACGCTAATATTTTCCAATATATTAAGAAAAGAGGAGTAGGAATCCTGGGGCATGGTGGGGGATCTGTAGCAAGCTACAATTTGGATTGCAGTTTTGCCCAGAGTTAGTTGCACTTGGTTAACCTTGGATGCATTATGCTGAGCAACTAGCCTGGAGGTGTGGATATACTTAATGAATATGGACACACCTCCACTTTTGGTGTTCCTGTCTAGGTTAGATGGCCGAAAAGTGTGGTATGAGTTATAGCCTGATAATGCAGGTGTGCTCTCTGGAGCCTTGAGCCAGGTCTCAGTCACTGCACAGATATCGATGTTCTCCATTTTAAGGAGTGCCTCAAGGGAGTGTATTTTGAGATTTAAACTTCTAGCATTGAATAGCATTACCCTCAGTTTTTGCTTGCCTGTTCCTGTTACAGTAGTAAATTTGTCATTTGAACCTTGCCTAAAAAAGGCACTATAGGGGCGGCAAGACCCATAGCCAGTATCCAGAATCCCAGGGGTGACAGGTGCAGGCCATCTCTGGCAAAGCATCGTGGTCTGTCGACCATGTCATCCCAGGCAGACAGATTCTGGATCCCCTTAGAATGAAGCTTAGCCAATTGTTGAAGTCAATCATTTTATCCTTGTACTGTGGTATCATTCTGGGCAAAGGCAGGATGCTACTCAGGGCTAGTGTCATATCTGCCTCGGCTACAAGATTGGAGAGCTCTTCCATGTCTCTTTTCATGTAGTCCAGGGAGGTACATCTCAGGTCATTCACACCAACATGGACAATGACAGAGTCATATTTGTACTTGTGGAGTGACCTGAGTGCGTGTGTTATGTGGCAGATCCTGGCACCTGACAGGCAGCTGACAGTAACCTTCTCCTTGTTTAGCCTGGTGAGTGGGATATCAGTGTGCCTGACTATAGAGTCACCTATGACTAGTGTGTTGGGTAGGTTGTTTTGCCTTATGTGCTGTGGCTGAGTGGCACACTGAGTCTGTGGGCTATGTGTCATTTGGGTTGTGTTGGGGGGAGGAGGTTGCTTGCAATTCTGCTTTGGTGGTCTCTGTTGCTTGAGCAGATTATTATTGAAAGCCTCCGTGAATGTTTTTGTGTTTCTATGTGTGGATTTTGGTGGTGTAGGTTTAGTGGGACTATGTGATGAGTGTGGTGTGCTGCAAGTGTTTACCTTTTCCTCTTGAATGTCAAGTTCAGTCTTGGTTGGAGAGAGCTTTACCTCCAGTTTGGCTAGATAAGTGCATCTCTCACAGGTTGTAGTGTTTGTTGGTAGGAGGAGAGGGTTGTCTGTGTACATGAGGCAATTGCTACATTGCCCCAAGATGCCCAGATTCATCAGATAGACAGGAGAGAACACTGGGAGCTCACCCTTGGACATGCCTGAATAGAAAACTATTTTCCTCTAAACAAGTGAGGAAAGTGAGTACAAGAGCTGCTTTTCTCTGAGCAAGTGAGGAAAGTAAGTACAAAAACTGTTTTCCTCTAGGTAATGAGGAATATTGAGTGATGTAGTAATTTGTAGCTTATTTAGTGCTTACAACAAGTTCTGAACAAGTGCTGAGCACGAATAAGCAAATTCAAGTGCAAAAACTAAGAATCTGTATCTGAACTAGACTAGTTACAGGAAAGAAACGTGCAAATACGGTCTTTTAAATCAGAAAGTTGAGAGAGATGGAAAAATTTCCCAACACAGAAAGGCTTGGGGGCCTTAGGAGCTTACAAACAGTCCTGGATACAGCCAATCTGTATCTGGACTAGACTAGTTACAGGAAAGGGGGGAAACAAGTACAAATGCAGACTTTTAAATCAGAAAGTTGAGAGGGATGAAAAAAACTGCCCAAACAGCCAATAACTACAATTTCTGGGCCAAAACCACTCCTTATGTGGTAGATATGCTACCTAGTGCTTACCACTCCCACTGATAAGCTAGAAGGCTTCCCTCCAACGCAGAAAGGCTTCGGGGCTCAGGAGCTTACAAACAGTCCTGGATACAGCAAATCTGTATCTGGACTAGACTAGTTACAGGAAAGGCAGGAAACAAATGTAAATTTAGTTTTTGTTACAGTTAAGCAAAATTAAAGGCTCATTTTTTATTTTTTCAAAAAAACACCATGGCATCACTTTTATTTAATTTACATAAGGAGTAAATTGGTACTTTTCCGTTAAATCCCTACCACATCTTCTCGCTGCTGTGTTTCAGAGCTATTTTATCATTCCTGCAGGACTGACAAATGTGATGTGAAAACAATCATTTTCATTAGGAAAGGTTAACTTTTTTTTTATTTTATTTCATTTGGCAGGCAGGCAGTACTGCAGAGATGAATGTCTTGTGTGGTGCTGCAGGATTGCAGTTTTTACAACGTGGAGAATGACTCCTTTCATTTGCATGTGAGGGATGACTGAATAAATCTGAGACTGTGAGCTTTGGCAAGACCTTTTCTTTTATTGTACTGCAGTACAACTGTGAAGACTTTTTCAGAGCACATCGCATAGCTGAAAACATACAGCTGCAATGCGATGTGTTCTTTATAAAGTTTGCAGTTGTTGATTTGACAGCAGTACACATTAATCCTGAGAATACATGGTAAACATCACCCGATCCAGGCATATCCAGTAAGTAGTATGAATATTTTTACCTTCTCTCCTAATGGTATTCCCCTACATTAACCTTCTTCTACATTGACTTGGGATTCTCTCTTAAGTATTATACTGAAAAGGTAACTAGCTTCTGGCCGAAACCATGTGTAAAAAAAAAAACTCCTGCAACTGGTAGGGGTTTAATGGTGGACTGCAGCTATTTCTGCAATGACCAAACGGTCCTGTACACCTTACATGACAATAGACACTTGTCAGTCAGTTGTACAGAAGTAGTTGTAACCCACAAACTTGTGTCCGGTACTGCAATACCGGTGAAATACAGCAGCGTGAACTGGTAGGGGTTTAACGGAAAAGTACCAGTAAATCATGTATATGTTTTACATACTCAATCAACTTGATATTGCATAAAAATTTCGACTTACATTAATCTTCTTTTAAATTCATCCATAAACAAATGTTCATAAGCTTGGGCAAATGATGCTGTCATCACATTTACAAGTTTGTTTTTTTATGTAAAAACATTGTGGGTTGGACAAAAACTCAAAACAGAAAGGTAGAGTACGGTCTCTCATCTAAATAGTGTGCTACAGAAAAAAAGCCAAACCCATGTGGAATAGAAATGCATAAATATTTCATATCTAAGTTAAGCCAATTAATTTTCAGCTCATTTAATCTCTTTTAGTCTATATGCAACTTTGTGCATTTTTTACAAAAGAAACAGTACTATTTACAAATTGTTTTAGAATATTTTCTAATTATGTGCCTGTATTTTTTTGAAATTCACCAATCTCAGAAAAATAAAACAGGAGACCTAGTGGATGCACTACTGATGTATGTATTCTAGGAATAGCCTTTTATATTTAGATACAAGAAACAGGGATGAAAGAATTGTGCCTGTAAGGTGTCTGGCTCAAGGATGGTGAATCACCTGACCAGTAACCATATTGTTGCAGCACCAACCACATGTAACTCTAACAGATGAAGATGAGTGCATTCTCAGTATCAACCATGACAGCTACTGAGGTGTCTAACATATTCTTCTCAACTAGGCAATAATCAGCTGGCAAATGTGGTTCATGTTGGAGCACCCCTGAGTTCCTATCTGCAGAGGGAGTCTATTTCAGAGGTGTGGGAGATGCTGATTAATGAATCTGCTCTCCAACTTGTTTTACTGATCTGCTGAAGTAGGTTTAGGTCCCTTGTTCTGGTATTTGAAGGATTGTTTCATTTGTGAAGGTCCTGGGGCCCCTCCTGTTTGCTATATACTTCTCAGAAGTACAGGCAAGCACTGAAGGGCTGTGTCTGACCACGTTTGCAGATGACTGCAAACTGAGTGCTATAATAGAGTCTCTGGCTGACATGGCTATCCTCCAGAAGGGCCTTAATGAGACTGATGCATGGTGTCAAAGCCATGGTGTCAAGCTAAATGCTAAAAAATGCATAGTAATCCCCTTTGGAAAAAACAGAGTACCCACGAACTACCACATAGGAGGTAACCCCCCTGAAATCTGAAGAAGTAATAAGGGATCTAGGGACCCAAGTAGATAGTCAGCTTTCCTTTGATAACCATGTTGCCAAAGTGGTTAGAAAATCCTTCTATGTGACCCATCTGATCACAAAAAGGTTCGCACCAAGATCTAAGGATGTAATGGTGCCCCTCTACTCTTCCCTCATCAGACCCATTATTGAGTACAATGCACCAATTGTAATGTATCTGGGTAGGCATCTCCAGCAGCTGGAAAGACCACAGAGGTACCTCACTAAGAGGATTACTGGCCTCAAACAGTTGCCCTATGCAGCATGATTGAAAAAACTAAGGCTTTTCTCTGTTGCATACCGCCTTCTCAGAGGCGATCTCTGTCTAACATACAGAGCCATGTCCAACCCAGAACTGTTGAACATGCTCCATCTTAGCAAAACAAAATCTACTTGAGCTACACACTCTAGAGATATAAACCTCAGCACAACAATGAATAGAACATGCTGGAGGGATAGATTCCCATCACAAAGACTTCCCTTGCTATGGAACAAGGTCCTGATCTACATAAGACAGAGCCCCTCACTATCACTCTTCAAGAGGAACCTTGACGAGTGGATGGATAACAGAAAGTTCACACCAGGGATCATACCAACAGCTCTACTAGATAGGGGCCAAGGGTACTAGCTGCTAGATCAAGGGCCTAGGGAACTAAACAAAGGGGTGGTGAATACCACACAACATGGCTGGGCAAATATATGCCTTCGGGCAGATATCCCAGAACCTACCTATGAACCTATGAACCTAAGAGATCCTAGACTACTGGGTCACTGATTGTTCAGAAGGCAAGGCACAGGTCTCCTCTGTGAAGTCTATAAGAAATAGTGAAGAGGGACTGTGCTTTTAGTCTTATCAGTAGCTTAGGGATTTTAAGCTTGATGTCCTCTTTGTTAGGACCTTTGGGGATTTTCCAACAGTTTGATATGTCTGGTGAGGTACGTCCCAAAAGAAGCATTGTATTCTGTAACTGGTGTGATAAATACTGAATACAAGAGGCAATAACATTTTAAACTTTGAAGGTATTCCCTTGGTAATCAGGCGCATCAAATAGAAGGATTTCCTGACAATTGTTGCTACATGGTGGTCAAAGGAGAAGTCCCCAAGTCCCTAACTGCATTTTCATTACTATCTGCTGGGTGATGGTTTGTATGTCAAATGGAACAATGTTGCCTTAACCCGAATGTCAAAAATGCCGCGTGCTTATTTCCTAGTACTCATGCTTGCAAATGTTTCTCTCTGAAAAGCATGGATGTCTTATCTTTTGACATTCCTACCAGCTCTTGATTTGATATTCTGTATGGCCTTAGTCTTCCAAGGTAACTAAAATGTTGAGACTGGTATCACTTTATAAGCTGTGGAACTTGTGTCTCTAACTATTTCATTTTCTTTTCTCTAACAGCTAGTAAATTGTCTTTTGGCTTTTTGCAGGTAGCTGCTAGATGTCATTTAAATGGCTCCCATCATTTATAGATGGGCATATCTCCAAGATGATTTACCTTGCGTATTGTGCTACCTTGTACTTCAAATATTTAAAGTATCAGTGTCCTTTAAAATGAGTAGATCTATTCTCCATTGCTTCTGCTCCATCCATGTTTTTATAAGTGCTAGCTAATTGACTGGAACTGTGTCATGGATAGACAAAGAACATGTAGTGGTTTACATCGCGGTAACTTTCTGATTGCCATCTGCCAAAATGAGCCCATATTCTGTGCATGTCTTGTTGATGTTCTTTATATCGATCACTGTTGCAGTAGCCTTGGCTATATGGGTTATATCTTACCAACTTCCAAAGCTTCAGGGTACCTTCCTTCCACCCAAACTGTCAGGCAGCTCGAGATGAGCTGACTGAAAGACAAGTTTGGGCATGAAGCCCTTCAGAGCTTTCCTGACAATGCACCTAAGCTGCTCTGAGACTTCTGTGGATCAATGGTCGGCTTGAGCTTTCCTATGTTTGGCAGACACGTTCTCTTTGAGGAAACAACCTTCCATTTTCTTATATTTAATGATGTTTTATTTTTTTTCCTCTTCAGGAAATTTATTTTAAAGGTTCCACATAAGAAATATACAGTGGCATCTAAAATCTATTTGGTTCTAGCATCAACACCCTTTATCTTTTCAGATCCCAGTACTGAATTTTGTCAGAAGATAAAATTTTTTCTGGAAAGAACAGATATCCTTAAACCCAGGTCTTGCCTTCTCCACCCTGCTCCAAAACCTTAAACTTTGCTTGGAGAGCAATTTCAGGAGGGATAAAGGTGCAAAAGATGTGGGACACAAAGGACTGACACAAGCATATAAATATCAAGGAGATGCTTGCCCTGATCAAGGCACTCAACTTTCTGAACCATCTTTGGGCCTTCAGACCTCTTTAAGTGGTTACAGACAATACCACAGTCATGTGGTACATCATCAAGTAAGGGGAACCAGTTTGTGCCCCCTTTGCAGACTAGCCATATTGGCTTGGGATATAGCTTCACAGCACAGTCTCTCAGTACATACATCCTATATTCTGTCAGAGAAAACTTATGTGGCAGACAAGCTGAGCAGGACTAGGCATACCCTTACAAATGGAAACTAGATCAGGGCTTTTTCCAATATTTGATCCATCTATGGGGAATTCGTCAAATACATCTCTTTGCCTTCTCCCTGAAGAATGACTTGGCAAAACTGAAGTAAAAACCAAGTACTGAACAAACACGGCTGGGCAAAAAGCTCTATTTATTAAACAAAATAGAAAGCAATAAAAGTGAGCACTTTCGCAATAACACTATCGCTTCTTCAAACTAATAAACAAGTAGAAAGACATGAGTTTAAAAAGAAAGCAAAACTTTCTTTTAAAACTCATGTCTTTCTACTGGTTTATTAGTCTGAAGAAGCGATAGTGTTATCGCGAAAGCACTCTTTTATTACTTTCTATATTGTTTAATAAATAGAGGTTTTTGCCCAGGCATGTTTGTTCAGTACTTGTTTTTTACTTCTTGTTTACACAGTTTGTTTGTACCGCACCTTTCATCTGCTCCTGTGTATTTTTCCTTTTTGTGAATTGGCAAAATTCTGTCCCAGAATTCCATGCAAGAAGGCCTGGAAGACAGATGCTTTTCCTTTTCCTTGGACAGGAGTGTTCCTGTATGCCTTTCCACTAATGTTCAGGGTACTTCTGAAAATACAGAAGGAAGATAATTACTGAGACTCCCTTCTGGCCCAGGCAACCATGGTTCTCCTATCTTTTGGAAATGGCCAGGGGAAACTACCACAAGCTTCCTCACAGAATGGATCTACTCACACACAAACAGGAATGTTTACCACACCCCAACATCAATTATCTTCAACTGACTGCCTACATGATAGACTCTTAACTGATTTTAGGCAGCTGTTTTCTGAGGACGTGCAACAGGTCAACATTAGAAAATGGACAAGATTTTTCTAGTTGGTGCCAACAACATAACCAGCACCCATTCAGGACTAGTTGTTCTCTGATTTTACAATATTTGTGTGAGTTACTATCCTATGGCCTTTCTTATTCCTCTATCAAGGTTCATTTATCGGCCATATCAGTATGTTTGCCCATGGATCCTCCTCCTTTAATGCATTCTCATATCAAAATGTTTTTTTTTTTTCATAAGAGGCCTCCAACTAAACCGGTGGCCCCTCTTTGGGATCTTAATTTTGTGTTAAAGAAACTAACACTTGCTCCATTTGAACCAGCTATTTTGGCTGACTTGTGGTTCTTAACATGGAAAATAGTTTTACTGATTGCTCTGACCTCTGCAAAAATGGTATGGGAGTTGCAACCGCTTAGGTGAGTCAATCCTACCTCATTTTCCATAAGTACAGGGTTTCTTTGAGAACTACTCCTTCTTTTATGCCTAAAGTGGTATCCAGGTTTATTTTAATCCAAATTATCCATCTCCCCCATTTTCTTTCCTGAATCTAAAAATGAGAGAGAAAGGTTATGCCATATATTGGATGTCCACAGACAACTCAGGTACTATCTTGACAAAACTAAATCTTTCAGATCTTGAGATCAAGTGTTCATTTCCTGGGACAGTAAAAAGAAGGAATAACCTGTGTTAAAACAAACTTTTTCCAAATAGTTGTATAAAACTATTATCTTCTTTTATAGTCACAGTGACAAATCTATTGCAGGCAGAGTCAAGGTCTACTCTACTAGTGCCTAGGCTTCAACTGTGGCTTTTTGGAAAGCGTTGGATTCTAGAAGTATTCTAGAAGCTGCTACATGGTCCTCTGTACATACTTTTACAAAGCCCTGTAAGCTAGATCCCATCTTTAGGTCTAGATCAGGTTTTGGTAGGACCATTCACCAGGGGTTCCTGGACATTTCTCGTTCCTCCCCCAAATGTAGTTAGTTATGGTAATCTACCCGTATATCTAAGGCTACTGCAACAGTGCTCAATACGATGAACACGGTACACTTGCGTAAGCTAAACTAACCATAACAGTAGATGTCCGAATGATCACTGCTGCAATAGCAGCTGCCTCCATCCACCCCTCCTTGTTTTTGGTGAATTTTTTAAGCCAGAGTGTGGACATTTATTTTTTATTGTTCCTAGCATTGTCCTTTCAGGGCCTGGACACCCTCTCTCTGCTGGGGGGAAAGATGTGAAGGACTTTTCATCTAACCTGTCTTTTAGTCAGCTCATCTTGTGCTGCTTGACAGTTTGGGCACTTGGAAGGTGCCTTGAAGCTTTGGAAGCTGGCCAGCTGTTACACCCTTGTCAGAGCACAGCTTATTAAAAGACTCTTAACTCTATATGTGCAATCAGTTAAAATAACAACTATAACTGATAAAACTGCGACTATGAGACAAACTATACAATAAAGTGTAGATGACAAGAAAGTTGATAAAGGAGTCTTAGACGTGTGTGTTTGTGTGTGTGTGTGTGTGTGTGTGTGTGTGTGTGTGTGTGTGTGTGTGTGTGTGTGTGTGTGTGTGTGTGTGTGTGTGTGTGTGTGTGTGTATACTTGTATGTGTGCGCATATAAAATATCGATATGCACTACCACAGTCTTCCTTTAAATATCACAGGCTCAGTCCTATTAGCAGGTACATGGAGCAATCCAAAGTGCACTCCTCTGGTTAAAGTAAAGTAGGCTGGCAAGCATCTCAAGTGACTTGCAATTGTGATCTGTTCCCATGATGCTTTGTAAGTTTGTTGATTACAGAATTCTGTCAGGCAAATGAAAATAAATACTAAGAATGTGGAAGGCCTGGTTCCCTGCAGCTTCTTCTTCCTGGTTCTCTATTACACCTGAGGGGTCTGGCTGCTGGGCTTTCTTCTCCTGGGATTAAATTCTTTATAAAACTGATGCTCCATTTGAGAGGGACCTGTGTGTCCATCTATTTGTTTATGGTGGCTGGTCTTTGAAAGATAATCTGAGTTTCAGAGTATAGATACAAACTTACTTGGTCTGGTTGCTAACTTTGAATATGTCTGCTTTATAGCAGGGGTGGTGATTGAATCTGAGAATCTACCAGATCTTTTACGGGTATCATAACCTTGATATGAACTACCTTGTATAAAAGCCAAGGCATCGCCTAGCATGGTGAACAGCCTTTTTTACAACTTATTTTAATAATTATGTGACAAGAATTTAAATAGGGTGTCAATATATATTTGGCAACATGGCTGCCTTACCGAATCAAAGGAGTGCCTTCTTTCCATTATGTCATAAGAGTTGTCCTGACAAAGCTTTACAGACTGGTTCATTTTCAACACTAGGAAATCCTTATTCTCATTTGTGGTATCAAGCAGACACAGTGTTATCCTGATATTTCAACATTTGAAGGTAGTGTATTCTGAAGGCTAGTTAGAAAATTCAGTGTGTTTTACAACCCTGTGAGTTCGTTCAATAATAATGTGACCTGAGAGATGCAGGGCTATTGGGAGATGCTGTTGTAGAAAGTCTGCTACAACAGACTGTGCCTTCCTTTAAGCCTGCAAGCCTTGGATTAGTGCACTTCATTTGGTCTTGAAGATCATCTGCTTTAAGCTGTAGTTTGTGGATACATGCATTCTGTTCACCAACCTGTCATGTATTGCCTGCAAACTTGTAGTACTCAGAGAAGCGGTGAACTCCATTAAACCTACCTATGCTGACAAACTCTGAAAATCACATGACTTTGCAAGACTATCTGCTTCAGCTTTATAGTGTCAGCTAAAATTGTTTCAAATGGATGTCAGGTTGTTCATTTTGCTTTCTAGTGGACACAGAAAGTTGGAGGCCCCTGGATCACTCATCCAGATGGTCTATACTGGAAACTATCTTCTGGATGATTAGTCCAAAATAATAAGCCCTAGGTTTGTGAATAAACAAAAAAGACTTTATTTACCAAATGACAAGATGCAACTAGAACCAGTCTGCAATAACAACAGAAGACTCACTCACATTTGATGTTTTTCAAAGCAATGGAAACTACAGCACGGGCTAGTGGGGAAACCCATAAGGACTATAATTTTCTGTTGTCAAAGTGGGGTATCTTAGATCAAAGCCTAACACTATGTCAAGATCTCTGTCATCCTTAGAGGATATTATATTCGTTTTCTACCAGACCTGCCCTTAGAGGTTCTACAGGGAGCTGAGATGGAAAACGTCAACAGCAGAGACACCACCGTGAAAAGAGGAAATTAATACATGCTGCAGAAATACCAAAAGGATGTTGAATGGATAAAAAGTGTACAACAACAAATAAGAAATGATAACATACAGGATATGTACTGACATGTAGTAACTGCTGGTGAGATAGGGATAAAGTTAAGATAGGGTCCCAAATGCAAAACTCCAAATCCAGGAACTATGCCCAACTTTTGGTTAAAGGTATTGATATCTTTACACTATGGTTTAGTTTGGAGTAAAAACTACCTATATGGAAATCCTGAAATGGAACCAACATGGACAGCAATGGGGTAAACTATACTCATATTTAAAAACTAACCTGCAAATTGTCCTAAGAACGATTGACCAATAGCTTGATAGTTTGTCTTCCAACAACATATAAGCTATATACAGTAATGAGGCAAACAGGGCATACAGTTATCTGAATAAAAATGTAATCAAGGCATTAGAACAGAAGGAAATAAAAGAGATGTGCACAGCACCTTGAATCATCTTTTACTAAACAAAAGAGTAACCAGTAGTGCAGCAAGTGGGGTGAAGGGGTAATTGCCCGGGGTGCAAAATGTTAGGAGGAGCAATCGAGAGGCTAGCAGTTACCTTTTTCTGTACTGAAATGCTGGCACTTGTGTTCACTGCTTTTTTTCACTTTTCACTTATCTATTTATTTTGTATGTTGATGGGGGTGTGGATTTGGTTGGGCATGACTGCCACTGGCTGATCTGAAGACTTTTTTTTCCTGAGGGGTCAGAGAGCTAGTTTGTGGGACTAGAACAGGGTGCTATTTGGGCCAGCTACACCCTGATGGCAACCTGTAAAAAAAAAAAAAAAAAAAAAAAAAACAGGAATCTCAGCATAGCATGAATTGATTACAAAAAAGCATTTGACAGCATTCCACACTCCTGGATTAGAGAATGCTTTAAATTGTATAAGGTTGAAGAAAAAGTGATACATTATTTTGTGATTACTATGAAAAAGTAGCAAACCACTTAACAGCTAAACCACAAAAAGGGCAAATTAATATCCAATATGTAAGAATCCAATACGGCCCATTCCAGGGTGGTTCTTTGTCACTCTTATTGTTTGTCTTGTCCTAATTCTGTTCAGCTATGTACTCGATAGTCTGGGCCATTCCCTCAGTCTGAAACCAAGAAAACTATCCTGTCCAGAGTCATCTCATTTAATCTTTGTGGATGGTCTACAGCTGTATAGCTCATCTGACAAATACTGAAAGCATTGTTAGAAATCGCTAAAACCTTTTCAGGTGACCTAGGAAGGTCATTTGGTCTGAACACATGCACATAAGCAATATTCATAGCAGGAAAATTGATGCATCAAGAAAACGTAAAACTTTGGGAGTAATGCAATAGAACTGGAGCAAGAAGAACTGGAACAAGAGAGAGTATATAAATAACTGAGAAGAATCAATGGGGCAGCAGTACAGCATGAACAAATGAGAACAAAGCTTAATAAGGAATAATTTAGACCGGGCTGACTTGTACTACCAGCTGCTCGGCTGCAATTCCTGCAGTTTCAAAAAAAAAATGAAGAGAATTTGCAATATATTTTGAAAGCCAACTATTATTTTTTAATGTAAATATAATACAGTAAACTCTCAGTTAACCAGCGCCCATAGGGATTGGTAGATGCCAGATAACTGTACTTTCTGGTTCCTTGAGAGTTACTATTAAAAATAGGCCTGAATAATATTGTACCCTATACTGTTTGTTTGGTATGACTTGATCTCAGGTTGGGGAGAGAAGGAATTTATTCCTATCTTCCTTTTTAAAACTCTAAAACTCTAAAAACATAAGGTATGTTTCTGCAGGGGAAAACAGAAAGTGCAACACATGAAAAGTGTACTGTATTTTTTCGATATTTTTTGCCAGTTGCTTGAGAGTGCTGATTGCTTGAGTTCTGGTTAACTGAGAGTTTACTGTAGTCAACTTCTTTTTTCATGTTCTCGGAAAAAATCTCTTATTTCATTTGCCAGGCTGTTTTGGGACTTTACAACTTCAATCTTACCCATCCACAGATGTTGAGAATGTCACAGAGGGGGCGCAACAAATGCTTCACTACCCTGCATGATTGTATTGGCTTGGGCTGTCTCAGGTGACTAAACAGCCCCTGAAACTAAAAAGGAAAGAAATTGTTAGTGTGTGTAGCAGCAGTGGCAGGAGCATGATAATAATTTCTTTTTTCATTCAGTAAGCCAGTATATAGAATGCATGTAGGAAGCTATGTACTTGCTTTATTTTAGTGTGTGTGTGTGTGTGTGTGTGTGTGTGTGTGTGTGTGTGTGTGTGTGTGTGTGTGTGTGTGTGTGTGTGTGTGTGTGTGTGTCTGCGTGCGCTCATGTGCAAGTGCTTGTGTATGGTGTATGCGTATATATGCATGTATATATGTGTGTACGGGGGGAGAATATCTCTCAACTAAATAACACAGAAGATTTGGAAAAATTTAAAGCACCTCAAATAATCATTAAAATTGGCAGCGGTTTGGATAATACTGATATCAAGTCAGCAGGAGAAATACATAAGATGGAAAAAGAGAACATACAGTTGATAGAGCAGTGTAGCAGCAAGGACATGGCTCGTCACAGTGGAAAATGCTTAATGGGATATCTGTGTAGCATGCATTTATGTAAATTCTGTATTCACCAAGAATATAAGTTCAGTTTATCTTTCATTATAAAGGACTCTCCTAATTTTTCCGTAGATATAGTCAACCTGCTTGAAAGTGTCATTCACTAAGACTTCACACTGTCATATTAACAACTGAAAACCCCAGAATAGAAAGCTAACAGAAAGAGACTACAGGGCCTGCCAAGAAATATGAGTTCCTTAGCTGGCCCAGGTCTATATCATATTATCAAAGGTTCATTACTACGAAACTTTGTTCATCGTACCTTAAACAGCGAATGTTCACTTCAGTGAGAATTCAGTTCAACAAATCACTTTCCTGGGGAAAGTAATGACTTGCCCAGCATCAGAAATTTGCCTTTTGTCCCAACGTAGTGCAGTCTCAGAGTTTATATATATAGTTGGGAGGCTGATGGAGATGCAGCCCCCTACCTGGGTGGGTTTAAAATACTGTTGTGTGATGGTCTGAATGCTGGGCAAGTCATTATTTCCCTGGGAAAATAATTTGTTAAACTGAATGTTCACAGTTTAAGGTTCTATGAACAAGCTACCTTTGATAATATGATATAGACTCTACATACATAGATACATAGGCCCAGATACTCTATGTGCAAACTTTTCCCTGCTAACAATGCTAAGAACTCTGAAGCAGTGCTGAATCATACCATTTCCTTTATTCAGCCATTCACACACATCTGCAACATCACTAATGCAGTTTTAAGCAAGACAGGGTTGTGGGACTGCATGTGGATGAAAGTGATTGGTGTTGTTGTCATTTGTTCAGTTTAAGAAGTTATTAATCTGGCTTTGTAGAGGTAATGTGCATTTTTTGAAGCCAGCTGGAATACTTTACTGGGTCTATTTTTAACACAGTCAGATATCTGAAGTGCACATTCAATAATGTGGCTGTAACTAATGAGTATGGAAATTATCCCTGTTGACAATGATTGTATGTTTGGGTTAGGTGTTGCAAAGTTCAAAAAGGAACACGCTGACCATAATTACTTTTCACTTTTCAACTCATTCACGCATCAGGACTGTAGTTAATAAGTGCCTGTCTTTGGCGGTCTGGCAGAATGTGTGTGATAGCTACTGATCATTGGCAAAGTTTATCATCAAGCAGCGTTGCCATCTAACACCTCTTGGTTCTCAGGTTGAGATTTTGGCTGTAATTCCTTCTGTGTGGAGTCTGCACCTACTCCCTGTGTCGTTGTGGTTTTTATCCATCTGTTTAGTTTCTTTACCTAGACCCTCAGCTGTATAATATATGCCTCTGGCCATTTGTGCTTTTACTTTGATCCCAGTCTAACACCACAGAGGTACAGAGAAAGTAACTGTCGTTTTTGCAGGGCCAGAAAAGAAGAGACTATTCCAAATAAGATTTGTAAATCCTCGCAAGAAGTTTTCTTCTCAATTTACTGCAGAACTGTTTTGTTGAACATTAAACTTTAAACGTGACTTATTTTCCTTGAAAGAAAAAAAAACAGAGACTGAAGCTCTTTCCATACAATGATTGCTTTGTACAGGCCATCATTAGAGCACATCAGATCATCTAGAAACCTATGACTTCTGGGGGCCTAGCAGTCCCCAGACCCCCAGCTTAATTCAGTCTCTTCCTACAAACATATAACTGCCTGTTAGACTGTTTAAAAAGCGTAATGATAGGATAATGATGAGCTAAAAGCAAGACAATGTGTGAAAAAATAAAGAAGCAATATATCTAGCTGTTGTGGGGGAACAATGAGGGGAGAAACAGGAGACAGGCACTGAAGAGGTGCAGGGGGGAAATAGTATGCAGTCGAGGTCCCCATGCAGTCCTTTGTCTAGTGCGTAACACTTTGAAGGTTACATTGTTTTTTGCAGTTAGTTATCTGAGGTCTATCTATTCAGTAAAGTGGCTATAATGAGTAAGCATATACTGAGACAACCAAAAGATGAAGGTGAATAACCTTATCTGTTTTGATCATAGGTAACTGTAATACGGGCCTCACCCATTCAGTTGTGTGCTGCAGCTCCCCCCCCTTTAAAGTTACCAGCTGCAAGTGTTTTAGACTGAAACTAATTCTGAAAAGTCCCTTGATCTATGAAAAAAGTGCAAGCTATTAATCAGCTTACACTTCTTGTTCTAGCTTACAGCTGTAGTATGATTGACTGGCACCAAAAGGAGCAGGGTAAGCTTGATAGGAGAACAAGAATACTGCTTCATGCCCATAAAATGATATACAAGAACCAGTGTTTGCCAAGATTATATATCCTACTTAAAACTGATTACTCATATAGACTGTTAATTGTGGGACTATGTACATACAAATTTACTGACTTTGTTAGATCCAAACACAGCTAAAGTTCTAAACTATGAAGAAAACTTGTCTAAGATGACATCTTTGATCAGATTAGCAAAAACCTTTAAGAAGGGAATAGACATAGAAATCAAATCAAAAGTGGACAAAAAAAAAAACAGATAGAATTGGAAAGTGTACAAAAAAGAAAAAAATTGACAAAACATGATAAAAAAAGATATTAATAAATAAACAACAAGCCCAGCGGAGTTAATGCTCAGCGGTGAAATAGAGATGCAAGAATAAAAAGTAAATTCTGTTACCGCTAAGCAAGACAATGAAGGGGGTTCCAAAAAAATCCAATCTCAGAAATATGCCAAGCCCAATAACTGATAATATCTGATAATCCAAAAAGGAGTAGAACGTGGTAAAAAACAGGTTTATTCAGTAAAAATAGGTAAGCGCTTTCGCAATAGCTTCTTCAGACCTTGTAACGTACAACATTAGAGGCTACTAGTTTAAATAAGCAAAAAGGCGCCAAAACCACAGAAACTTTTAAAGATACAAAACTCATAAAAGTATATTAAAATGACATGATGTTCATAGTACCTATGGATAGAAATACATAAAACAATAGAAAATATATCATGTCAAGACCATGTGGATATTCATAATGACAATAAAAACATGTATAAGTGAAAATAGACAAAAAATCAAGTGAAAATAAGGCAGTGATATATCCATATTAACATTTCCTGTTCCCTAACCTCCTAGATTTCAATAATGGACGTAAGGGAACTTTCCCATTTAATCCTGGTGATACATCAGACCTAAATTTTATAATCCAATAAATCTCTCTTGTTTCAGTGTAATTACTAGTGTCTCCTCTCCTGCATGTTTTGGAAATCTGTTCTAAAATCCTGAACTTAAACTGATGTTCTTCACCCTTCTCACTGGTGTGTTTGGCTAAAGCATTGTGTAGATTGCCCTTCCTCGTATGGTATACATGCTCCCAAATCCTATCTCTCAATGTCCAGTTCGTCTTGCCTACATAGTAGGATGGACATGATGTGCAGGAAGCAAGATAAACTACATCTTTGGACATGCAACTACCCCTCGTCCGGATGTAGTATGTCCCAAATCCATACGAGTAGACAAATGCAGGGTCAGTGAGTATGTATGAGCAGAAATTACACTTGTTGCAAGGTGCCATGTAGGGCCCTTGTGTGATAGAAGGGACGTGATGTGCTCTAGGATAACAAAGCAGGCTCTTGAGGTTCTTCTTATTGCGGTAGACGAACCTGGGTCGTTCACCAGTAAGACCCTTGATTATGGGATCTACGGACAAAACATGCCAATGCCTGGAGAAAATGTCTATTTTCACTTATACATGTTTTTATTGTCATTATGAATATCCACATGGTCTTGACATGATATATTTTCTATTGTTTTATGTATTTCTACAAGTGTAACGGAGATGTCCGTTGCTTATTTTAAAACTGTCTCGCTATGTTAAACCCATTTAACATAGCGAAACAGTAAAAAAAGCAACGGAGATCTTGCTTTCTCCATTGCTTTTTTTTTAAAACCAGTCTCGCTATGTTAAATGGGTTTAGCATAGCGAGACAGCTTTAAAATAAGCAATGGAGATCTCCGTTGCTTATTTTAAAGCTGTCTCGCTATGTTAAACCCATTTAACATAGCGACAATGTTTAAAAGTAGATATACTAATGGAAAAAGTCCGGGCGACGGACCTTTTCCATTAGTATAACTCAATTACAATGTGCACGCTGGCCAATCAGCGTGCACGCTTAAAGTCATGGTATAATAACCTTTCATCTTTTAGTTTGAATTTGCTTTCCTTAAACATTCCAGCCGTCGATCCTGATCAACATGAGGTTCTTCCAGAAGTTTTCTATACTTGCAACTATATTTATGCATTTTCCACATTTCTAACCTTCTCATCTGGTCTTTTACTTTATATTCTTTCTTTTGTTTTTGGCACATTCAGTAGTTGCCTGATTTTTATCTACTTCTGGTTTGATTTCCATTCCCGCTTGATGCCGATATGCTTCTGCTGGACAAAGCAGGGAAATCATCTTAGATTTATTCTCCTCATGTTTCAAAACTTTCACTATGTTTGGGTCTTGTGAGGTCAGCGGATATGTGTGCAGTCCCTAGATTGCTGATCTATACATGTAATCAGTTTCAATGATGCCCATCCCTCCTTTGGAATGGGGAATATATAATCTTGGTGTGCACTGATTTTTATAAATCATTTGGTGAACATGAAGCATCCTTCTTGTTTTCCTCTCTAATCTATCCAACACATTTTGGGGCCAGTCAATCACTCCAAAACTGTATGTTAGGACAGGAAGAGCAAATTAGTTTATAGCTTGAATTTTGTTCCTAGATGTCAATGGTGTTTTCAGCATTAATTTAAGTATTCTAAAATATTCCTTACTAACTTTCATTCATATTTGTTCATGTTTATCCTTCATCAATTCTCAAATATTTATATACTCCCTCTTGCTTAAGTTCTTTTATATCACATTCTTGTCCTAAACTGATGTTTGCTTGATGTTGCAGTTTTCCTGCTTTAAAGGTTGCTTTTGCACATTTATCAAGACCAAATGACATTCTTATATCATCTGAAAAAGTTTTGACAACTTGCAGTTGTGCTTTCAGTTCCTCATCTGATATGGTATACAGTTTTAAATAATCGACAAAGGGAAGATGAAAGGTCTTTACTCTTTGTTGTTTTCTAGGAGCCAAAGACAGTTTAATGGGTTAATGGCAAGACAGAATAGCAGCGATGACTGGGAGTCACCCTTGAATATCCCCCTTTGAATTTTTATACCTGGAATAATAATTTGTCCTTTATCATGGCTTAATTGAAAACTGGTCTGCTACTGT
>NC_056739.1:1117899686-1117933394 GCF_019279795.1 Protopterus annectens
GAAGAAAATAATATTAACACCTTTGAATACCAATACATATGCTGTACATTTCTAATAGCTGCACATATATACACACTACTGTTCTAACTACAGTTTCCTATATGATAACTACTTCAATTTGGTGATAGAACTGTTACTGCTACATCAATATACATTTTATTGTTCTTCATACGCATTCATATCTGGCTTTGTTCAGCTACATCATCCTGCTACATTTGCTTTATATAGCTATGGACAACTGTGGATGTTTGGTATGTCAGACAATCATACTATCTGCATATTGCAGACTGAGAGCAACATATCCAGATTTTGGGATACACATTCCAGCTGCAGCAACACTTTGAACAGATTTCGCTGTTTGGTTTTGCTTCTCACATGCATTTCATTCTGTACTGACTGCAGTATACTTTATTCAGGGGTTATTACTACTTTATTGGTGGATTCATAACACTTTCTCACACTCTCTCACTTGTTTTCATTTTACTATTCAAGATGGTAATTACTTCTAGGATTTATTGACATGTTTTACCTGTAGTTATTACAATCCTTTCCAGCAGTCTCATTTCTGTCATGTTTCAGTATTTCAACAGGGGTATATTTCACACGTGATTTGCTCATCTTCTGCAGCTGTACTTTTCAGCCTGCTGCAGGTTGTGTACTATTATATTACAGGTGGGGCATCTTTATTTCAGACTTTATTTCAGACATTTTCATTTTTCTGTTTGGATTACAGACTGCAACACACTTTTGTAATCAAGCAATACTTGCAAACACTCTTACACTTGTTACTTGCACATTCTATTACTTAGTGACTACACTGCACTCTTTTGCTAACTGTCATACTTTTATATTTCTTTACAGTTACTGGGAGAGGATTACTGACCTGCCTGGTGGTGCAACCGCACCAGCCTATCGCCATAGGCTCTGCGGTTCGCAGAACGGACACCTGCAGCTGTAATATAAATGAAGTAATATTGGAATACACATCTCCATAATATCAGCTAGTTTAATTTCTTACATACATAATTACATGTAACTTACTCAGTACCGGTCGTTGGGCATTTGCCGGGCCTCCTGGATCCAAAGGTTCAATTGGTCCTGCTTGTGTCTCTTCAGGTCCGCATGGTGGTGACAAACCTGCTCACCAGTCCTTGGAATCCCTGTGGCACTGGTGAGATCATGAGCCAACCGGTCCCACGCCTCAGCCCTATATGCCCCCACAGGACCTGGCCCTGCATGAGTTGGGCCTCATGATTGTGGACTAGGAGCCAGACCATGTATCTGGACTCCTCAATGCCCCACCTCTGTGCTCGAAAGCAACTACCCTCACCTACTCCTGTCATTCTGGCTGCAAGTCAGTTCTACAATCGTTTATACTGTGTATTCCCGCCTATGGGGCTTATATATGCCGTTTTTCCTGCACATATCTGTGATTGGCCATTTTGGAATTGTATCAACTTCACAAAACCTGCTTTGTCATGCTCCACTTTGTATTCATTCCTATATATTTGCTATTACTGCATTTATAGGTACTGCTGTCATGGCTTAGTGGTTCAGTACCTTGACTATGGTGCATAGTATCCTGGGTTCGAACCTGGCCACTGCTTTTTATTTTTTATGACTGTCTAGACAGGCTGAGGGGTGTGTCTGTGTAAAGGCAGTTTTGATACGGCTTGCTCAACGTTGCCTGTCGGTTAGCTTGTTGGCGCAGCTCCGCGCAAATGGGGTACGCTGGTTTACGCCTCATTTGGCTATCAGCATGCATATTACGCTCAGATCAGCTAGGGGCACACAGTTTCACCATGTTAAACCACTGCTCACATACGGGCACTCGTTTTGCACCTGTTGAACCACTGCTCACCTTTGGGCACTCATTTTACATCTGTTAAACCTCTGCTCACCTACGGGCAGATGCACTCACCTTGTTAAACTGTAGCTCAGCTATTGGCACATGTGGCATTTTTTATTATTTTGTTATCTCACATTTCTTCAAAATAAATGGACTATTTCATTACATTTTACATGAACTATGATTTTATATGTGTACATGTTTGTCAGGGACTTGTTTCGTGCTTATTTTACTAAAATAAAAATTGGTGTTGTGGGGGCTCGAACCATGACTGCCTGCTCTTCAGCCGACGTCTCTACCGCTATGCTATTGCTTCTTGGCTTACTTTGCATATTTGGTTCTTATATCCTTTTCCACTGACTGCTAACTGTGGCTAAGCTACGGGCATGCCCGCGCAAATGAGCGCACTCACGGGCAAACATCTTTACGATTTAAAAAAATATATTACATGTTCATTTATATATTTTATGTTCATAGTCTGTGGGGGCATGTGTTGTGTTGTGTTTATTCACATTTCCATGGCCTCTGTCGTGGGTGTTTACTTTGGGCAATTTTACTCTTCTGGGGGTGTGTCCGCTTGCAGGGCTCGGCCTACGGACACGCCCCCTACTGTCTTCCATGGACCGTGTTAGCCTTCGGTGTGATTCAGCATGCCTTCATGCATATGCATGACATGCTGACGTCACACCGTTTAACTGCAGCCTCCGTGTAAGCCATGTATCTCTTTCACGGAGGCTTCATGAATCCTGCCCATTGTTTTAAAAACCAAGTATCTACTTTGTTAAACACCTTCTGAGTTAGTGATTGCAGTTCAGCCTTTAGATTTTTAGATTTTTCTAACAGATTTTTGAGGTTTGCACCTCTAGTGAAGGTTTCTGGTGTAATACCAAAATTTTTTTCAACTCAGGGCTTAAAACTATGTCCCATATGTTGTTAATTGTAGCTCTAATTTTCAGTGCTTCATTGTTGTAAGGAAGAACCAGAACATTGTCAAATTTAGTCCCTTTCCTTGTTTCAAAGGTGAATCCATGGTTGGTGGATAGGAACCTATCATTTCTTCTCTCTCGAATGTAATTCCTAATTCTAGTCAATAATTTAATGGGGTAACCTCTTTCTTTAAACATTCCCACTAGGGTGTACATCTCATTCATAAAATAACTATCATCACTGGTCAACCTTGACATCCTCACCATTTGAACTTTTATAACACTTTTCTTCTGGTGCATATGATGACAACTGTTATAGTGAAGGAATGAGTTTGAGTATGTTTCTTTTCTATATACTCTAGAGTTCAATTTATTGTTAGTTTTATCCCAACTTAATAATATGTCCAGGAACTCTATGCTGTCTGTGCCAAATCTGTATGTAAACTTCAAAAATTTTGTAGTTGAATTTAAAAAATCCATAAATTCACCTAACTCAGCTGTGGTACCTCTCCAAAGGATGAGTATATCATCCAAAAATCTTAAGCAAATGGTTGCTTTGTCAAAAAAGTTGGATGGGAAGACACATTTTTTCTCTCACTGAGCCAGCATCAAATTAGCATATATTGGTGCACATTTGGCTCCCATGGCTACAACTGATGTCTGGTGAAAAAGCTCTTTATCAAAGAGCAAACAATTATTGTTAAGTGCCATCTCCATAAGGTCCATCAGTAAATACCTTTTCACGTTATGTATGCCTTCTTTACCCTTCAAGGCTTCTTCAAGCAATAGTAGCCTTTCTTTGTATGGAATAGCTGTAAATAAATTCATTACATCTACCGTAACAAAAATCATATGTAATAAGTGCATCTCTGAGGGTTTCTAGACAATGCCATGAGTCTTTCAAAATATGTTTGTAACACTTGAGTACAGTTTTACACCAAAAATCATTGTGCACTGCTATGGGTTCAGTTTTTGACCCTATTGCAGTGACAACTGGTCTAAAAGGTGGATTGTGTAAGTTTTTGTGGATTTTCGAGATCCCGAAGATGTGTGGTATCACAGGAAAATCCACAGTTATAAACTTATATTCCATTGGATCTATCACTTCTTGGGTTAAAAAATCATGTAGTGTCCAATCAATTTTAGCATATCCTCTCCTCAATTCATTGATAGAAATTCTCTCATATGTAGTGCTGTCATTTAGCAACTCATACGTTTTGAACATGTAATCTTGTTGGTACATGATAACTACCCCCCTCCCCACACCTTTATCAGGTTTCATAGCTCTAACTGATTCATGTCATTCAAGTGTTTTAAAACATTCCTTTCATCTAACGTTAAGTTGTCATCATATCTTCTCACATTTGAAAACAAAGCACGTAATTCATTTTCATATAAAGTTTCAAATGTGGCAATAGAATTATTACTTGGTGGGATAACAGTACTCTTCCTTTTCAAAAATGGTAGTGGGTGCAAACATTCTCTTGTTTGTCAAGAAAAAACAATTTCAGATTCAAATGTCTAGTGAATAGTCTTAGGTTAGTAAAAACCTTAGCAACATCTTGTTTAAAACATGGCACAAAAAAATTACTAAATAGAGACATATGCACCTCATTATTAATCTGTTGTGAAAAATTGTACACATTGAATCCGTCTTTTGTAATTACTGTACACACAGATTGGTCATATAAGTCCATTTCCATAGAGATTTCTCTGTCAAATATATGATCCATCAATACTGGCTTACAATCATTTATCTCTTGTCTTGATAGTGTTGGTAGGAAGAGTTCCTCCCTTGTTTGTCCCCCCAGTTTCTCTGGTTCCTGTTCTTTATTCTCTGAGACCTTCTGGGGAGTGGAGGTGCTTCTAAAGAAAATCGCCATTTTGGTGTATCTCATTAGTCAGTTCACTGTCCCTTCCACCCTCAACTTCATATCCAGAATCTAAATTATACTGTTTTCCATTTTCTCCTTTTCTGGGCAATAGGTACACTGTCTTATTAAAATAGTCTTTTGTGTCTCTTTGCAATTTCTTTAACTTCTTAGAAATATTATCTTTAACAAATTTGTCAGCCTCTGCTAAAATAGTGTTGTATAAAGATTTGTTAGCTTCAAATAATAAATCATTGGTGATGCTTTTGTTTAACTCAGTCATCTGTTTTTCAATAGAAATTAATTTCTGATAATTTTCTCTCATTAAAATATGTACCAGAAATAAGCCGGCATGGTCGAACAGTTCTAATAACTCCCCGTGCATTATGGAACCCACTTCGATTCCATTTGGATATTTCCAAACTTGCAGGTCCTTCAGGACCTGTTTAAGTTCCAAAGACCATTTCAGGAACAAGTTGCCAGCTTGCAGGGCCTTGAATCTCCTAAATAACTTCTCAAAGGGGTGTGGCTGTGTTTTGACTGTACTAAGTCCTTCCCCTATTACAGGGTTGTCGGAAAGTTGAAGATCTGGTGCTTTCAACAAGGAAAGAAAACTCGGGGCTACAGCATTCAAACCATGGGAATTCACCTCATTGTTCGACCGGTTAATCACCTCAGATCCATTCAACCTCGAACCCGAGCTTCCTGGAGTTGTATAACAAATTGATTTGTGTATCAGTCAAAGTGGGCTGTTCCATATTGCCAACATTAGTAGTTTTTTGTTGTTTAAGTAACATCAGCAGTTCATCCAGCTTCTATGTCAGTCTCTCCATGTGAAGTAGTGACAACAACCAACGTGGGGCACCAAACGAATAAATAAATATATGAAACACCCGCCCAATAGAGCGGAAACGTAAAACTCAATGAAAAAATAAAAATAAAAAACGCCACCAACAATTGTGCAACCACTCCATGAAGCACTGAAAATTAGAGCTACAATTAACAACATATGGGACTTAGTTTTAAGCCCTGAGATGAAAAACATTTTAGGTATTACACCAAAAACCACCTTCGCTAGAGGTGCAAACCTCAACAATCTGTTAGAAAAATCTAAAAACAACAAAAGGTTGAGTTCTATTATGTCAAAATGTAATGTGTAGAGCACGTAAATACATTAATTCGGGTTCATATGTGGCAATCAATGGTTACTACTGTACAATGCCATGCCCTGGTCACTGTAATTGTAGTACTAAGATGGTACTATATGTGGCCATGTGTATGTGGGTAAAACCACTAGAAAATTAAAGGAAAGAATTTTGGAGCATGTTAACGACATCAAAAAAGAAAAAGAAAAAAAGTGCAGTATACAACCATTCGAAGAAATGTGTTAGTTTCAACAAGTTCCTATTTTTTATTATTGAAATGTGATTGACCAAGGAAGAGGTGGGGATTTGAAATTGTTTTTGGAAAAAGTTGAAATGGAATGGCAATTTAGGACAAATGCTACAATATTTCCTGGAATTAATGAGAATATATCATTAAGTTCAGTTTTAAAACTAAGAGCAACACAGATCTGATTACACTGTTTTGGGACACAAAACAAGTATATGTTTATGAAGAGTATGATTTTAAGTTTACTATGTGTAATTCTGTAAGGTTTTCATGGGTGTAAAGTTGAGATATTTTATATATATAAAGAAACATTTTACAAAGTTTTGGAACTAAGAATTGGAAACATACTGCATTTCAAATGAACTAATTACTTAATTGATTTGTTTGAGTGACGTTACTTCCTGTATATAAGCATGATTTTAGGTGAGTTATGTAACCCTGATGAAGCCCTGAGGTCGCAGGGTGAAAGCTCTTAGTGGTTTTCTAATAAAAGTTTCTCCTGTACCTGGATTGGTTGCACCATTGTTGGTGGCGTTTTTATTTTTATTTTTTCATTGTTTGCTAATGTAATCCATCTTCAGTATGAACAGCAGTGGGCTCAGAGCTGAACCCTGATGTACACCACTCCCACTGAGAACCCTTCTGTGAGACTGAACACCATTCTTACTTGAGTCATTGGGTCTTTGTCCATAGCCTGCACTAATTCTACCAATATTTCTGTGACTTTGAACCACCACAGCACTGCCCAAATCAGCTTTCTTGGGACCTTGTCATATGGGTTCTCCACATCTAGAAATGCCCAGTGAGACTCATCTATCTGTCTCACTGCAAACATCAGGTCAGTTGAACAGATTAAATAGTTATAAAATGTCAATTAAATCAGCTTAGTTCGATAACATCTCAAAAGGCCAAAAGCATCTGGTATACAGACTAAGACAATAGACACCAGAGAGGGAAGAAGCAAAAATATTTGATGCAGAGCATGGCAAACTCACAGCAGAACATAAAGGAATATCAAAAGTTTTACAGAGCAGAGCAGTACAAGAGAATAAATAGTACTCAGAAGGTTTAGACATTTTGATGATGTGGGTAGTTTTCTACATGAAATGTTAATCACAGAGGTGGTGAAACTGCCATCGTATATTAGAGATTCCTATGATTTTTTGGATAAAATACAAGGAATAGAGTGGACCAAGGATATGTTTTTTATTACAGCGGATGTGGTTAGTTTATATACAAAAATTACACATCATTTAGGTCTGAAAGCTGTACAACATTTTCTTAGGGATACACCTAGGACTCAGTATGTTATGGAATTACTATACCTTTGTTTGACTAATAACATTTTTGAATTTGATGGAAAGTTATATAAACAGAAAGTAGGAACAGCAATGGGAGCGGCATTTGCCCCAGTTTATGCCAGTTTATTCATGGGGCTGGTTGAGAATGAATATATTTACAGAAGTCAGTTTTTCAACAGACATGTGCTTAAGTATTTTCGCTTTATAGATGATTTGATTTTTATCTGTAAAGGGGGAAAAATCTGGCTCATGAATTTATGGAATATTTAAATAACAATAATTATAAAATCAAATTTGATGGGATACAGGTAGGTGTAGAAATTAATTATTTAGACATTTCTTTGAAAGGACAAATAGGTAAAAAGATCTACACTATGATACATAGGAAGTTCAATCAGATAAACAGGATGTTACATGCCACCAGCTGTCATCCAGAACATACTCTAAAGTCTATACCTTATGGGGAAATGTTGAGAATTAAAAGACTATGTAGTGATGTCAAAGAGGCAAAAAATGAAGCTAAAAATATTGTGTATAACTTCATAGAGAGAGGTTATAATTTAGATGAAGTTAAATCAATTTATGCGAAGTTATATGAAAAAGGTAATAAAGAAATATCTAGTAAGAGAATTAAGAATAACAATTTTGAAATAATAAATAGAAAGAAAGAAAATTCTAAAATGTTCTTTGTTACCAAATACACTGTTTTTTCTAATAGAATGAATGAAATAGTAAAATGTTTTTGGAAACAAATTAGAAGGGAAGTGCCTTCATTAATGGACGTTGAACGCATCTCCTTTCGGAGGGGACGCAGTTTGAAATATTTTTTAGTTTGGGGTAGATATAGAAGACCAATACAAAAAATAGGAAATGTTACTACTAAAAAGGGAACATTTCCTTGTGGAAAATGTTCAGTATGCCAGTATATAACAAATGAGGCAGTAAAAATAGGGGATAGAAGTTTTAACACCATGGGAGTATATTCCTGTTTGAGTAGGGGTGTAATTTATTTGATTAAATGCTCATGTGGAAAGAATTATATAGGGGAGACCAAAAGAAGTTTAGCAGAAAGAGTAAAGGAACACATCAGGGATGTAAAAAATAAAAAAAATGATGAGTCCAGTAGCAGAACATTTTCATTTGGTACATGGGGGGGGGGGGGGTATCAAAGAAATGAAAGTTACAGTTTTAGAATAAGAAGAACACCAGTATGGTAATGAAAATTTATTAAAATATATTTTAAAGAAAAAAGAAGCTATTCTTATCATGAAATATGAAACTTTACAGCCCAGGGGACTTAACAAAGAGTGCAATTGGCAGGGTTTTATATGTTGATTGTTTTATTAGCAATTATGAGCAGTTTTATTTAATTGTTTAATTTATTTATTGGAATGTGAAATGTTAAGAGAGTATATAATGTGGATGTATTAATGGGTAAGGTTTTTTACTCTGTAAAGACAATAGCCAAGGCGCTAGAGACGACACTATAAGGTTTTATTAATAAATTTATTCTGGTGGAAAGTAGAGCTGTTTTTCACTGGTCTTTCTTGTGGTTATAATAATATTGCTTTTTGGTTTGTGGCTGAAATACTTAATTGATTTGTTTGAGTGACGTTACTTCCTGTATATAAGCATGATTTTAGGTGAGTTATGTAACTCTGATGAAGCCCTGAGGTCGCAGGGTGAAAGCTCTTAGTGGTTTTCTAATAAAAGTTTCTCCTGTACCTAGATTGGTTGCACCATTGTTGGTGGCATTTTTATTTTTATTTTTTCATTGTTTGCTAATGTAATCCATCTTCAGTATGAACAGCAGAGGGCTCAGAGCTGAACCCTGATGTACACCACTCCCACTGAGAACCCTTCTGTGAGACCGAACACCGTTCTTACTTGAGTCATTGTGTCTTTGTCCATAGCCTGCACTAATTCTACCAATATTTCTGTGACTTTGAACCACCACAGCACTGCCCAAATCAGCTTTCTTGGGACCTTGTCATATGGGTTCTCCACATCTAGAAATGCCCAGTGAGACTCATCTATCTGTCTCACTGCAAACATCAGGTCAGTTGAACAGATTAAATAGTTATAAAATGTCAATTAAATCAGCTTAGTTTGATAACATCTCAAAAGGCCAAAAGCATCTGGTATACAGACTAAGACAATAGACACCAGAGAGGGAAGAAGCAAAAATATTTGATGCAGAGCATGGCAAACTCACAGCAGAACATAAAGGAATATGAAAAGTTTTACAGAGCAGAGCAGTACAAGAGAATAAACAGTACTCCGAAGGTTTAGAGATTTTGATGAAAAACATATTCCAGTATCAACTCTATCCAGCACAGAGTGAAAAATTGATGTCCTCTGTTTGCAAGGATGACAGTAAAAGTCAGTTAAAAAAATCGTGTACAAGCAAGGATCCAGGAGATGATAGCTTCCACATAGAATTCTGGGAGTTTGTTGGTCAAAAACAGTGGAAGCATGATAATTCCATTCATGCAGTTCTAGGGAGAAAAGGTATTCCATTCTCATGGAAAGGAACAATTATAGCAGTAATACCACAGAAAGGCGAAAGACCCATCTAGCGCATTGGCATATGCGCAAGCCTATTTCAGTACTGAGCAATGATTGCAACTATTTATGGGTATAATTGCTGCTAGAAATGATAAAATGCCACCTAAATTGATGCACTTGTACCTGTGTGGCTTTCTAGAGGGCAGGCAAAGCTCTGACAGCATAACTAAAACAGATTTATTGCTAGAATTTTATACAGGGTGGATACTAACTGTTAATCATATGACTAGATGAGGGAAACTACTTTTAGCAAAGTGACAAGGTCATACCTAAAATAAGTGTTGTCTAAATTTACCTTGCAATAGCTTTATTTCTCTAATTTTTGAGATAAATAGAAGCTCCTATGCTGGAGTGAAGATAGGAAGATGGCTCTCTGAAAAGCTAAAATTAAACAGGCAAACTTGCCATGGATAACCTTTGTCCCTCTACATTTTGCTTTATACTTAGAGCCACTACCAGCATAGGTAATGTTTACCCAGGTTCTTGGCTATAAATGGGGTGAAACTCTAGCCAAAATAGCTCTGTTTGCAGATGATATACTATTCTACATAATAAAGCCTGAAAGAGACATATCAAGGGTATGTCAGATAGTAATTATATCTCATTGTATTACACTGTACAAAATAAATAAAACTAAAGATAAAGCCTTGACATTGTTCGACCATCCTACGCACTGCTAAGAGGTGACATATTGTTCTATCTGGTAAAATAATACTCATATCTTTGGGATCACAATAGAATTAAATATATGAGAATATGTCTGGCAAAACAATTGGAGAAGCTGTACGGTTGTCATGGGAAGAAAAGAAAGATAAAATATTATCTAATCTTAGACAATGAAAAACTTATGATTATAGAGCTAGACCACAAAATACATACTATAAAATGGTTTTAGTATCAGTAATAGTGTATGCAGGTCAGGCTTTTATGGACTCTCGCTGAATCAAAACTATTGTATCTACTCAGGAGAAAAGTGAAAGACTTTCCTAAGTAGCATGGGAAAATAGTGATCTTCATACAATTCAATTAAATTGTTTTTATGCTCAGTTCGTGGCTTTGTTCTCTGTTGCCTTCAGTGTTTTGGTTTTGAAAAAATGGTGATGCCGCTGAGATGGGAGATGTAGCAAAGCACGTAAAAACTGAAAATGCAGAGTGAAATTATACCTGATGTTATTGCTCTGTAATTCCTAGAGATCTGAATGAAAAAACAGTTAGTACTAATTCCCTAACCTTTTTAATAAAACATGTGGCTGGAAAGGTTACCTATGATTACAATAGAACAAATAATGTCCTCTTTACATTGTTAGTAGCTCAAAGTTAGTTACTAGGCATGCAGTCCAAGAAATCATTAAGGAGTCTAGTCCAAATTCTCAATTGCCCCAAAGCACTGTTTGGTTAAGTGACTTGTCAAGGTCACACAGTAAGAAATGAAGGTGGAAAGTCAGTTGCAAGACAGAGACTGTTTTTTTAATGGAGAAAATTATGGTACCAGTACTGAAAGAAAGAATTCTAGATTATCTGGAAATGATTTTATCATTAAACATTGAATGCTCCAAAGTGTGCAACCCCCACCCCGCACAATTTTTTGCAGGGAGGCAAGCCCCCCCCACCCATGTTTCTTACAGCCCCTGCAAATTATATATACACACCTCAGAAATCACACATTAGCAGGGGAAAAATAAATTCACAGACCATGCTGTATGGCAATTTTGCATGCAGAGCAGCCATCAGGTTGAAAAATAACAGAAAAATTATTGTTCACTCTTACAGAATACAACCCTGTAAGTATATCTCCTAACTGTCCAGAATTTTCTAAAGTGTTCCTGATTTTGCATCATGTTTTTGCCCTGGCTTTCATAAACCTTTTTGATTTCCTGGTAAATTGCTGAGGATTTTAGTCAGTCAGTAATGTCAGAAGTTAATGTTTTATGCTTCTTATTGTTCAAGAAATGAATGTTGTTGCAAAACTGATTATTCCATTAACTCTTTTTAAGTGGATTAGACTAATATTTAAAAATTGTCCCAGATGTTGGGCCTTTGTCCCTTCCTCATTTTTGGCTTTGTCCAGAATATTTGAGCAAAGAAGTTGAGAGGTATGTCTGGTGACCTGACTGGGTGTAGGTTCATAGGTTCATAGGTTCATAGGTAGGCACTAGGCTATCGGCCCTGGGGCCTATACAAGCCCAGCCAAAAAGGTACCCTGGCTTTTCCCACCCAAGAAAATTATTTTCCTGTGCCAGTGTCGAGCAGGGCCACAGAAGAGAAGTGATCCCTGGGGTGAATTTCCTATTTCCCATCTAATCATCAAGATTTTTCTTGAAGAGTGCTAATGAGGAGCTTTGTTTGATATAGATAGGTAGTTTATTCCAGAGTATGGGAAGTCTCTTGTACAGGAATCTATCCCTCCGGCATGTTCTGTTTATTGTGGTGACAAGGTTTAGGTCCCTAGAGCGTGTAGCTCGGAGCGATTGGAATTTCTTTAAGTGGAGCATGTCCAATAGCTCTGGGTTTGACATAGCTTTGTATGTTAGGCAGAGATCACCTCTGAGAAGGCGATATGTGACAGAGTAAAGGTGGAGTTTTTTGAGACGGTCTGCGTAGGGCATCTGTTTGAGGCTGGTAATCCTCTTTGTGAGGCATTTCTGTGGCCTTTCCTGTTGTTGTAGATGTATTGTGTGTCTTGTAGGGCCTAAGATAGCATAATTTCATAACATGAAGATCATGCTAAGCCTATCTATGCCCTTTGACTTGTTAATAAAGGCTTCAGAAAGGGCTGGTGGATATTGTTTAGTTATATTTTAGCAACACTTGGAACAGTCCCACATAAAACACTAAAGTGTAAATTCCATCACTTTGGAGAAAGCCCTACAGTGATAGCATGGGTAAAACACTAATTATACAATAGCCCACTGAAGATTGTAATGAACCATTCCCACACTAAAACTGCTGGGTGGAAGCATATATGTTTTTACCTATAAATCTTGCCATGGACAGATCCCTGCTGTTATGCACATTCCCTTCTTCTCAAGCCACTAGAGGCAGTTCAGCTGGTTATAGTGGTGCTCCAGAAGATCCATCTCCCTTTCCTTTAGATGAATGAGCTGGCCACAACCCCTTTGTAACTCATTTAATGGCTCACAGGCTCACTGATAGAATCCATATAGTTAAGGTTGGTGGTATTTTCTCCATACATAAAAAGGTCACAGGTGGTGTTCCTCAAGATTCAGTCCCAGAATCCCCCTTTTTGACATCTTCTTCTTCACTGTGAATGCAAAAGTAAAAGGCTTACAGTTTGATTACAGCAGAATGGATGCTATTGTGACTCTTATATACTCCAGCAAGGGCTTCCAGGGTAATGCATGGTGTAATGACCATGGGTTCAAACTCAGTGTAAAAAGAAACTAGCATTGTTATATTTTGGAAGCTGGACATCCCTAGCCTGCACCTTATAAAGGGTATCTCCCCTTTAAACTTACATGGTGACTAGAGATCTGGGCACATTTTTTTTACAATGGACTATCCTTTAATCATCATGTATCAGTTAGTCATTGTTAGGAAAATTATTCTCTCTGTCCTAGTTAGTGTCTAAGAGCATCTCCTCAAGGTTTAAGAAAATCTTAATTCCTTAATATACATCTTTAGTTTGGCATGTATTGCTCCAAATATCATGTCCAACTAGAGAGACTTCAGAGGTTCCTACCTAAGAAAATTATTGGACTCAGCTTCCTGAGCTATCCAGACAGGCTGCAATCCCTCTCACTATACTCCATGCCATACATGTTGTTTTATGGCAATCTCTGTTTGACTTTCTGTGCTATAAAAGACCCTACTGTTTTGTAGCCTTTTAACTTCTACAAAACTGGTAGCATCATCAATACCTGCATGAAAAACCTTAAAATTCAACAGTGCACAAAAACTACCTGCAGACATGATAGTTATCTATCCCAGTGCATCACCATGCTTTGGAACAGACTCCCTCTGCACATATAAAACAGTGCAAATCCCCAACTATATTTAAATGCAAACTCACTGAGTGGATGAAAAAATTGCCGGTTCATCCCCTGGGCCATGTGGTATAGCTCCTATTGTTTGAAGCTGCTAATACAACACAATTTTACTGGTCTCTCTGGCTAGCTTTATCAATGATCACCTAGACATATACGTTGTAACTACTTATGTACGTATCAATCACTGCATCCCCAACCCTTCAGTGACTGGCCCTCAGATATTGGAGATAATCTTCAAACTACAGTCCTTGGAAACATATCTGATAGCAACGATTCTGTGCCAGTGGGCCAGCTTTACTATTCTAAATGCTAATAACTCTTGAAAAAGCATGGATTTAGGTTTGTATTTTGCACAAAACTGCACTCTGTGCAGTTATGATTTGATCCTAAGAAAGATGGACAGAGAACTCTTTAATAAAGTCCTTTTCAGTGTAAACCACCAAGTGACCTCAAAACAACCACAAGTCTCTAGCCTCTGTCAAACATGTGACTGGTTCAACAAGTACCTAAAATACTACTTTGTCACTCAAAGTACACACTAGCTTTCCAAGTCAAAGCTGTAACACATCTGGTGTTTCTTAACGATCCATTCTTGAATTCTTGGCTTTCTGATTTTTATACTTATTGACAATCAAACTAGAGAATTAAATTACCTCCTTGCTGCCATTAACAAGGTTGATTTATAAGTCATCAGAAGCCCTTCAAATTTCAGCATAATCAAACACCTGCATAAAAGGAAATTACAGACCTTCCCAGAAGCCCCCTTGCACACACTAGTAATGCATGCTAACCAAAAGCCCTACTGTGTCCCTAACCCTAATGTGCAGATGGCCATACATATTAAAACTTAGCCTCAGGTTTTCATTTGGTTGCATGTGAAATATTAGATTTCATGGCAGCAAATCCATCACCTTTAAGTGAGCATTTGCTGATACTAGACTCATTGTTTTAAGGAATGAGCCTATGTAGGTCACATGCAATATAGGAAATATTTTCTCAATAGTTGTTATTTCAGAGATGGAGTCACACAAAATATATTAACCACCCATTCATTTTTTGATGCTTTCTTTCCCGAGTTCAAGGTCATAGATGGATGTAAGGCACTGAATAACTTGAGAGTATTATAGGCCTTCCCTCGGTACACTTACACTTCTGTGCACAGTAAGCAGATGTGCATGCACATATATACACACATGCACACATGGATATATACACACACACACACACACACACACACACACACACACACACACATACAAATACACACACACACACATGTGCACATACAAACAAGCAAACACACACATACACGCACATTATGGAGATATATATATATATATATATATATATATATATATATATATATATATATATATATATATATATATAGATATATAGATATAGATACATACACACCCACCCACATACACACACACACACACACACACACACACACACACACACACACACACACACACATATATATATATATATATATATATATATATATATATACATACACACACACACACACACACACACACACACACACACACACACCAACACCAACAAAACTATGTACAGTTTAGAGAATTCCTTCTTTACATGCAAACTCCACATGGAAAGCAAGTCTGCCAAGGAATATACTGAGAACCAAGTGTTATGAGGCAGCAATGGGCCTGTGCTACCCTCATTTGCTTATGCATTAGTTTAATTTATATATTAGTCATGAAGATGAATGACATACAAATAATCTTTTCAGACAGGGTGGAGACCAAATGCAAGGTATAATCACAATATAGTTACTAAGTAAAGATGCTTAATGAAAGCATAGTTAAAAAGACTGGAATGGTAATGTTAGTCACCTGGAATGATAATGTTAGTCACCTGGAATGATAATGTTAGTCACATGGCAATGCAGATTCATAGGTGACAGTACAAAATGACATGAGCACAAGAAGCTGATGGTTTTAGAATAGCATAAAGCAGAGACATGTTTAGTTCAATGGTTTATAGCTCTCAAACATACTCAGGCTTCCTTTTAGCACTTACATAAATACTGGCAAAGTGGTTGTTATTCGTAGTACTTATATAATTCAGCAAATAGCACTAATGCGTTAAATAATCCTTCACAAGCTCTACAGGCAGGCTTAAGATAGTTATTTTTATACACTACGCAAAAGTGCATTGTTCCTCTCCATTCTCTTACCCATATAAAATATTCTTAACTTTATTAAGGTGAATTGTTCGGTGAATCTTGTAAGTGAACTGAGCTTTTAGCATCGCCACACTAATAATATATTCTATTCCTTAAAGAAGTGGTTGGCATTCGTTTTCCTGACTGGAACATCAATATGTATGTTGTTTGCTAAGCAGATAGCTTCATTAACATGTTTTCTAAATGTGAAGGGCATTAAAATTATATGGAGATCTAACAAGATCTAACAAATTACAAGGCATACATTTGGACTTTGCAATTTATTGAAACTTTTGCTTTATAGGAGTCAAACTAGAAAACACTCAGTATTTTAGAATATAATCTGATAACTAGGATGCAAATATATTTGTTTGAATCACAAGTGCTTAAATCATAGCAGTCTGTTTCAAAAGTACAATGTTCACATTCTGATCCTACAGTATAACAAATAACAGAAATACTTCAGTTCTTCCAAAACCCAAGTATTTCATTTTCTCAGTTTAGTCGTATTCTCTGAGCTGATAACACAGATTAGCAGGGGTGGGGTAGGGTGGGGAGACAGATATTGCATAGGTGCTAAGATTATCACATGCAAATAATACTTCTTTTAGATTTTTTTTTCCTGGCTTCACAATCCTCAGATCAATATTATGTGATTTTATCTAGAACACTTTTGGAATGTTGTTGTGAACCCCTGAAAAACATTTCTTGGTTAATCTTACAAAGGCTTAAAAGACCATCAAATACTATATATGAAGTTAAAAGCATAAATGAAATTGTGACTTGTTTTTCTTATTTATGTTTAAGAAGAACATGGAATATATTCTTATAAACAAGCATACATTTATTTTCAATTAGGTTGAGATAAACTTGGCTCACTTCATTCACTGTATAGAGGAAGTTGTGAGAAAAATATACCAGGAATTTCTGATACTGTTGTGTCTTTCGGCTTATCCTGGTTAGGGGTTGCCACAGCGGAACTCCGGTCCGCTAATGTTTGGTAGTGGATTTTTATGTGCCGAGTTACCAGCCCTGTCGCACAACCTTCAACGAAGGCACGCCCATTCATGTATACCTCCACACAGAAGACGCTCTAGCTGAGAATCGAACGGGACAACGTTTTGCTGTGAGGTGACAACGCTACCGCAGCACCCTAGTACTGGTTAAATGAGAAAGACAGGGAATTGTTTAAAATTATTTTGATGTGGTTTTTTTACTGAGTTAAGAACAACAGAGTATGCAACCTACTTATTTAGCAAGCATTTATGGAAATATTATTTATAAATGTAATTCTAAAACATATTATTGCAAATTATTTGTCTGTCTATTTCTGGGTGTGTCACTTTCCATTATGACACAAAATTTTGAGTCCAGAGAATCTGAGAGAACAATTACAAATTAATAATTAAAAAAATAGCAAAGGTGGACTACTAGACTCTTACTGGCTCTTTCTTCTGGAAACCCATTCTAATAAAAATAATATGTTTAAATAAATTCCACCGTATAATCATATTATTTACATGCACCAGTAACTACTCATACATAATAAACAGCCACAGCTAGAGGAAAACTGGGTTAAAACCAGAGTTTGCCATCAAGAATAGTTGAATATAAATTACATGCTCCTTCTCAGTAAAGTTAACATTAAAATTGACAAGTATAAACAGTAAAATTCATCTCAAAGAACATCATTTCAATAAAGTTTTATAATCAAACAATCATTCACTCTGGTTATATGACTGGTAATGTCATTTCAGTTTCTTGTACTCCAGTAAGGAATCTAACTCTTCTCAACACAATATACCCCACATGTTTAGGATATTTAGACATACTAGCTCAAAATTCACATTTCCAACTATGTTGAAAATCTCATGCATTGGGTTGCAAGAAAGATTAAACGTGTTGGGTTTGTGAAATATAATTGTGACTGCTTTCCTAAACCAGCAACATCTTTCATAATAATTAACAGGTTTAATTCATATACCTGTAATTTATAATTACTCATACTTTAAACAATATCAGCATACCTTGCAAGGTATAAAGAATAAACCTTCCTTTATACTGTTTAATTGAACCTTATTAAAGATGAATGCCCTCAAATTAAATATAACATTACTACTGCCTATGTCATGAAAGTTAGCAGTTCATTAAGTAAAAATAGTAGATTCCACTGACACCCAGTCTAAGAACCACATTGTTTCCCCTTGTAGTTCTGTGGTCTGATACAGTTCATTCTCATACCACGTCTCAGTTCCAAGCATTCTCTGGACCTATTAAGATTTCATTCTAATATTTCTTGGTCAATTATTCTGATATTCTAAGCTGTTAGAAGCCTGGGATTGGATGTAAGGGATATAAAAAGGATATTGCTGGCACTGACAACATTTATTTTAGTACTGTCCCTGTTGAACACTTGTGATTTGTAAATTCTTCTTTCTGTTACCATCATTCTTGAAATACATTAAATAATTAGCATAGTCATCCAAATTCCTCACAAGTTTGTTTCTGATTCTTATCAGTGTCCTCAGATCTACTCATTCTGGCATAGGAAGCTGCATATAATGGTATATACATCATGAGCAATAAATAACTCAATAATAATTAGAGGATGTGGAGTTTATCACTTTCCAAATCTTTATTCAAACTTTCATTGTATCAATTCAGAATATTCATCACTTCACAACCTATATGATCAGATAGGTTGACCACCTCTTAGAAAACTACATTTGGGATGTTATTGTTTCTTAAACTCTTAGGGCCTCTATTAACTTTGATGCATCCTTCCAAAAATATTTCCCAGTGAGGGGATTTCTATTTCTATAACTTCTTGTTAATGAATTTAATGGAGTTTGATAATGTTCTGTACTCATTGGCAGATCTGCTATTGATGTTAATGGCACTAGTCTCTGAAGACATATAAGTCCATAAAGGGGCTTTGATGATACTTTCTTTAGGTCAAAGTTAAAATAACCACTAGCCCCTGCCATTGTCTGTTCCAGTCAAAAATACAATGTTAATGTCGGCTATATTAGGAACACTACCAGAGGCTTTGATATTGTTGTCAGTCATGTCATTCCTGCATCAGAATAGGTGAACTGTTATTTAGAGCAACATCAGTAGTTAACCATGGCAGCAACATCACCTTCATTCCTATTGGTGCTTTAGTCAGAACCAATCAATAGCAGCAGCAGGTATTGCATGATTAATAAGGCTTAAAGCTACTTTGTTCAATGACAAAAATATGTCAGGGAATCTCTGTAAACTAAACTGCACTGATATTTGACTGTCAGATGGGCTTGGAGACTCCATAATCTTGGGATGCACAGTAAATTGCCAAATAATAATAATATATATATATATATATATATATATATATTGAGAGAGAGAGAGTGGGAGAAAGACACAAACACACATACATACACACACAAACACACGCACTAGAAGTCCTTCATTGAGAGTTATTAAGTTACTGATGTTAGATACAATGCTTAAATATTCACTTGTGCCTAGAAAGGGAAGTACATCATTTCTTTCTTATTGACTAAAAAAGATACTTCAAAAATATTCAAGTGGAGACAGCAAAAACATTGCACGGCATTCCTAAACAATTGTTTTTTACAGGAGGAAGCCCCAGCATTCCCCAGTCTGGGGTAAACCCTCCAGTTGCTATGTTTACCAGCTTGAGGTCACACAAACTCAGAGAGAGGGGAAAAAAGCAGAAAACAAAAATAAAACTGTTTTACTTTAATCTGCTTCTCTAAGTTCCACAATACTAAAAATCAAACATGGTATTTGTAACACACCCATTTCTGATTGACAGAAACATTAACTTCAAGAACATGTGGTATTTCTCCTGTGTCATTTTGTGACATCAAGCACTAAGTGATTATCTGTTGTGTTAGTTTTATGCTTTTGATTTATTCTTGATTTTATTTACTTCAGCTATTTAGAATTACATCAGTTTATTTTAGGTAATGCCATTTTCTGGTACAACAGCTGTGATTTTTTTTCATTATTTTTATTATCATTTCTGAGGCTTCGATTTAGGTGTATGGGATTGTTTTGGGGAGTTTTGAGAATGTATGTTTTGCATTTGCAGTATATGAAGGTTCTTTTTTTTCTTTGAGTTTGAAAACGGCTCAGTACTGTGACTAGGTATATTACTTTTATGTCTGTTGACATACATAGGATAGAGATAAATGCACACGTAGTATATTATCTATATATCCTATGTTCATGATATAACATACATTTATCCTATCCTTTATTATGGTTACCAATTAGGGCTTATTTGTTTATTTACTTTAACAATTATTTCTGGGACAATTATATTCTTGCTTATGTCTTTCTCATGTTTCATTATATTTGTATTTGCTATGCTGCTGATTTCATTCACTGAATAAAATTAAACTTTTTTGTGCATTTTTATACCTTGTTTTATTCTCGACTATGTAGCTAGTACTGTACAGGCATTAATAGGTTCATAGGTTCATAGAAGGTTACTAGGCTAACGGCCCTAGAACCCTTACAAGCCTAGCCATATTTATCCCGAGTTGCCCCAGTTGTCAGTGGTTAGGTGAATGAAGTTTTCAGGGTTCAAGGTCTATGGTAGTTAATAGTGAATTCCACTGTCCAGGTGGGACATGAGTACCTCCCCAGGAGTGAATTTGCAGTCACCCATCCATCAAGAAGGGCTATTGTAGTTGAGGTGCCAGAGTGTTATTCAATAGTATCATTTAGTTCTTTTTTTAACTTGGTTCATTTGGCTTTGTGGTTTTCAGCTATTTTTGTTTCTTTACCTGGTGTTTTATAACTACCTCTGGGAATATTTGGAGTTCTTAAAAAGTACTAGAGATTCATCAGACAACCTATGTAGAAGATTCTAATGGGGTCCGAATGGAGAGATGAGAAGTCAGCAAGCAAAGGAGAGTAGTATTGCTGAAACTGAATCCATCCTCAAGCATTGGTGAGTACCTTCATGAGGTGGACCCTGTTTTTCACAAAATCTCACCAAGACAACACTGATATGTAGACTGTATTTATATAGCATATTTCATGAACAGATGTAGGTAAAAATTTCAGAAAGATAGCTGGGTGCACAAGACCCAGGATAAAAAGTGCCCAATCCTAGTTGGCGCACTGGTGCCAGGAATGGAAAAAATGACAGTGCAGAATCTTCAAAATACGGAAACATTCTTACGATGGGGCCAGGCTAAGCTTAGGGGGAGGATGGACCTAATTGTAGAAGGAAGTAGCAGTCCACAAATACCACAAAAACTGATAGGCCAAAGAAGAGCCATAAAGATGATAGAGTGGTCTATTGAGGATAAGAAAGAAATTATGTATTGTTACAATTATACAAAAAGCCCTGAATTTCCAGACACAAGATATACAAAAAGACTGAGAGAGAAATTAGAGGAAAGAAAAATACTTCCACAAGAAAAACTGGTAGAATCTTCGAATAAACATTTGTCTTCATTAATACAACAAATTTGCGAAAACAGTATATAGACCAATAAACTTTGATCTGTTTGGAAAAAGAAGCATCTGAGGAAGTGTGAAAATATAAACAAAACCTGGAGATTTTTGAAAAGTATAAAAAAGAGATATGGACATGGGAAAGAAAGATAGATTTGATATAGTGCAATACTTATGCAAAGGCAAAAGCCAAATTAATTAATATAAAGAAGGCAGTCCCAAAAATATTCAAAGAGAGATACAGGCAAAGACATCCAGATATGGAAAACTTCACAGTTAAAAAAATAATATCACAAAGAGGTAATGTATAATAGAAGTTAAAGAGATAGAAGTTGAAGTTATGGAGTGAATATCCCACTCCCACACACAACTCAATCTCCCAACCCCATCTTCCACCTACAACAGGCAAACCCATCCATTTCTCAGCTCTTAATGCCCAGAGCATATGCAACAAAATTCCCAACCTCCATGCCTGGCTTCTCCATGACCAGCCTGATATTCTTTCCATCTCAGAAACCTGGCTCAAACCCCATATAAAAGACTCTGAACTAATACCATCCAACTACTGTATATTAAGGAGAGACAGAACACGCAAAAATGAGGAGGAGTCTCTCTCCTTTACTCATCATCTCTATCGGTAACCTCATTTACCAAACCTATTCCAAAATTTGGTGATGCAGAACTGATTCCAGTCCTACTCCATCTAAATAAACATAAATTTATATGCATATGCTCCCTTTACATCCCTCCTGGAGATAATATTTCAACCCTTGAAGATATTCTCTCCTGGTTTTTCACCAATATTACTAATGAAACAATAATCTTGGGGATGTTAATATAAACTGGACCACAATTCAATACCCTACCAACTCATTCAATATAAACTTGTAAGACTTCACTGAGCTAATCAATTCAACAACTAGGCCTTCCAAAAACTTCCCCACTGGAAGTACCATAGACTGGATTTTAGTTTCTCACCCCCACTACATCTCCAATAGTGGTACTCTTCCTGACCCAGTAGGAGACAACTTCCCCACTTTTGTCCACCATCTCCCCTCTTCCCTACAACTAACTCATACCTATAGTACCACATGAAGCCTAAAAAACTTTAATCCTAGCACATTCTCTGATGCACTCAAAACAATCAACTGGAATCCACTAAAGACCATGCTCTTAGATAACACTGTCACCAACTTTAGCTCAGATTTCCTAAACCTGCTAAATTCCTGTGCCCCACTGATAACAAAACGCATAAGAAGCAATTCCGTACCATGGTTAACCAAAAATACCTTACTTAATATGCGACTTTGGGATAAAGCCTGGAAGCGCTACTACACAAACAAAAATATCACCACCCTCAATTAATACAGAACATTACGCAACAAAGTAAAAAACTTATTATTGCAGACTGCAAAGCCTAATTTTCTACACTCCAAAACAATCATAACACAAACCCCCAATACTTTTGAATTGGAATTTCCTCTCTCCTTCACCCTGGCAAAAAAGAAAACCCCTGCACAGACCCAAATGCCACCCACTTGGATTTATCCATCCAATTGAACTCATTCTTTATAGATTCAGTAGGGAAATTCACATCATCCTTCACATTTCAGCCTCCCCACCCCGACCTTCACTCACCCCACCCTCCCCCAACATGCTCTGCTCTCAATACCCTTCCTTCTCCATTAACCCCATCCCCATAGCTACCATAAAGAAACTCCTCCTAAAAATAAAACCTGGATCCAATGCCCCCGATGAGATACCCTCCTACTTCCTCAAAATAGCCGCAGAAGCAATCGGCCATCCTATCTGCATCCTAATAAATTGGGCTGTCTCAGAATGCCATGTTTCCCAGCTATGGAAAAAGGTCTTTATTTTCTCACTCCACAAAGGGGGCAACAACAATGATGTTCCAAACTTTCACCCCATAGCTATCTTATCCCCCATCTCCAAGCTTCTCGAAAAATGCATCCATCTATAGCTGCTACCCTATCTCATAAATAACAAACTTCTCACTCCCACACAACATGGTTTCAGACCCGACCATAGCATTACTACAGCTCTCCTCTCCTTCCTAGGAACAGTGAACAAAACTCGTGATTCTGGCCATATCGTCTCTACCCTCCTCCTAGACCTGTGTAAGGCATTCAATACCATCTCTCACAACCTTTTTCTTACTAAGCTCTCCAAACTACATCTATCCCACTCATCTATCAACTGGTTCACCAGTTATCTTACAAACCGACAACAATCAGTAAAATGGAAAAAAGCCATCTCTCCTTTCCTAAACACTCCCACTGGTGTTCCACAGGGTTCAGTTTTAAGCCCCTTCCTATTCAATATATTCATAAATGACTTCTACCAAGCTATCCCTAATGCAAGCCTTATTCAGTATGCTGACGACTCTACCATAATCTGCTCCTCCCCTTCTATCTCCACTTTATCAAAGCTAACTTAAGATGCCTTCTCTTCCACTGAACAATGGATGCTTCACAACCATCTAGCACTCAACGCAACCAAAACCAAACTAATTATATTTACCCCATCCAAAACTACCACCCTAGATAAAAATTCATTCTCAATCACCAGCCAAAACAATACCCCTCTTGAAATATTTTCCAATTCTAAACTACTAGGAGTACTTATTGACATTCAACTAATGTTTGATAATCACCTACAAGTAAACATCAAAAAACACATAAGAAAATAGGTATGCTTTACCATCACTACCATTATATCTCTCCCTCCACCAGGCTCATGCTAGCAAACACATACCTCATTCCATCCCTCCTATATGGTGCCTCTATTCTTACTAATCTGCAATCTTCTCTCAAGACAAAACTCTCCTCTTGCTATAACAAGATATCAAAATTCGCAATAAGCCATACAACCACTTCCCATCACTGTAATGCCCTACATCAACTAAAGTGGCTTAAACTGCCCAATTGCCTTACCTATATTCAACTTATCCAAGCATATAAACTCATTTTCAGCCCCTCTCTCTGTCCCTCCCTTGCCTCCACCTTCAAAATGTATCAGCCAGATAGACTTCTTAGATCAAATTCCCAAAATCTTATTGAGCTACATAAACCTGTCTGTCCACCAGGCAAACATTTACTGTCCTTCTCTGTAGCTCGACACTGGAACTCTCTCCCTCCTCCAATCCGTACCACAAACACCCTCTCCATGTTCAAAACCTTGCTTCACTCACATCTAACTTCAAAATGGGAATGCTGTTGCTCCCTTCCTAGTTAATCTTTCTATACTCCTTTAATTTACTTTACTTTCTAGCAACTGATAAATCTTATAATACTCTCCTCCAGTTCCAATCTCTAAAAAATTGTATGATTTAGTCTACCTTTAAATCTGTGAAAATCACTAGTTAGTAGTTCAAACTACAATAATTACAAAACTGGTAAAAAAAAAAAAAAAAAAAAAAAAAATATATATATATATATATATATATATATATATATATATATATATATATATATATATATATATTATATATATATATATATATATATATATATTGGCATTGTACAAATAACTAATATGATCTTTTTTACTTTGTCAGGCTTACTTAATATTTGTACTTTGTATATCTTATGTTTGAAATCTGTAACTGGTATTCCTATGCGCAATCTGTAATTCCTATGTGTAATCTGTAATTTGTACTTTTCTGGAGCTTTTCTCCCCAGGACTCCATTGAAAATGGGATCCTTGTGGCCCAATGGACCATCATGGCAAACAAATTACAAATAAATAAAATATAAAGTGAAGGATTTGGTGTAGAAGGTCTAACACAGGTTACATCACGGCATGAGGGACCGAGTCCCCAAAGTAAGGAGAAACAGAAAGATCAGGAGACATCTGAAGAAGAAATATGGACATGGGAAAGAAAAAGAGATTTAATATGTTGTAATATCTATGCAAAGGAGAAAGCAAAACTAATCAATGCAAAAAGAGCAGCACCAAAGATATATAAAGATAAATACAGGCAAAGGAATCCAGACATGGAAAACTTTACAATACAAAAAGATAAGAAGACAAAGAGGAAAAGTAGAAAAGGAGATTAGTAATGGAGAAGTTAAAGAAATAGAAACTGAGGTTATGGAGTACCTGAGAAGTGAAGGATTCAATGTAGAAAATCTAATTAAAATGTACCACAACAGGACAGAGCAATGGATATCCAAATTAAGGGGAAATCAGTGGAACAGGAAGCAATTGGTCAGGTGCCATATGAAGATATTTTAGAGCCTTCCACAGGAAACCAGTATAAACATTCACTTGAAGTTGTTCAGCAAGGAAAATAACAGGAAACTAAGGAAACTGTGATGCAGTCAATGTTGAGGAGTGATAGGCCAGTCAGTTCCCATATGACAGAACAACAGATGGCACAGGATGAAATTGAAGACAATGTTCCACAGGAAGATGCTATAGAACTTTCTATAGAATGCCTGCCGGAAATGGAAAACAAAAAAATGTGTCCTCAGTTTAGAAGAAAACAAGGTAAGAGAAGAGTTGCTTGATTTAATAGAGATAGACATATTAAGATAAATGAAAGAAATAGCCTGTAGGTCAATAAAACCCAAAAAGTCAGAAGTTTGATAAAACAAATAAACACAGTAATGAGGACTGTCCATAGAGATCCATGCGATATAACAGAAGTAAACAGGATATATTACTGTGCAGATAAATTAATAACTGATAAATTTCCACCACAAGAACACAGGGTAGTGAGGGAAGGAAATGGAAGAAATCTAATACCATCATGGAAGTAGTGAACAGAGAAAACTATAAAGCAATTAAGAATTGTTAGAAGAGTATAGAAGAGGGAACAGATCAACAAAATACTTAGAAAGATAGATGTGACAAAATCAATGTGCAGTATTGGAACATATCGTGATCTATCATGCACTATAGCAAATAACAAACAAAAAATTTCAGCACAGGTGGAAGATACGCAAATAATTATAAAGGAAAAGGACAAAATAAGCAATTTATTGATGAACCAAAAATGTTTTATAGAGAATTGGGAAACAAGGTAAAAGGAATTGAAAGATCACCAAAGAAAGAAGAAATAAATACATTTAGGGAAGTATTTATGAAGATCCTGTGGAACATAACAAAGATGCTAAATGGATAGAAGAAGTAAAAGAAAGAATAAGAAGTTTAAAGGTAAAGGATACGAAATGGGATGAAGTAATGGCCAGAGAGAGATTGAGATAAAGTTAAGAAAAGCCTCCAATTGGATAACCCAAGTTCCAAATGCAGTACCTAACTTCTAGCTAAAAGTAATAACATATTTGCATGAAGATTTAGCCACAATTAAGAACTATTTATATGTGCACCCCGAACAGACACCAACCTGGTTAACAACAGGAAAAACAATGCTCCTACTTAAGAGTGAACCTGAAAGTTATTCTAAAAATTATAAACCATTAACTTGCCTTCTGATGATGTATATAAACTATACACTGGAACTGATGCCGACTGAGTTTATAGTCATTTAGAAGAAAATTCAATCATAGCAATAGAACAAAGATGATAAAAGAAAGTCATGTTGAACAATCAGTAACTATAATCACTTCTGTTATAGCTATTTGGTTTATCTTCTACTCCCTTCTCCCTTCTCCTGACTATCTTTCTAAACCATTACATTTATCTCTCCCTACCTTTTATCTACACTTTAAGCTTCCTATCTTCTGTATATAACCTTTCTATTCCACTGCCCTAATGGCCCATTCTCTCAAACCTTCCCTGAAAAACTTTCTTGTCTCCTCTTCCTTATTTTTACTTTTATCCTTAACCTACTCACTCACTGCATATGAACACTACACTCTAAAGCACAGTGTGACCTATCTACAAACACTCCCCATCACACACCCCCACAGCCTTTTTCATAGCAACATCACCTCTACTTCAGCCTATTTGCTTCCCAAGTTCCATAGAAACACCCATGTTTCTTACCTCCCCAATAAGCTTACCCCACCCAAGTACTATAAATACTTAAAGATTTCATCCATTCAAACCATAAATATTCTAACAGGTGGAGATATTCATCCTAACCCTGGCCCATCCCCACCAAATACCAATCTACAGAATCCATCATTTAATAATGCCACCTCTTCTTTAATAACCCAGAACTCCCTCAGTATAGCACATCTTAATATTCGTAGCATTAACAACAAAATTAATCAATTGCATGCTCTCCTACAGGTTTATCCATTTGATATCATTTGCCTTACAGAAACTTGGCTAAAACCTTCTACTCATGACCTAGAAATAACCCCTCCTGGATATAATATCCTAAAATGTGACCGTACATCAAAAAAAGGTGGCGGTGTAGCTATCTTGTTCAAATCTGATCTTCTGGTTTCACTCTATGATGTATCACTACCTTTAAATACCAATGCTGAGACCCTTACTATCAAACTCCAAATGAACAGCTCTAAAGCAATCTATATAATCTGCTCTTACATCCCTCCAGGAAACAATATTAGCACCCTAGAAAACATTCTCAATAGTCTTTCTACCCATTTACCACAGGAAACAATTGTATTAGGTGATTTTAATATAGACTGGACCTTATGTAAATCCCCTACTCCTAACACCCATATTAATCTATTTGGTTTCAATCAAATAATAAACTTCACCACTAGGATCCACAAACCAAGTAACAAAGAAACTACTCTTGACTGGATCCTTATAAATAGTCACCCAGATACCTATAAGGTAGGATCTCTCCCTGACGACATTAGTGATCACATGTTAACCTTTATCACTAAACAAAATAAATATAACCCAAAAAAGAACAATTTTGTCAGCTATCGTTCTAAAAAACACTTCCAAGCTGAGAACTTTATTAATGAACTAAAAGCATGTAACTGGTCATCTCTAAAACTACTTAATCTAGAGGAAGCAATCTCTTACTTTAATTCTACTTTCCTTCAAATTCTAAATAACCATGCTCCTTTCCGCTCCTCCAGAATCAGGACAAAAATAGCCCCCTGGCTCACAAAACAAACCAAAGAAAAAATGTTTCTACGAAACAAAATATGGGCAAGATGGAGAACCTCTAAAAGCTCTGTAGATCATATATACTTTAAACAACTAAGAAATGCTGTCAAAAAGGATATAATCTCAGATAAAAAAACTACTACTCCCACCTGCAACATTCACACTCTAATAATCCTAAAAAATTCTGGTCTGGCATTAATAAACTTCTCAAACCAGGACATGCCACAACTCCTTCCCCCTGTTCTATTCCCAGTAGTAATCCTCTGCAAATAGCTAATGCCTTTAACAATTACTTCATTGAAGCTATTCAAACTTTAACTCACACTCTAGTTCCCATGACCCCCACTCCTACACAACACACTAACAGTCCCGTTCCCTCCCTTCATTTGCAACCTGTACCAACCTCCTTTATCTGCAAACTCCTTCAAAAACTCAAACCCTGCATTCTCTCAGCTGATTGCCTCCCAGCAGAATACCTTCAAATTGCAGCCAAAGCCATAGCATACCCTGTTTCTATCCAGATAAACAGATCCATCTCTGAAGCCTACATCCCCTCTATATGGAAATTCTCTCATATAATCCCTTTGCACAAAGGAGGTAAATCTACTGAAATCTCCAACTGCCGTCCTATTGCTCTACTCTCCCCACTAGCCAAAATTATGGAAAAATGTATTCACCATCAGCTACTCCAGCACCTTCTCCAAAACAACTTGCTTTCTAACTGCCAACATGGATTTAGGCCCTTTCATAGCACTACTTCTGCCCTTTTAACTTTTACTGATTGCATAAATAGGAATCGTAACAATAACTGTCTCTCAGCTGTTCTATTTATTGACCTTTCCAAAGCCTTTCACCACCTACTTATTAATGTGCTAAACGCCCAATCTCTTGACCCACAAGCAATCCTTTGGTTCAAATCTTATCTGGAAAATAGACAACAAGCAGTACTCTGGGACAATAATCTATCCACACACCTCCCAGTGAGCACTGGAGTTCCTCTAGGTTCTATCCTAGGCCCTCTTCTTTTCTCCATCTTTATTAATGATCTCCATACTGTTTTTCCACAATCCACCTGTATACAATACGCTGATGACTCTACTCTTATCTGTACTGCCAAGTCTTCTTCCTCTCTCCACACCCTTACACAAAATGTATTTAACACAGTTGAAAAATGGTTCACCCAATGCTGCCTTCTTCTTAACCCCAAGAAAACTAAGCTACTACTCTTTACTCCCACCATAAAATCTCCTCAGTTCCACTTCACTATTACCTATGACAATGGAACCTGCATTTCCCCTGATTCTAGTGCTCAACTACTTGGTATAACTGTTGACCATAACCTCAGCTTTGATGCCCATGTTAATAATATTATAAAAACTTTTAATAAAAAAATAGGCTCCCTGTATAGAATAAAACCCTTCCTTATACCACTAGCTAAGAAATCCATTGCCCAGACACATCTTACTTCCACCCTATTCTATGCATCTGCCATTTACACCAATCTATCAAAGCATAATCTCACCAAACTTGAAACTAGCTACAATAACATAACCAGATTTGCCACTGGCTCTCCGTACAGAACCCATCACTGCCTCAACGTTAAACAACTCAAATGGTTAGAACTACAAAATCAACTACAATACAATCAACTTGTGATTGCACAAAAAATCCTGCACCATCCTACTAATACTCCCATCCTCACTAATCTGATCTCCCCTTATAAAAATCTTTCAACACTACGCTCAGCTAATAAGCTACTTATTGCCAGCAACCCTTCTAATAGCAAAGCAGGCGATTCCCTCTTCTCCAATGTTGTGGGTAGAATCTGGAACAAACTTCCTAATACACTCACCTCACTCTCATCCTCTCTAATATTTAAAAAACACCTTAGAGACCACCTTAAAATACATTGGCTTTGCCCCTGCTCAAAGCCTGATTGAATCTACTTTTCTTCTCTCCCCTCCCCTGTTTCTTTTGCTCCTGCTTCCTTAACAATTGCCCCCCATATCTTATGAACAACACTACTAAATAGTTTTGCTAATGTTCTAATGCTTTAGATTTTGATTGACTTCACATGAACCCTACTAAAGCATTAAGACTTGTTTATTTCTTACTTCTACTCTAATGAAACCTTACATTGTTCACAATTTATTAATTTTTTCTTATCATGTCTTATTATGTAATGTGAAACTAGTCATTTTTAGAATATTTTGAATGTATTAATTCACTCATGTTGGAGCTTTTCTCCTCGGGCCTCTACTGAAAAGGGATATGTATCCAGCTAGATTAGCCCGGTCAACAAATGTAAATAAATAAAATAAATAAAAATAAATAAACAATTATCTGTTGCTAAATAAAGTCATAATGGAGAACTGTAAAAAGGGGAATAATCTAAGTATGGCATGGATTGACTACAAAAAAGCATTTGATAGTATCCCGCATTCCTGGATAAAACAGTGCTTAAAAATGTATAAGATACACCCTACACTGATCGACTACATTACTGCGACCATGAAACAGTAGCAGACCAGTTTTCAATTAAGCCATGATAAAGGACAAATTATTATTCCAGGTATAAAAATTCAAAGGGGGATATTCAAGGGTGACTCCCAGTCATCGCTGCTATTCTGTCTTGCCATTAACCCATTAAACTGTCTTTGGCTCCTAGAAAACAACAAAGAGTAAAGACCTTTCATCTTCCCTTTGTCGATTATTTAAAACTGTATACCATATCAGATGAGGAACTGAAAGCACAACTGCAAGTTGTCAAAACTTTTTCAGATGATATAAGAATGTCATTTGGTCTTGATAAATGTGCAAAAGCAACCTTTAAAGCAGGAAAACTGCAGCACCAAGAAAACATCAGTTTGGGACAAGAATGTGATATAAAAGAACTTAAGCAAGAGGGAGTATATAAATATTTGTGAATTGATGAAGGATAAACATGAACAAATATGAAAAGTTAGTAAGGAATATTTTAGAATACTTAAATTAATGCTGAAAACACCATTGACATCTAGGAACAAAATTCAAGCTATAAACTAATTTGCTCTTCCTGTCCTAACATACAGTTTTGGAGTGATTGACTGGCCCCAAAATGTGTTGGATAGATTAGAGAGGAAAACAAGAAGGATGCTTCATGTTCACCAAATGATTTATAAAAATCAGTGCACACCAAGATTATATATTCCCCATTCCAAAGGAGGGATGGGCATCATTGAAACTGATTACATGTATAGATCAGCAATCTAGGGACTGCACACATATCTGCTGACCTCACAAGACCCAAACATAGTGAAAGTTTTGAAACATGAGGAGAATAAATCTAAGATGATTTCCCTGCTTTGTCCAGCAGAAGCATATCGGCATCAAGCGGGAATGGAAATCAAACCAGAAGTAGATAAAAATCAGGCAACTACTGAATGTGCCAAAAAACAAAAGAAAGAATATAAAGTAAAAGACCAGATGAGAAGGTTAGAAATGTGGAAAATGCATAAATATAGTTGCAAGTATAGAAAACTTCTGGAAGAACCTCATGTTGATCAGGATCGACGGCTGGAATGTTTAAGGAAAGCAAATTCAAACTAAAAGATGAAAGGTTATTATACCATGACCCCCCCCAAAACGTGCACGCTGATTGGCCAGCGTGCACATTGTAAATTGAGTTATACTAATGGAAAAAGGTCCGGTCGCCCGGACTTTTTTCCATTAGTATAACTCTCCTTTTGTAGCTATGTTAAATGGGTTTAACATAGCAAAACAGCTTTAAAATAAGCAACGGAGATCTCCGTTGCTTATTTTAGCTGTCTCGCTATGCTAAACCCATTTAACATAGCGAGACTGGTTTTAAAAAGCAATGGAGAAAGCAAGATCTCCGTTGCTTTTTATTCGCTATGTTAAATGGGTTTAACATGGCGAGACAGTTTAAAATAAGCAACGGACATCTCCGTTTGCTTATTTTAAAACTGTCTCGCTATGTTAAACCCATTTTAAAACAATAAAAAAGCAACAGAGATCTTGCTTTCTCTTTGCCCACAGCTCTGATGTACTGCGCAGGCGCAGTACATCAGAACTGCCGGATGCTGAACATCTGCGGAAGGGCAGTAAACAGGCATTATACTATGCCATTATTTAAGAAAAGTAATAGTTTCTTTTCTTAAATAATGTCATGGTATAATAGCAATAACCCACTTCTGGGTGTGGGTAATGCTGTATTTACCCACGGTTGGCCTTCTTTGGTCCCGACGGTGAAGCCCTCGGGACCAAACCACGCCAACCGTGGGTAAATCCAGCATTACCCACACCCAGGCATGGGTTATTGCTATAATATTGGCGGCCCAAGATAGTGGGCTACTTAAATGTTGTTTACAAAGTTCATTGAATATGTGGGAGAAACAGAGAAATGTAGGTTTTGTAAAACAGAATTGGAAACAGTCACACATGTTGCTGGCAGAAGGACTGTATACTGAAAGGAATAATAATGTGGCAAGACTGTTGCACTGGGGATTGTGTAAACATCATGCAAACATTATAATATTGAAGTAGCTGAAAAATACTGGAAACACGAGCCACAAAGCATCATAGAAAACGAAGTTTACATCACATGGGATCATCCATTACAAACAGTTCAAAAGACAGATGCAAGAAAACCAGATAGAGTGGTCCATGAAAAGACGACAAAAGTAGCATTGATCATTGAAATTGTTACACCCAGTAACTACAGTGTCTTGCATACAGAGAGAGACAAAGTCATAAAATATCAAGATTAGCAGGCAGAAATGAGAGCAATTTGGAAGAAAGACACCCAGACTATTGCAGCAGTAGTAGGAGCAACAGGTCTTATAAAAATAATCTGTAATTGTATTTACATATGTTACCAATACATGTAACTCTGTACGAATTGCAGAAGGAGTCATTACTGGGTACATTTCAGGTGGTGTTTAGAGTACTTCTGGCTGACATCAAAGATTGAAACAATACTAATTTCATGAACTTTAATCATACTTTGACTTAGGAATGTGGTCCATTCCCATCATGGTATTAGAAACCCAAAAGACTTGGAGAAATTAAAAAAATATTCTATAGGAATGAGAAGT
>NC_056739.1:1117933894-1118086394 GCF_019279795.1 Protopterus annectens
TTTTAGGCTGTAATTATTTTTATTTCAAAATGGTATTATTCATATGTATATTGGTGTTGGTGTGGGGAGGAATGGGAAGCTTGGTGAATAAAGGCTGGGAGATGATCACACATTGTGTCTGGTAGAATGCCAGAGTCAGAGATCTTATTAGGGTGGGAGACTAAGATCCAGTCCAGGATGGACCCCAGGGGGTTGTTTCTGTTAGGTCTGGTAATGCTGTTTATTAGTTGTGTGAAATTAAATAGACTGATAGATAGATAGAGAGGGATTATTGTTATTGATTCTATTCCAGTCAATGTTCACATCATCTAGAATGTACGTTTCTAGTTTAATGTTGGTTGAGGCCCAAGAGCAAATATTTTCTAGGGTGTTGGTGGGGATATAGATATATAGATATAGATGGCCACAATACAGATGCTTTTGTATTTATTCATTTTGAGAATCCCAATGACTAGTTCGGCACTGTTGAACTGAGGAATGGGGTTCTGGTAGGGACAGAGGTTCAGTTGGCTACTCCTCCTCCTTTCCTGTTTTGGCAGTCATATCTGAGAGCTTGAAAGCCGGGGGGGTGCAATCTCAGAGTTAGAGATGTGGGATTTTAGCCATGACTCTGAGACTGCCACTATATCAGGTTGAGTGTGGTTTAGCCAAGAGTGTTATTTTACTTTTTACATTCTGGGCGTTAATGGTAATGAACTTTCTCTCAAACCTCATATCCCCCTATCAAAATCTTAATACCTTACCCTCATCAAATAAACTATTAGTTAGTATAAATAAGTCCAACAACATGGCAGGTGACTCTCTGTACTCTAACATAGCTGGAAAAAACTGGAACCTTCTACCTAGTGAACTTACTTCATCTCCTTCCCTACCCCTCTTCAAACAAAAACTCAAATTATTCCTTAGAACGCACTGGTTATGCCCATGCAGTAACCCTGACTAAAATTTCACCCCTGCTCTAATGCTTCCTAGTTTCTACTTTCTTACTACTCAGTATTGTGCAGCATAGATGAAAGTAGGAATTGTAAAAATACTGTAACGTTTAACTATTTACTTCTTCTGAATATTTGTCCGAAATTCTGTACACAGTCATTGTTATGTACAATACAATGTATTTTGAAATATCTGCTATTACTATTTTATTGTAACCTACCACCTGGTTACTTGCTGTCTGCGTTTATTTTTTATTGTAACCTTTAACTTTGTTATTACTGTTGTGTTCATTGGAGCTTTTCTCCCCGGGCCTCTACTGAAAATGGACATATATCCAGTTAGACTAGCCCAGTCAACAAATGCAAAATAAATAAAATAAATAAATAATAAAATAAAAACAACAAAAGGTTGAGCTCTGTTATGTCAAAATGTAACATGTGTAGAGCATGTAAATACATTAATTCAGGTCCATATATAGATAGATGGTCGCTATCATACAATTCCATGCCCTGGTCACTGTAATTGTAATACTAAGATGGTAGTATATGTGGCCACGTGTATGTCCTGCTCAGCTTTTTATGTGGGTACAACCACTAGAAAAGTAAATGAAAGAATTTTGGAGCATGTTAGGGACATCAAAAAAAAAGAAAGAAAGTGCACTATACAACCATTGGAAGAAATGTGTTAGTTTCAACAAGTTCCTATTTTTTATTATTGAAAGGGTGATTGACCAATGAAGAAGTGGGGAATTTAAATTGTTTTTGGAAAAAGTTGAAATGGAATGGCAATTCAGGACAAATGCTACAATATTTCCTGGAATTAATGAGAATATATCATTAAGTTCAGTTTTAAAACTAAGAGCAACACAGATCTGATTACACTGTTTTGGGACACAAAGCAAGTATACAAGTTTATGAAGAGTATGATTTTAAGTTTACTATGTGTAATTCTGTAAGGTTTTTATGGGTGTCTAGTTGAGATATTTTATATATATATATATATATATATATATATATATATATATATATATATATATATATATATATACATATATATAAAGAAACATTTTACAGAGTTTTGGAACCAAGAATTGGAAGCATGCTGCATTTCAAATGAACTAATTACTTAATTGATTTGTTTGAGTGATGTTACTTCCTGTATATAAGAATGATTTAGGTGAATTATATAACTCTGATGAAGCCCTGAGGTCGCACGGTGAAAGAGCTTAGTGGTTTTCTAAAAAAAAGTTTATCCTGTACCTGGAGTGGTTGCACCATTGTTGGTGGCGTTTTTCATTTTTCCATTGAATTTTACGTTTCCGCTCTATTGGGCAGGTGTTTCATATATTTATTTATACATTAGCAAACAAGTCAGAGGGAACAGATCAACTAAGTTGCTGTATGCAGACGATGTGGCATTACGGGCAGACTCTGAGAAAGAACTTCAGCAAAGGATAGGGGAATGAAATGCAAAACTGAAGGTACATGGGATGAAACTAAGTGCAGATAAGACAGTGGCAATGGCACCAGATTGGGGAAATCAGAAGAAGCTGAGAACAGAGATAGAAGAAAAGATATTGGAACAGGTTAATAGCTTCAAATATCTGGGAGGGGTGGCTGAGGAGAATGTAAATCTGAATGAAGAGGTCAAAGCTAGAATCAGAGGGTCTGCAGCCAACTGCATTAGAGTATCAGGTATAGTGTATGACAGAAGAATGCCAAAGAAACTGAGAAGTAAGGTGTACAAAACAGTGGTGTGACCAGTACTACTGTATGGTACAGAAACCTGGGCAGTAAAGACAGAACAGATAAGGAAGCTAGAGGTTCTGCAAATGAAGTGCCTGAGATGGATGGTAGGATGCACACTGTGTGAGACAGATGAAGAAATGAGGAGATAACAGCAGAAGCCAAAGTAGTTCCAATTGTAAAAAAAAGATCAAAGAGAACAGATTACAGTGGTTTGGGCACATGTGCAGAAAAGCAGAAGACAATCTGGTGAAGAAGATTTGGGACAGACAGGAAGTAGGTAAGAGGAAATGAGGGCAGCCAGCAAAGAAGTGGATGGATTGCGTGAGAGAAGATCTGTGACATAGGCGCTGGAACCATAGACCGAGTGGGAGGGAGCACTCCCCACTTTTACAGCTATAGGCAGACCCATGCGTGCATTTACACGCTAACATAAATTCACACACAAAAGTGCCGGAAATAACTATGTTCCACATCAAGCCTACTGCTGCATTCCTAATCACATCAATCCTGCTGCCAGAATCACAGTAAGGAGAGATTTTATGTGTTTTGGTTTCTCTCAAGTCTGTGCTCTGTTATGCTTATCTTATGCAGACTGTGCTCTGTGTCTCCGTTTATGCAGGGTGGAAGGCAAGGTCCATTTTTGTTTGTTTTAATGCTTTATGCAAGGTCCATTTTTATGCAGGCTGGAAGGCAAGGTCCGTTTTTATGCTGGCTGGAAGGTGTGTGTGTATAAGGCAAGGTAAGGGTCCATTTTTATGTAGGCTGGAACTAAGGCAAGGTCTGTTTTTATGTTTGTTTTGATGCTTTATGCAAGGTGTGTTTTTTTGCAGGCTGGAAGGCAAGGTCCATTTTGATGCCTTATGCAGGCTTGAAGGCAAGGTCTGTTTTGATGCTTTATGCAGGCTGGAAGGTGTGTGTGTGTGTGTGTGTGTGTGTGTGTGTGTGTGTGTGTGTGTGTGTGTGTGTGTGTGCGCATGCGCGTGTGCGTGTGTGTGTAGGGGGCACTATTTTTCTGGAAAGCACAGTATATAGCCAATCCATTTCTAAAGTTGGTATGTAGTAGTCACTCTTGGAAGATCACTGTAGTACTTTGTATCTCACTGATCCAGCCCATTGCTGGGTATGCTGCAACACTAGGTAACCACTAAAAAAGCCAAATGACACAACTGGAATCATGTGGTTCCTTGCTACTAAAAACAGGTCTTCAACACATGGACTGTTCAGAAGACTTCAGGAATTATCACTCCATTTTGTTTCTTATAGGTTATTTCTGTGAGTATATAAGATGATGTATGATCTGGGTCTATTTCAAACTGGCAACAATGAGATGCTGGTGGAGTTGACATCATATCAGCGGTCCAATAATCAAAATAAATGTCTATAACAGAAAAAAAGCATGGCAGATGCATTTCATGACTCTTTCCAAGACTGTGGAATAAACGTCAATAGTAAAAACATTTTATTTATTAAACTCCTTCAGAAATAGTCTTTATAAAATAGAAAGTATCAGCTTTGTACTTATCAACTTATGTACACACATTTCAATAATTGTTTCAGAATAGCCCAGAACAGATTAGAAGCAAAGATCTGACATCTCACCTGTGTACTGTAATCGTAGCATATGATAAAGTTCTCAGGATTCCAGTGTATGAAGAGTAAGTTGTTGAAAATTAAAGCTTTGTGGCCATACTGTTAGAACATAAAATTAATTTCATACATTCATATATTGACTAGTAATGTAGGAAAACTTTTTCTGGCCTTCATTGTTTTCATTACTGTGCAGTAAGAAAAACAAAACTCCAGTAGTTCTCTTAGAATATTTGTTTTGATTTCCTGCTGTCATTTTACAAAATTATTTATAGTATTCTATTTACTAACATGATGTGTGAGATGTCAAAAGCAAAACAGGATATTCAAACATGGTAAAAACTGAATAAACTATCCCCCGGATTCATGAAGCTTGGCGCAAGGCCGGTGTAAGGCCTGCGCCGGCCATGCGGCGTATAAATGGTGTAGTAGTAGTGCCATATGCATATTAATGAAGGTGCGCCGCTTCCACATCCACGTGCATAGGACACATGCGCGAGTGCATGGGGCATTACTAAGCTGCGCCCGGAGGTGTGTCAATGTCGGCTGGCAATGAGCAACCTAAACTGCTGAATATTATAGCCTGCCTGCAATAGTAATCAGTATCAGTGTCCGTGGATAATGAAACGTATGCAAAGCATGCAAGACAGTTCCCGGCCACACAAAATGGAGAACCAAACAGAAATGCACGCAACATAATATGAGTTTCCGTCCATGGAACAAATGATATTTAAAATCGTGTGTCCGTAATGTACTGCACTGTCAGAAGTTATACCCAGTGGAAGTGAAGCGCATCATGTCAGCGCGCCACCAATACACACGTCTAGCCCCATGGGTATAGTCACCAGCAGTCCCACAGTGGTAGTGATAGTACACAGCAGGGCAGTTGTGGCTATATAACAACCGTAAAGAAACCTGACTTTCCATATTGTATACCAAACACACACAAACATATGTATATTAAAATGTGCTATACACATGAACAGGAACGTAACCATCACATACACATAGGATGCTATATGTGGAACCGGGATATCCAAAAGTAGAACCCATGCATGCAAATGCAATACACAACAACCCCTGTATAGCACATAACCCGCACCCATGTCCGAATGACCACCAAATCCAGCTACCAGCCTTGTGCATCCATACACCTACACATAGCGGGTATTCCCCATATGTAGTAGGAAGTATCATCCTAGGCAGTGTCCGGATTGCAAATATATATCCCACGTTTGTAAACATCCCATCACAGGTACGTAAATCCAAATGCCCGCGCGTTAATGTTACGGCAAAATGTGTGTACATCCCGCCTGGGATAAGTAACCTGTTGAAACTTCAGAGTTGTTTACACGCCACGGTGTCCATTACTGTACACATCTGGACAAAACGTGTATGTGTAGTCACGGTACTGTTCAGTTTCTACACAGACATGCAATTCATACTACGCAAGATGGAACAGCTGTCCACCATGCAGGTCACCCCACTAGGGTTGTCACCTGTTCAGATGGCCAAGGTGGGACATCCCTTGTAGAAATGTGAGAATTTGCAGGATAAAACATACCCCCAGCCTGTGCAAAGTACAGAATTACATGTGTATGCCAAGATAAAAGCTAATGCCATAGCATTTGAATAGCTTATGCTATCCCAAATAATAGTTACGTGTACCAGATACAAAATACCGGTATCATGCAACTACTACAGAAATGAAGAAATATATTATTGTCTTAAAATCACGGGACAGTTGCCATGTCTCAGGTGTCATCACAGGACACAACTGTTCAAAGTGGGACCTCCCCTCGCAAAGAGGAAGAAGTGGTAACCCTACTCCCCACTGAATTATCGACAGTATATATTCAACTCAATCACATACCGACACCACGTCTCAACCTATTACAGCAACAAAACCTGGACAAAGCCTAAAAGGATGGACAAATAGGGACAGATGTAATTACTGCTCTCACAAGCTTCGAAAGTTCACGGAATAATAGTATGTACATAAGCAGGAAATGTTGTGAAGGATGTGGGGTAGTCTCCAGTATTACAGAGGTCCGTACATATATACTGTAACAAGCCGTCACATATGTTGACTGTACTACTGCATACCCATAGTTAATACATAGTTAAGTCATGTGCAAAATAATAACCCTTGTAAGAATGAATACAGGAAATAGTCAAATGTGAATGGGAACACCACTCACCGTGGGTTATGTATCGTAACCGCCCCCACCCATATTATGTATTGCCAACATCATAAGCTGCTGACAGGTGCCCAAACACCTGTGTCTGTAAACACAGATTAAATGTTTAAAATGGGCAAACCCTGTCCATGTGTTTTGTCTGACATTTGAACATGGTCAGGGCAGTTCCGTTCACCAGGCAGACAAGCCTAAACCCAGATCACCACATGAACACCCCGGCAATTAAAGACATGTATGTGTCAGGACTATAAGCCTTTGGGTTCTGAATATCCCTGCAGTGATGAAATATGCAGCGTGGGTCCAGAGCAGTAGGGAATAGGGAATGTGTGACATGTAGTACCGCATTTTTCCCATTAGGAGAATGGATGCCTGTGACGTAAGTGAAGCGGTGAGGCATATGTTAATGTATCTATGTACTATGGGTATGCATATAAATGAGTCAGAACACCAAACGTATAGTGGTTACAGCATCCAGCCAACGTGAATGCAGTCCCGGTTGAACAACGACTGCAGCACATATAATGTGAAAGTGTAATGAATGTGTCTGTGCTGTACAGACAGTTAAATATGTAAAGGTGAACGTGTGTTTCGCAAACGTCCGTTAACCGTATTACAGATAATTACTGGTACTGTCACAAGTAATAAAGCCCACGTAAGCACAAAGACTTAGTAAACATATGTGACCCACAATAAGGATATGCATGCACGCCTGCGCGTAACCCACAATAAGGAAATGCAAGTGCGCCTGTGCGTGTGTGATCCGCTCACAGCATAGTAAACGAATGCTGTTTCCCCCATGTTAGTTATACATGGCTCAAACCTGTTAACCTCATAAAGTATGAAACCGGACAAAGCCATGCAAACTACCAGTACAAATAGGGACAAACACCAGATATGTGCCAGATCAAACATAGAAAGTGGATAGAATAATGGGTGTGTCAGTAGCATGGATTCTCTGAAGGGTATGCAGTCGTAACCTGAACTGCTTGCCAGAAATCCCCACTGTAAGTCTCAAATGAAATGCCACGACATTGCCAGATAGACACAGGTTTATTTAAAACACAGCGAAGATAAAGGGGCAAGCAGCTGTACACTCTGCGACAATCTGTATAGTGGAAAGGTATGGTATGGATATAGATATATGTGTATACACATAATCCATAGACGTAAACCAAAGCAAGTTATGAAATGAGGATTGTACATGTATATATGTATACACAACTGACTTATGTCCCGTAGATATGACATATGTACATAAACAGGCGTAGACAAACAGACATGCAGGAAAGGTGAATAAACCGCAGCATTCCAAACCATTGGCCAGAAAGTGACAGTCCAGCAAGTTCTACACTTTAAACATGCAGATAGGTGTCCATTGCAGGACTCCAAAATTGAATCTTACGTAGTGTCAACCGACATTGGCCAAAGAAGTGACCGCAGCAAATACAAAATAGCTGTACATGCAACATTATCAGGTGCAAGGGTGACGACACATGTGTCGATAGAATGTATGACGTACGAACTGATATCCGGAGAGTGGGGAGTGCATATAAGTGTCTCCACACTTCAGTACCACACACATTAAACATATGTAATGGGTACCGTAGAGGGTTGACAGGGATGGGAATCATGGGTATGCAGAAATGGGCCTAGGTGTTGTTTGGCAGGGATTTCGTAGGCCCGCCCCGTGGGAGTGATGTGGGTATAGCACACACCTATATTCTCAATAATGGGGCAAACCATCCACTGGATACTGCGGAAACCATTTTGGCAATATGTAGGGCCCTATATCAGTGTCATGTAGGCGATTATCATGGATGGGCATGTGTACGACCAAGATGGTGCTCATAACTGGCAAACTGTCAGAATAACACAGCTGCACTAAGGCATAGTACATGAAATACAAATAGGGACTATATTAGATATACCCCAGACAAATTCAGAACGTTGTAAGAATACTGGCGTACCCATGAATATGGATGTTATGACTGTTACTAATCATGTAATGGAAATGTCAGTCACTATTATCTACCGCACAGTCCGTAATGCCTTGCCAGCAATTTACCAGAAAGGCACATCACTATGACAAATGTAACAAGGTCAAACGTCAGGGCGTTTACCCATAATGTGTACAGGTTAGGGGTATGAAGGTAACCTGTCCAAAATACATGTACAGAACTAGTGATACTAGGTGGACAGGTGAGAAGAAAGACATCAGGACAAATGAGAAAACATGTACAAGACACACGCATGTACTCCGACAAATGTGAATGACAATGTATGCCCTATGAATGTCAATGCGGAAGGTTAATAGACACAAAAGTAATGTGTCCCTCAGGGTGTCATGCAGTGTCACCGTAACAATGTCCAGCCCCCCAGACACATACGTGAGCTCTGCAACTGACGGAAAGCACAAATACCGGCGCACACATACGGTACATGATAGACCAATTAGTGTGGATAAGCAGCTGTTGGCCTGTGTGAGGAATACAACTGTCTGGGTGGGTGTGTCCTGCAATATAAATGTAATGGCATGTGGCCTGTGATGCCGCCATACAGTGTGTGTATTGGTGTCAGAAAGTTGATATTTTGTTACAGACACATACTCTGCAACTGTACAGATTTATGCAGAATGTGCATTGTTCTGCCTCATATGTTTGGTGTGTTCCACGTAACAACAGTAACATTCTGGCACTTTCATGATAACTGAAGACATGAAATAATGACAAACATGTGAGTAAGACACCAAATCCGACAGAAAAGCCATACTAATGCAAAACCTATTATTGTGTCAACTATCTACGTTTGTAAGAGCAACATGTCAATACTGCCCCTATGTGTCCCACTATCAGATAAGGCCTTGTCCAGCAACTTGCTCTAGGAGGTGGAGTGGTATGAACAGAAACAGATACATGTGTGAGGAAACAGCAATATCGACTGCAAGATAATGCAAAAGGTATGAAATGCGCTGCAGTAGGACATGCAGTACTGTCCGCAGGTATGTGCTGACATGTCAAATGACACAGCAGTCTACATGAAGAACTATAGGGCTGTCACCTTTACAAATGATGATAGTGGGACATACCCAGAGCCATGCACACAGCACAAATAGATATACACACATCAAAACTAGGCCATGATACAAGAAGCCTCCGGCGTGTACGTGTACAGTGAGAGTACAGCAAGGATAGATGTCTGCCAAGATATACAGCAAACGCCTGTAAGGAAGTGTAACACCGCCCGTAACACGGACGTTGCATGGACAATGTTGGGAGTTGCAACATACCCCATTGGTATGTGAAAGCTATGCAAATATGCAATACATGAAACAGTCAGTTGTCCATGCAAGAGCAGAGTCATGGGCAGAAAATAGATTTTATATATATATATATATATATATATGTATATACAGAGAGATACAGACATACACACACACATGTGGCAGGGCTGGTAATCGAACCTACACATGACTACCCTATCACACTACAGCATGATGCATTTACAGAACATGCTACCGAGATTACTAAACACAGCAGACACACAGGCATTCTACTAGGTGCGTGTCAACATCCGCAAAGACAAAGACATTTGCAGGATACATCTGTGTTGCGATGCGTCTAAAAGCATAGCCTGCATCCCCAGGCGGACAGGAGCATACACACACACAAACACATACACACATCTGGCAGGCCTGGGAATTGAACTTACACCTAACTACCCTATCACACTACAGCATGACGCATTTACAGAACACGCTACCGAGACTACTGAACACAGCGCTCCCACAGGCATAGTTCTAGGTGGGTGACATCATCCGCAAAGGCAAAGACGCCGTTAGGGAATGTATGTGTTGTGAGGCATCTAAAAGCATTACTGTGTCCCCAGGCAGCTGGAAACACACACACACACACACACACACACACACACACTTGGAAGGGCCAGGAGCTGAACACACACCTACCTACTCTAACACACTACAGCATTACACATTTACAGAACGTGCTACCGAGATTACTGAACACAGCACTCCCAGAGGCATACTTCTAGGTGGGTGACATCATCCGCAAAGGCAAAGACGCCGATAGAGAATGTATGTGTTGTGAGGCATCTAAAAGCATTACTGTATCCTCAGGCAGCTGGAAACACACACACACACTTGGAAGGGCCGGGAGTTGAATACACACCTACCTACACTAACACACTACAGCATGACGCATTTACAGAACGCGCTACCGAGATTACTGAACATAGCACTCCCAGAGGTATACTTCTAGGTGGGTGACATCATCCGCAAAGGCAAAGACGCCAATAGGGAATGTATGTGTTGTGAGGCATCTAAAAGCATTACTGTGTCCCCAGGCAGCTGGAAACACACACACACACACTTGGAAGGGCCGGGAGTTGAACACACACCTACCTACTCTAACACACTACAGCATTATATATTTACAGAATGTGCTACCGAGATTACTGAGTATAGCACTCCCAGAGGCATACTTCTAGGTGGGTGACATCATCCTCAAAGGCAAAGACGCCGATAGGGAATGTATGTGTTGTGAGGCATCTAAAAGCTTTACTGTGTCACCAGGCAGCTAGAAACACACACACACACACACACTTGGAAGGGCCGGGAGTTGAACACACACCTACCTACTCTACCACACTACAGCATTACGCATTTACAGAATGCGCTACCGAGATTACTAAACACAGCACTCCCAGAGGCATACTTCTAGGTGGGTGACATCATCCGCAAAGGCAAAGACGCCGATAGGGAATGTATGTGTTGTGAGGCATCTAAAAGCTTTACTGTGTCCCCAGGCAGCTGGAAACACACACACACACAAACTTGGAAGGGCCGGGAGTTGAACACACACCTACCTACTCTAACACACTACAGCATGACACATTTACAGAATGCGCTACCGAGATTACTGAACACAGCACTCCCAGAGGCATACTTCTAGGTGGGTGACATCATCCGCAAAGGCAAAGACGCCGATAAGGAATGCATGTGTTGTGAGGCATCTAAAAGCTTTACTGTGTCCCCAGGCAGCTGGAAACACACACACACACACACACACACACACACACTTGGAAGGGCCGGGAGTTGAACACACACCTACCTACTCTAACACACTACAGCATTACGCATTTACAGAATGCGCTCCAAGATTACTGAATACAGCACTCCCAGAGGCATACTTCTAGGTGGGTGACATCATCCACAAAGGCAAAGATGCCGATAGGGAATGTATGTGTTGTGAGGCATCTAAAAGCTTTACTGTGTCCCCAGGCAGCTGGAAACACACACACACACACACACACACACACACACACACACACACACACACACACTTTGAAGGGCCGGGAGTTGAACACACACCTACCTACTCTAACACACTACAGCATTACGCATTTACAGAACGTGCTACCGAGATTACTGAACACAGCACTCCCAGAGGCATACGTCTAGGTGGGTGACATCATCTGCAAAGGCAAAGATGCCGATAGGGAATGTTTAGAGAGTGAGCGGTCTGAAAGCATATTACCGTCCCAAGGTAGACGTACACAAACATGCCAGTGCTGTCAACAGGCCAACTAAATATCTACGGAGCACAACAACACTGAATAGATACGGGATGCGCCACAGACAGTACACCCTTCGAGAGAGCAACAAGTGTGTTCAATGTAGGCATCCATCGTGACATTGAAACTGGACATCTGGTGCCTGGATGACCACCATGGCTATACAGGATGTCAATGGCCATGCCCACACGCTTAGTATCACACGTCTGTTTGGAATGTACTGTGTGTCCATCTACACAATGGTGTACTGGGCATGCTCACACACTTAGCTGTTGCAAAGGGCCAACTTGCATGCACATGGAGTCTAATCACGGAAGGGCGCAGTGTGGAATGTACTGTGTGTCCATCTACACAACGGCGTACTGGGCATGCTCACACACTTAGCAGTTGCAAAGGGCCATCTTGCATGCACACGGAGTCTAATCATGGAGGGGCGCAGTGTGGAATGTACTGTGCGTCCATCTACACAATGGCATACTGGGCATGCTCACACACTTAGCTGTTGCAAAGGGCCATCTTGCATGCACACAGAGTCTAATCACGGAGGGGCGCAGTGTGGAATGTACTGTGTGTCCATCTACATAATGGCGTACTAGGCATGCTCACACACTTAGCTGTTGCAAAGGGCAATCTTGCATGCAGATGGAGTGTACACACAGAAGGGCACAGTAAGGTATAACTGCCCTCACGCACAGGGCGGTCACACATGCAGTGACCTGTACACACAGCTGCCATCACAGCTGTCACAGGTGCAGGTCACACACGTACACACTGCAGTGTACACTGTAGCTGTCAAGTCAGCACCATGTCGTTGGTGCAGCACTACACAGCCTTACAGTCCCACAACACCATGTGACACATGACCACTGGGCTGTACAGCGGTGAACACCAGCTGTGCAGAGTACAAACGTACCAACAGGGATCCAACAGGTGTTATGCATTGCAATTATACCAATATACATGAACAGGTCGGCTGAAGACATACCATGGCCCTTACACAGCTGTGACACCTGACTGTTGCTGTACACCAATGAACACACATCTGGGTATGTCATACATGTTATTGTATGGATGTGTGCATGGACTGCACACACAACACATACATGGCCTTTGATGTACCTCGTGCATAACACTGGCCTAATCAATGCTACACACGCAAATTGAATGTGGGCCCATGTCTGTTGAATGCTCACACTACAGGGGGTAGCAGTGTTGACCGGGACACATACCCTTGTACTGGTTGCCTGTGACACCCATGATATCATACCGCAGTCCATGTGTTATGTATGTCAACACACATGTCCAACAATAGCAATGCATACAAACATGGCAACAGGAGACACGTGACATCTGTACTGTGCATGCAGCAAACATGCATGTGCAGTGGCCGATGTTCGTAACATAGTTGCACCTACCTACGACATGCAGACGCAATGCAGACCCATCATTGACATCTGTATATGGTGACATACAAACAGCACGTATGGAGGGATGTGTGTACATAACATGGTGAACCACCTGTCTAGATGTATGTGTGCAGGGGGTGGCTCACAGTTGTGTCACACACCATCCTATCATGCCATGTGCTAACTGTACACTATGTCGCTGTTACATGACGGTGCTGATATAATGCATACACAGCGGTCAGGTGTTAACAACTATATGTCATATGGCACCTGTAACACCTACAACCTCTCGTGTGTATATAACAGCACATTTGCCAGATATAGCGTTGGTACACATAATGCAATCAATACCGCTGCATGTCCATCAAACGTGTCATGATATGGCTGGTGTATCATTCCCAGCACTGCCATGTGTGTCCGAATGTGTGACCAGGGCTGCCACATATCGCGGGGAATATGTCCCAGTTGCTACACATCCCTGTACACCATTGTACAGAACTGTACATACGTCAGTGTGGGAAGCATGACGTTCACCGGTGAGGTGCATCACACACATCGGCTGTCCGTATACACATGTGTGGTCACCACAGTGTGTGTGTGTGTGTCTGTATGTATGTCTGGTGCTTGGTGTGAGTGTGTATGCTAATATATGGTGGGAAATTATCACTGGCCCCACGTGTTGACTAACCCGTAATGGTGATGCATTGCACAACCCTGTTGATGCCATAGGTCCCAGCCATACTGGCTACCTGTGCATGTCCCTTCTCTGTGACACATCATGTGGGTGCATAGTACTGTGAGGGTGATGACCACAAAGGCAAGGGTCCCCAGCTGCACATTATAGGGTTTGCGTTATAGTGGTGTACACCCCGTGACTGCGGCCATATTCACTTACTGTTACAGGGTCCTACTGCTGCACAGTGTGGCCTCCAGCTACCAAGTGACACCTCACATCATCATTGGCCAGGCCGCTGTGTACAACCCCTGCACCATGTCACCATACCTGTAATGTGTCCTGCTATGTATGTCACGTCTCTGTCCAGTGTAGCCTGTGGCACCGACCACATGTGTCAGGTGCAGTATATGTGCGGACATCTGTGTCATGTTTGTGTGTCCAACAGTCAGGATGAAGGTACATGTAGCATGCTGATATTGCCAGACGTGCCTGTGTGTACTCAACAGTTACACGTGGGGGACTGCAAACACTGCTACCTGTAGGCACATGCAAGTACACCATAGGCGGGAACAAGGGTATCACAACCAACATGGTGCTACAGATGTAACCGAGATACATACTGTGAACACATCACAATGCATGCTGCACCTGCACTACATGGTGTGACTGGTGCATGTCGACAGTACACAACCTATGTCACATACCCAACTCAGTATTCACACACAACCACTGCAACATACACATCCCTCACTATGCATACACAGGTATCACATACACCTCTCACTATGCTGTTCACCCTGTGCATCAGAATATTTGTGCATAACCCTGCACCGATGGTGTGGATGACAGGGATGCGGCACAGGCTTCATCATATGCACAGGGTGATATGTTTGCCAGGGGCATAGGCTGCACCAATGGATAACATCATGTGTGTGTGTAAGGGCCAGTGAGATGACTGGACATGTCTGTGCAGAATGCATGTGGATGTTGTGGAGCCCTACAGTTGTGTTTGCTGTGTGCATGTATGTGTGTACACAGTTCTGCCATTTGTGATGCCTACACGGGGTATAATTAACAGCCCATATTGTACAAAGCAGGTTGTACAGCTCACTGTGTCCATCCATGGCCACGTGACCTGTGCCTGCCTGGGGTTGCACGGGCACTACCAGGTGGAGGTACAGAGTGGCTACTGTCTGACGACACATGTCCGCCGGAACCGTGTCCCCGCTGAGACCGTCCAGGGCCACATCCATGTGGCCTGCTATGTCCTGGTGTTGACAGCGCAGCAGCAGCTGCACTGCTACCGGCACTATGGGAGCGGGCATGTGAGGTGGCACGCTCACGTTGACCTACACTAGGTGGTGTTGCTGGCCTACGTCCACGTGGCCTACACCTCACTCCTACCAAGTGTTCCAGCACAGACAGCTCCCACTAGCGGATTGCCATGCCTCAGTCAAGGATTCCGACCATTTCACCTAGTTGCCTATGCAGAACATTAGCAATCTGCTGTTGAGCATTTGCCAATGCCTGGATGTTGTCATTTAGGGTATGGATAGCAGCGCTCTGCAGCCTCTGCCCTTCTCTGTTCTGCTGTTCAGCACATGCCTGTGCCGCCATTACAGTCTGGAACATGCATCTGGTGATACCAGCTGCTGCGCTCTGTCCTGCAGGTGCATGTCTGCCAGAGGTCCTCCTACGAGCAGCACCGGCCACATGCCTGTGTGGTACATCTGCAGTCATTACACTGACACCATGGTGCGTAGACACACCTTCTGTAGCCACCACACATTCCTGTTCCACGCCAACAGACGCTGACTGTCCTTCCTCTATGGCCACCGGTGATGCGGTATGTGTTGGCAGCAGAACTGTGTGCGGGGAAGAGGGGGACATAGCTGGGATGGTAACTATTGGCACAGATTCAGCCCCTGACAACCCTGCCTGTACCTCATGCATATGTTCATCACCGCTAGTATCTGTGGGGACACTAACATCAGATGGACCGCAGGAGGGTAACGCACCTACATCACCTGTGAATGCAAAGAAATACTGTAAAGTACAATAGACACACACACAGAGACACACACACAGACACACACACAGACACACACACAGAGACACACACAGAGACACACACACACAGACACACACAGACACACCATGCATGTGATTTGTCAGATGGCATGCAGCATGCCTGTGATAGAGCAGAGGGCATGCAGCTCAGACATTAATAGTGTTAGTAAGCATACCTCCCTGGGGTGCACACTACAGCAAGCAGGTGTCATATCAGTAGCCATGCAGTTCACACAATCATGGTAGTATGCATGCATCCCTGTGATACACCATGTGGCCCAGAACAGGATAACAGTACACATGGCTGACGTGACCTTGACATGTAATTTGCTGACATGTGCATTAACATGCATACATGTTCGACACAATGGTGTCCTGACACATGTACAGCATCATAATGGGCTTCAAATTGCAGTGTTGTGTGTATGCCCTACAGATAGAATGCATGTTTAGCAAATGTGCATGAGCACGGGAGGGTAGTGTGAGCCGTCTACATTGCTATACAGTGTGAAGTACAGACACTGTGCCATTGCATGGCAACATAAGGCATGTATGTTGCTGTAGTATGCATAATATGTACACATTGCATAGCCATAACTGCAACACAGTCGTGATGTTCGACAGATCGTATATGGTAGACTTCAGTGACACCTCCAGTAGCTGTGCACAGGCTTTTAGGTTGTCCACTGTACCACATCAACTGTATAATCGGTCAACTAAGGCTATAATTGGACCATGTGTGGACAATGTGCAACAGGGTGTATACACATCCCATGTACTGTGTGGCTACATGTCTCTGGCCATCCCCCATGGCCATGTGTGCACATGTGGTGGCCAATTGTGTGTGATGGGCATCTTCTCCACATGTCTGTGTGGTCCCATATGACATACACTCATACATGTCAGATATGTCACATTCCACAGGTCTATGCAGACAACAGGTTGTATGTTTGGTATGTGGGGTATAGGTCATGTGATAGTGTGACAATATTGCAGACAGAACACTACATGTCTGGGACATGTCAGGTGGCACATCACAATGTGTGCACCCGATGCAAGGGCATATGACACAATGGTGACACTTGTGGGCTGCCCATATCACAGCTCACTGTGTGGTACTGTGTCATTCACACATGTTGTTCCAATGCATACTACATATGCCTCCATTGTAGAACACCTCCACCGTTGTATGCATAGCTGACCACACATGTCGCAATGACAAGTACTGTGGTTTCAAGTCTGTGTATCATTACGTGTGAATATATTGCACATGGGTGGCGTGTGTGAATGCATGGTGGTGCGACCTGCATATCGTGACTGGAACAAACATCAGGTGTGCAAGTGTTAAATGGCCAAATGGCAAATAGATCTACACTGTAACATGCCTGATACTGATGACAGTCTCACCTGCAACGGACCCATGTCTGTGCGGCACGCCAGAGGTACCTGTATAGGGGTGACACACCAGTATGAACATTATCCATGACTGTATGATAGCCACAGGTTGCACTGTGCATGTGCACACATTTACCTGTGTAATAGCATATAGTATGCACATGTGTGCATACACAATGTAGCATACTGTAGTATGCAGCATGTGTGTCCACATACCTGGCATATGTTGTTACTTTACATTATGTACAGTGACACATGCAACTACATGGGATATAATAGCCATATGTGCATTACTGACTTACCAGGCAACTCCAGGCTCATTGGTTGGGAGACACCCACCTCCACAATGGCAGCTAGTGTTTCTGGATGCTGTTCCCTGGGTGTCCCCAGACTGGCCAGTAGCTCCTCGGTGTGTGTGAGTGGGGGCTGGGTTGGTGGCCCACCACCTGTTCCACCTTGTTCCCTGGCGATTGCAGTGGCACACTGTTTTGCATGTCGTATCAGGTCCATGCAGTGTCTGCGCACCTGCTGGTAGGTGCGGTTATGGCCACCCACATCATTCACCCTCCTGCGTAGATCCTGCCACAGGTCATCCTGCTGCTGGGCATGCTGTGGCACATGGCTGAACAACAAGTCATAGTTGTCATGGAGCTGTGGGATGAGGACATCATCCTCCTGGTGGGTGTATGCTGGGAGGCGTGTATGGGGCATTATCTGTAAAACATAATGATGGTGACAGGTCACAGTTTCAGAGATGTATAGAGATACTGCTGCACATACATTTCTATGACATCTACTGCATCTGCACAGTTATCTTTGCAAAGCACCATGACACTGACATGACTGACGTGTTTGTGTCACACATGTCACACCCATTATGCATTGGATATCATCACCATATATGTGTGTCACCGCATTACAGTGTTCATACTCCATGTAAATGCTGTCTTGCTGTGGGCATGTCTATTTGCCTGCACTTGTGTTCTTACCTATCTGCACATGCCTCGATGTGTCCACGGTACTACTGTTGACCTGGATGCTGTGTATATGTCACATATCAACACAGACACAGCTGGAATGGACTTGAGCAGTGACAATGCACACATACGCATGGACACCTGTACATGCATGTGTTTTGCCATATACATCTACACAGCACTGTACAACTGTTCAACATCCTGACACGGATCGCCTGTATTACACATGTGACAGACATGGGACAATGGATGGTCAGACGACATTTGCAGGGATGGTCATCAACCATAGCATGTGCGGGCACGTTTTCCACACTGTTACAGATGGCCATTGTGCCACCTCAAGCTTCATCAGTGCCACATTACTGATCCAGTCAGTTGATAGTACATCTACCATGCGGCCATCACACCATGTGTGACTGGGATGACATCTGCAGCTTTGATGGACAGGGTAGCATGGTATGGTGGGAGTATGTCACATATATGGCACAGGGATCTGTCCAGCCTGTGGCAATCCTAGTATTAGGACGGTGGCTGTCCATGACATATGTCATATAGATCAGGATATGGACATGTAGCATGTCCACCATCATGGTGTAGCAAATGTCCTTCTGCAAGGTAGACGGCATGCTGCATAGTGGAGGTGTGGATTGTGAAGGCTGTTATCGCACATCCATGCATAGCCATTACCCCTTACAGGTGGTATGTGATCCAATATTGGTCACCACAGTGCTGTATATGCCTGGCCAGTGATCTCCGTGCTCATGGATGGCACCCTGACATGACATGGGTACCTCAGATGACTACCTAAGGGGCCTGGAGATGTCACCATGTCGGGGGTGCACTGCACAGCACCATCCCTTACACAGTGTCCATAATATTGACCACAGCCTAGGTAGCAGCTTATGGGTACAGGGATGTTCACCTAGCAGTGACACTGCTGGCATCATCCATCAGACTGTGCACAAATGTCACACACCTCACACACACAGCCCATTCTGTATGTTGTTCACAACACTGACACAGCTAAACTGATAGGTCATGGCTATTCACAGCCTTACATACACAGATGCCTAACATTTGTGTGTGTGGTATGGGCTACAGTGAGGGTGGGGTACAACACATTAACCCTGTTCTACTGTATCTGGCACAGATGTGCTGTGCACATGTCACTCTTGCACCTTTTGTAGTTGTGGGTCTGTCAACAGGCCACTAGTGGAACACACCTGTGACATGCAAAGGTATTTGTAATCAAATATCCGTGCTATCTTGTACATCTGTACTGCTAACATCTACAGTGCTAATGGTTCATGGACATGCACACCATACTCAGCAGGGTTATAGTGCGGTGCCACCCTAAATGGCTGTCATCACCACTTGTGGGCTGATATTATCCAACACCCTATCTGTATTGTATGGTCATGCTAGGCACTTGTTCAGAACATGTGAGCATGTCATGAGCTAATGATTACTATAGCGCCCATTCCACACCATTTCCCACAGGTACACTGGCTGTCCTACACTTCCCAGCTTGCTTAAGGTACAACAACTGATGTACACATAACGCACATATCCTGTGGGACATGGTTGTATATGCAGGCATGTCCAACTGTCATGTACCAGTGCTACTGCCTGTCTTAATGAGGGATGTCGTACATGTGGAAATAGAGCAATTGTCTTGTGTACACATTCAATGCTCACTTCCCAACATACGGCACTACAGCCTGTGGGGGATGCACGTCTGCAGCCATGCTGGGCCCATAGCTCTCAGGTGTACCTCATTACGGGGAATGTACCTCATTTGGGGTTCTAAAAGGTGCATGTTCCTCAAGGTTCCACATTGGAAGGGTCTGTCACACATTCATTGTTGTACATAGTTTACCTGCTAGCCATGGCTAGATAGATGAGAATCATGTTAATTCATTGGAATATCTGTTTTATACGTAAGACCAGCCTATTTTACCCATCATATGCCCTTCCTAGGTGACGCTGTTAGTAAGCCAGTTGTAAGTGTTCCACGTTTCGCCCATTTGTCACACTGTCTGAGGGCTAATGTTCCTCATTTTGGGGACAGGAGGCTGACAGCTATGGCTGGGGGTAATGCTGTTGCCAACCCTGACTGCACCTGACAGTCATTTGGGGATGTGTAACATTCACAACACACCCCACCCATCACATAGTCTCACATAATCTACACCACATGCCACACCTACGAGGACAACCTCTGCAGTATGTCTCCATACTCACTGTAGGCACCAGAGGTAGCCCCCATCATGGAAGACAACATCACCAGCTTATAGCCCACAGACTCATGTGTGCCCACCACATACAGCCAATAGTGTGTTATAACATTCACAACACACCAGTCATAGCTGACTCTGTAGGGTGTCACACTGCAGTTCCACACAGCAGGCTACACAAGGCGTTAGTCGCTTACATCTTGCTGTCGGGTAACTGCTTCTGCAACATAACCTATGCACCCATGCCACACCTCACCAGGTATGATATGTCTGTCATTCACCATGTTAGTGTGACTGACCTGTGATGCCACTTCACAGACTACATGTGCAGGGACATGCAATAGCTCACCAGTCTTATAGACCTGAGGGTGTGGGCCTAGCCCTGGGGAGCATTTTGCATTCGTCCAGACATGATACCACTGTACAATGACTGACTGTGTCACTTCAACAGTTGCCTATGCTCCTATTGTCATTCCACAGGCATGTGGTATCTATCCGCTATGACTGTCCTGGTCAAATACAATGCTGTGGCAAACATGACTTGCGCCTGTCGGCCCTGGGAGTACAGCTCACATGCTAGGCTCTTGCTGCTGCTATACTGCCTGTCCTGCAAAGTTTCCAATAACTGTCACTGGCAGGGCGGTAACTGGCATGCACGACATGGGGTCATGTGACACATTGCTTGCATCTTCCCCTGTGATGCACGCAGGCAAGACACACCTCATAATGCACCACTCCAACATCTCTGCAGTGACTGGGACCTGCCTGTAGACTCTGCAGAGCACACCTGCAATGACAGGTTATAGACGGACCATACCTTCCAGGCACATACCTGGACTGGCACACCCACAGCTGAGGGGTTCCCATATCCCACTATGTTTTGCACACATCCTGGCAAGTTGCTTAGCACAATGCATCAGAGGTGCTCCACGTGCAAATAACTGTGTCCGGGACCGCTATACACATTGTAACAAGCGACAGAGTCAACATCATACCCCACGGGTAACATACCTTCTATGGTGGTATAGTGGACAGTGGGCCTCAGCTACTACTGCTGTGTGACTGACACTACCCCACACTTCACTGGGATAGCCACTCATGTACCGACACATCCATGAGTCATACCCTCCACTCTGCTGGATCAACACATACACACCATCTCCAAGACCTACATTACCCTTGGCATGAACACTACCACCATGTGACTGGTGTTACACACCTGGGGTTATCCCCTCATTGGTGGATTCTGAGCATATGCTAATCTACCTTGTTAGCCACATCCCGGAAACACACATCACAGCATACACAGTACATGTGTACTACTACACCTACTACAGACGTCTGCTGACAGCGGTTGTTAACACCATGACACCTGTGCAGATGGACAATGCACATACAAATGCTGACACATACCCCAGTGCACTTAATTAGCATGTACACAACTGCATGGATCATGCTATTCCACACAGAGCCATGATGGTACACACCAGATAACAGACGCCACTCTGGTGGTCATGTTCCACGGACATATGATGTACAACAACAGGTGTAGGCTGTTGCACAGTGGTGTACATTCCCATGTGTGGGGTGGCTCACTGGTCAGCCATGGTGGGGCCACAGGGTCCCTCATCACATACTCCAAGACTAGCTACGTAAACATGACTGCCACACATTCCGGGGTGTACCACCAGGCATTATGGTGGTATGTCAGTATTTGATGGCAACACCCACATCTGCTGTCACATACAACAGTCACTCAGGAACATTGCAAACCCAGGTATTGTTGGCAACATGCTGGAGGATGGATTCAATGCTGACAGTACACCCTCTCACTCACTACAGGGCCGCAACCCATACATGAACATTGTGGTGTCCCTGTGGTCACACCTACACAGTACTGACCTACACTCTATGTGTCCTGGGACACTGGCCCCATGTCACCTTCCAATGTCCCAGGCTGTGATGTCCACCAACCTCTGAATTACTTGTCTCCCCACTAGGCCACCATATTCAGTAATAGCCTTGTTTCAGACATTGTAGACCCTGAATGGCACACAGCAGCATTTATCACACTACACACAGGTGGCACCGCATTGCACGAGTGGGACTATAGTACTACACACCTGACTGGACTGTTCTGCGTGGCTATGGGGCACATCATCAAGGATGTCATTCTCAGAGACATTGTTGGTCTCCCGTGCTCTGCTGCCACCCGGGTTGGGCTTGTTAAGGCCAGAGCATGGCCCCTACACATGGTGGACTCCTTTCATACAGTTACCAGGGCAGTTGCTGATGGTACGGGAGTCCACACATCCTACATTGTCCTCTCATTGCCTTTCAGCACCATTCCCCATTCTGGTATTGACAACATACACATCCACCTGCACATTGTACCCTGTGTCTCAGGATGTTATGCTATGTGGCTCATGGACAGGACACACAGTGAGACCAGCATACCATAGTACCTACTACATGCCAGGTACTTTGGCATACCACGGTCCTCAGTCATAGGGCCCCTCATGTTAAGTATATGCTTCCCTGCGAAACAGGCTGGCACAGGGGACTTTCCCTGCTTAGCTTTAGAACCCCTACATACCAAGCACCATGATTGCTCCACCAGCTGATACTGACTCCAACCATACGGGTGTCGCTGTGACAGATACATAATATGACTATCATGGCATCATGCAGCATGACACAAGGTGCATGCATATCACCTTTGCATTACACCATTCACCCACTGACTATCACATGGATGGTAGTCCCCTACATACATATTACATTGTACATGTTTGCAGTACACACATATGTCACACCCACTCCTGTGGTTACCGTATTGCCACTGTGGCATGGATATCCTCCTATGTGGCCACACCTATCTGTACTGGGTGTGTAACTGGTACATAGGCACCCATTGTACCTCTGAACCCAAGACATCTACACACATTCAAGGGTACACCACCCCATTTAGGGTGTACCTTACACAACAGCTACAGCTTTACATGCCACAACATTAACACACCATGACGTTTACTGAGCACCAACAGTGTAACTATGCGGCTGCACTATGGACACCACATCTGTACACATTTGCATACTACATGGTCAGGGGTGACCTCTGCTGATCAGACAGGGCCCATGTCCACAACATTACTGATGGATATACTCCTCATACGCAACATAAGCAGAGGCCACTGTGAGCAACATGCTCATGGATATGTGCACACATGCCACAATGAGTGGGATGTGCTTCTGGGTTACATTCCCAAACAGGACACTCACCATGCTGTGGAAAATAAGTCCTCTGTACATCACACAGGGACACTCAGTAGCACTGTTCATGTGATACCTCCCTTGGTGGTTGGGAGACACATGTAGGCCTGGGATCACTGCAGTGGCTGTACTGTGCAGTGGTGCAGGTGACACCTGGCTCTGCTCTTCACAGGACACTACCCTGGAGAGGTGCCACTAGTGTGAACACTGTAGTTGTGCTTACACATGGACTTGACAGACTGCATAGTATCCCACTATGCACCTGTGCAGCTATTACATGTCCTTTATGCATGGTTACTTGGTAGCCCTTCCATTTAGATTAGCTATCATGCTATTACTATGTCCCATACCTACAAGCCATATGTATCCTGTTATTGTACATACCAATAGATGATACCTGTGGTATGCATGATATGCCTGTTATGCTGTGTAGAATATCTGTCATATCTACCTATAATACTAAACATTACACATATTTCACATAGTATCCCATAATTCAAAGCATACTTGCTCAGCGGGACCACCTTACATATGTCATTAACGTTATTTACCCATACACATGCGTGCTGTGACAGTATATCAACATATACTATCCCCTGCTATGGCACGTCCTTGTTGGACATACCCTACCACTGACGGCGGGTTGTATGGCATTGTTCTGTTTAATGGCCTCATGTAGCATCCCTTCTGGTGCCTGTGCTGTGTAACTTGTGTCCCACCGCTGTACGCACAGATTCTACAAGCGTTTGTATGCTCAACAAGACATCACTACATCAGTACCTTTCCCCACTTTATGCATTGCAGACACATTTAATTAATGCTAACCAGGCTATACATACAGTAAAACTAATTAATACAGATCATGCTATACATAACCTTACATATCGGGCATTCTACATACCTTGTTGTCATTACGGCATTTCATTTCTATCTCTCTCACAGTGTTTCAACTGTTTTTCGGTATGAGCATACGGTTTGAATGTCTGGCAAGTCATCCTTATATACGTCAATACCTGAAACATGTGGATTATTCCCGCCAATTGGTGTTCCTGAGTGACTAATTACTTGCATATCAGCTGTGCAGCTACTCCATTCGCCAATTACGTGGCGACAGTGGGGTATAATTGGATTCTCCACTTGGGCGTTGCCTATTTGTCCTATCTTCGGGGAGACGGTCTGTATTGTGTTTTGTTATGAGTAACTGCAACTGCTATGCATGGAGACAAGTATAGTTTGGATTCATGTCCCCCGTGGATTGTGTGTGACAGGTAGAGTATTTGGTTCAACATGTGGGTGTACCTGTCATCCCGACATCTGATAATGGAGTATTGCAATCAATACCTGTAACATGGCTGTTTGTTCCATTATACAACGCCTGCAATTTTGCATGTCGCCTTTAATTGTGTCTCTCACACGGTATGTTGAGGGTTCTGCAGATGTAATTGACTGACTGGATGTTTGTGCTGCTATTACAGTTTGTATTGCTTTAGTTTCTAGTGTGGGGGATGTCGAAGGTTGTATGTAACATACACGGTTTGTGGGCCTTGCATTTCTACATAATCCGTATATATGTGTGTGGGCTCCATCCCTGATTAGAGAGCTAACAGTTAGTAGACTTATGTTATGGGATTGTACATTGGGCTGTTGTTAATTGGTTTCTATATCATCTGCAGGTGAGCTTGCTACTTGTATACCTCCATAATTGCAGCGATATATCAGGGGATATGTGTAGGTGACAGCTATCCCTTGTATTTCTGTCCCAGATATTTGCAGTCATTGTGGTTGTGTTGTTAAAAGAGCCTGTTTGCCATGGGTTGCCACTTTATCATATGGTCATTGTTGGACACTTGCGGGACACAAAGCAGTGTTTACAGGCCAACACGTAGCCACGGTCAGTACACAGGTAGCACATACTTTTATCCTCACTACATACCTATTGTTGTGACTTTGGATACTTATCATATTGCATGTAACATTTAAGTTTCTTACATACAGGCATAACTATTAAATACGACTGTTACATTATATATGGGACATATTTATGTCCTACCATCTCAGACATTTGCCCTTTGTACTGTTTTATGTCAGGACACACCTGCCCAGGGTGGGGATGTCCCTCCTACTGTGGTACAGGTAGTAACCGTATGCCTACGGCTAGCTATACACACACCTATCATACTGGTCTGCCTCTGACTTGGCACCAACATACACATGTTGCGGACACACACACACATTACAGTCACACAGAAATGCACACGGCACCCTCAACGCACACTTAACAGACTACGGCACTCACAGACACAGTTGAACACAGTACCTACGTGGACCACGACACCGTCAGCGGTGATTAACTGTCCCTTCATATCATCATACTATTACTCGTGAATGTACTGTTCCGGTACTGTGTTCTATCGATCTTTCAGCCTCGTGGTTACGCATGTCGGTATGTTACACATTCCATGGTTGGTGGTATCCTATTTATTTGTACCTCCAAGATGTTATGAATGTCGTTGAACTATCTATCATCTTTGCAGATATCGCTGAATCCATCTATATCACCATATATCCCTCTATTGCCCTTTCTATCTGTATTATATATATGCATATGTGTACATATATAAATATATATATATATATATATATATCTGGCGGGGAAAGTGACAGGCACACAGCACCACCATATGCTGTAAAACTCATGTACTGTTCAGGTGTTGGCATTCCGTGTTACACTGGCTGTTGTGTTTACAATGTTTGAGGGCTGCATATGTAGGAGTCAGACATTGGGCCACCTATACATTACAATTTACAGGTGGTCATGTTTGTGTGCCATCCATTTTACTGTGTGTGCAGGTGGAGAGGTGTCAGTCCGTAGGGGCCTACACGGTCAGTGTATGTGCTATACGTTCCCTCTTTGCCAAGGCGTAGGCATATTGGGCATGCCTCCGTCTGCCTACTGGGGCTGGCACAGTGTGTTCATGGTCTGAATCCCTCTGTGCCTGTACTGGCCTTGGCAATTGCGGTGGGCTATGAGGGCCTTCACCATTTTGTCCTTGCTGCAGCTGCTTCCGCAGGATCATATTATGTAGCATGGCACATACTATGACGATGTGGGAACACATGCCTGGAGAGTACTGCAAGGCTCCACCAGATGTATCCAAGCACCGGAACCATGATTTCAGCATCCTGAACACACGCTCTATGATGATTCTGGTTTGTGCATGTGCATCATTATGACGTTCTTGCATGGGTATGTGTGCATTTCTGATGGGAGTCATCATCCACAGCTCCAGTGCATAGCCAGCATTCCCCCATGAGATGGCCATGTGGGATGTCCCCCCTGACAAATACCTGATACAGCTGCGAGGCATGCCAGATATGGGAGTCATGGTAGCTTCCAGGGCTGCCAGCACACACATCCATGATAATGCCCTGGGCATTGCACACGACCTGGCAGTTGATGGAGTGGAATCCCTTGCAGTTTATGTAGAGCATACCCTTCTCACTGGGTGGTGACTTGATTTGTATGTGCGTGCAGTCTATCACACCCAGTACCTCCAGGTATTGTGCCATACGGTGGAAGTGACGCATATTGCTGGCCAACTCCTCCTGAGTTCTGGGGAAGTATATCTGCTCATTGGCATGTGGTAACATGGCATCCAGGAACTGGTGTAGTACCCTGGATGCTGATGCCTGTGAGATATCCATTATATCTCCAGTTGGCCTTTGAAAGGTACCTGTGGCCAGTATTCACAGGCTTACACATACCTTCGTGTCCACTGGTATGGGTTCCCCTCTGTTGTTTCTGGTTCTCAGGCATAGCCGGCACAGCTCCACTATTTGCTGTAAGATGTCCCTGTCCACCCTGTAATGCTCTACTATCTCCAGGTCATGTAGCCCCTGGTAGGTTACCCTTGGTCTGAACACTCTCCTTCTCCTCCGAGGCCTGCGGTGGTTGTCGGCATCATCCTCCACAACACCGTCAGTCTCTAACACATGCTGATGAATCACAGCTATGGCAGCTCCCAACATGTACATTTTAAAAGTTCCTCGTGTGTTTACACCTATGGTGCGGTGTTTGGGAATACACAGGTGTGTGTTGGGTGCTTGCATATTTTATACTATTGTGCTGTGAACACCGATGATGTCATAGGGTGTGTATGCACGTTCATAGCTACAGGTTATGTTATGTGTTTTACTGCCGGAACTACTATTGTGGTGCCTTTGGTGTTGAATTACATTTGCCTGCCATGGAGTACCTCTTGACCTTCCCTTTACATTTCTGCGCATTGCACCTACCATTTTCTGGTGTGCATCCTGCAGCCTACTTTCATTTGTGCTTTCCTGGACCTGGCGTATCTTGTGTTATGTGTGCTACTGCCGGTCTGCTGTCGGTTTGCTTTGCTCTGCTGTGTCAGGTCTCCTATCTTTGCAATCCAATACCTCCCCTCCTTTCTTTGCATTCACATGCCTCCCCTATCCTGTTTTGCAGGTTTCTGCAAGCAGACTTGTCAGCTGCCGTCGATTGGCCTTCGTGGGTTGATTGGTGTTGATTGCTCATTAGTACTCCAATTACCCTACTTCTGCATTTCCTTTTCTTCCCCTGACCTTCCTGTTTCTGCTATTGTTTGTGGCACGTGCATCTGATTACTGGGTTTCGGGCACGTTTTCATCCTTGTACACATGCGCTTTTGGCCACCATGTGTGCTCTCAGCTAAACGATTCCTCCCCACCCCTATCCTGCAGCTTTGCTTAGCAATGGACAGGCCAGATTTGCAATGCTCCAATGTGCTTAGTGCTACAGTGGCACACCCCTCTGCTGATGTCATGTATCTCCTCTGAGCCACTCCTCAGTGTTATACCGCTGCGCCGTATGGTACAACCTTCCTCCGGCGGGACATTTGCGATTCAGTATTATCTGCCTCATTTGCATGTCATTGACTACTAATTCATAGTTACCGCACCGAACACTATCGCAAGCTCTTAGCAACCCTTGCACCTTAGTTGTGGTGTTCCATGCCTACCATTGTGTGTTATGCTGTAAACATGATTTCTATTACATTGAGATTTTATGACATTTTTATATTATTTCTTTATGTTACAGCTTCCGCACACATGCCCTGCGGTTCTGCTGTGCGTTACTGTGGACATGACATTAAATGTTGTTATTTACATGTTGTGCATCTTTTCTTATGCCATTGGCTGTGTATTTCGCCATTGGCATATGTTCACGTTGTGATACCTGGGTCTGGCCCTCTTCCATAGCTCCGATGTTATGTTTGGGGAAATGTAAACTGTGTTTTTTGGTTTACATTTCCATGGGCTTACGCTACGCCAGCACCACTTTATGAATCGCTATATGCCTTCATTTGCATGGTGCAACACTGCACATGGGGTGATTTGCATACCTATGCCGGGGGCTGCGCAGATCTGGCATACGCCGGTAGTGCAAGTGGAATTAGATCGTACCTGAATCGCTCGGCGGCCATATTTGGCATTATAATGCCTATGCTATGCGTGCGCCTGGCGCAAGCTTCATGAATCCTGGGGTATGGCTTTGAAAGCTTCTCAGAATAGTAGTGAGGTAAGATAACTTTATAAGTATCCTGCATATTAGACAGGCTTTAGGTATGCTTAATAAAAAAATGTATTTTTGTTACCTCAATTCAAATTAAATCACTGGCTAATTCATAAAGTTCATAAAAAAATTGGGGATTAAAAACAATATACAATAAAACCCACATTCTCTACCCACACCACCACTTGTGATCCAGGGAGTTTGGTCTGTTCCTCTTAAATTTGTGGTTTTCTGGCAAATCAGTTAGAATGGAATTAGTTTCAGTCTTCCTATCTTTTTTTGGAAACACATGGTAACACAAAACACTATTTTAGCAATAAATAAAATAAAATAAGTGTTGCAGAACTGAGCAAAAACAAGTTAGAATGCAAGTTAATTAACCATTAAATACTTTATTATAAGAGAGATTATAATCAAAGATAAGCACTTTCGCTATGTAGCTTCATCCCTATATATACAGATATGAGACTTTACATGTATTTCTGACTTTATTTATTCACTCTATATAAATTGAGCATTATACCTGTATATATACTTTATATATATATATATATATATATATATATATATATATATATATATATATATATATATATATATGTTTTACATATGTTATATATACATATATTTTATAATGGTTTTATTTATTCAGTGTATATCATTATATACATTTAATACTATATTATGTTTTAATTTAGTAGGTTAGGTTTAATTATGTTTATCTGTCTCTTTAAATGATGACATCAATGAATAAGGCTAATTGATCAATTGAGAAGATTTTTATATATAATATGTTGAGTTTGGGAGTGAATGTAAGATCTGATTAAGCTACATAGCGAAAGCGCTTATCTTTGATTATAATCTCTCTTATAATAAAGTATTTAATGGTTAAATAACTTGCGTTCTAACTTGCTTTGGCTCAGTTCTGCAACACTTATTTTATTTTATTTATTGACTTTATATTGTTTGAACGAGCGTTCACCAATTGAGCAGCGACCTTTGCTATTTTAATTTATAATTCACTATTTTAGCAATGTTCAAAGATTATACAAGAAATATTTAAAATGTGTCCCTGGTTTTGGGTCTTTGTCCCCCCCCCCCCAAAAAATAAATTTTGACTTTTTCCAGATTTCTTCTGCTGTGAAATTGAGAGATTTAGTTGTGTCAAGTGGATGGTGCCATGGTAATGTTTTTGGTTTAATTCTTGGCTGTAGTGCCTTCTGTGTGGAGTTTGTATGTCCTCCCTGTGTTTGTGTGGATTTCCTCTGGGTGCTCTGGTTTCCTCCCATGTTACAAAGACATGCATCTGGATCATTTCACCCTGGTCCCCTGCTGAAAATTGGCTTTGTTCCAAGTTGGACTTTCCTGGTAAATAAATGTTAAATAAATAAAACATTTTGCTGAGAGCTTCAGGGGAAGAGAAGTTTAGTGCTGCTTATTCTTCGTCTGTTTGCACAACAGGTAGTAGCCTTACTTTTGATGCAGAAGGCCGTGGGTTCTACTCTCACAGTATGCAGATGGATCACTGATACTGTACTGTGTTGTACTTTAAAGGGAGTAGATGCTGCAGCCCTGTGAATGTCCTCCTTTGGAGGAATTACCTAGTAACTATGAACCTGTTATCAGTTTGCCATCCATTCCCTATTGCAATATTACTAGCTTATCATTTTTTAATGTAACATAGGCAATTTATTCTTCAAGGGCAACAGCCACTTTATTTGTAGCCGAAACGATATATATAGTTGTTTCCTAGCAACAACCTCTTCATTAGTTAGAGATACCTTTAATGTGGAATTATTTAGATGACTTACTTCTGCAGAGATTTTGCATATTTACTGATATTGGTGGATTGTAATGACAGAAGTTTGAGTGGCCTTGACATTTTCTGAAATGGGTAGTTCTATCATTGGTTCATACATTTTGTTTCATTGCTTACTAGAAGACTGTTCACAACTACAAATTTGAAACACAATCTAACAACTGGTGCTGTATTATACAAGGAATATAATTTAATACCTCTGTTTTCCTAAAAAAAAAAAATTGCAAGCTACTTAATGATAGATCTGCTTCTCAGTTCACATTGGAATTGCTTACTTTATTTAGTCTGTATCATATGTAATGTTTATCACCAGTTTGCTTCTACCAGAAATTGTATGCTCTAATGGTGTAATTGTTGTAAATATTGTAATCTAAAACCTTTGTAACCTTGTTTATGGAGCTTTTCTCCCCAGGACTCCATTGAAAATGGGTTCATCTTGGCCCAATGGACTATCCTGGTAAACCAACTGCAAATAAATAAATAAAATAAATAATAAATAAATAAAAATAAATAAATAAATACAATCAGGAAGGTGAATCAAAGAATGCATACATGTATGCATGACCCTAAAAATGTTTGAAAACAGCCCAGAGAAAAGTGTGAACGTCTCAAAATTATGGGCAAATTTTAAGCTTTACTCTTGTTACCAAAGCAATGGATGAAGGTAAAACAGTTCACACCACATTACTTTGGCTTGGCCGAGCCTTTTGACACAATTCCCTACTCAGGTGTAGTACAAAAGATGAATAATGTAGGAGCAAACACTTGCATTACTAGCTGAATTGCCAACTTCCTCACAGGATGCAGGAGATCAACACAGGGGAAGAGACCAGTCACCAATGAAGTCCCCCAGGGTTCGGTGCTGAGACTCTTTCTGTTTGACATATACATTTCAAAAGTAAAAGGAAATACCAAAGGACTTTGGCGAGCTAAGTTTGAGATGACTGCAAGCTAGGAGCTGTTATTGAATCCCCAAATGACTTAATCATCATGCAGGAAGGTTTGTCCCAAACAATAACTGGTGTCAAAATCATGACAATGCCCTCTGGGAACTGACCCAATTGTTAGGCATTTGGGAACTTGTGTGTACAGTGACCTAGCTTTTGACCTACATAAGACAGAGCCCCTCACTATCACTCTTCAAGAGGAACCTTGATGAGTGGATGGGTAACAGAAAGTTCACACCGGGGATCACACCAACAGCACTACTAGATAGGGGCCAAGGGTACTAGCTGCTAGTACAAGGATCTAGGGAACTACTAAAGGGGTGGTGAATACCACACAATGTGGCTGGGCTAATATATGCCTTCGAGCAGGTAGCCCAGTACCAACCTATGAACATATGAACCTATGTGCCCAGAGTCATAAAAAAGTCTCTATTGCACAGCTTATAAACAAATTGATTATGACTACATCTAGAGATGTTGTTGTCCTCCTTTGCAAAGCTCTCATTAGGTCAATCATTTTGTATAATGCCCACTTTGGCATGCATCTGTCCAGCCCCATGCAACAATCAGAATACCTTCAGAGATACCTTACTTAAAAGGATACAAGTTCTAAACAATAGGTCTTGCATGGATCACCTCAAAGATTTATTACTATACTCAGTATCCTACAGAGTGCTTAGAAGTGACACGTCTGGCATACAAGGCATCCTCCGACCTAATACAGATGGACCTACTGAACATCAGCAAGTCAAATAGCATCAGAAATGCTCAGTCCAGGTATCTAAACTGAGTGTTGTGGAGAGATGGATATATGTCACAAAGGCTGCTACTGTTCCAGAATAGTCAATCTATAATAATAAAACAAAGCTCATCTGTCCATATTCAAATGCAACTTGGATCTAAGGATGGGTAATAGAAAATGTACTCCAGGATTCCCCCTCATGCAACTAATGGATAGAGGCAATTCCTAAATGCTGCATCCCTTATATGGGTCCCCTCAAATTATCGATGGAATGATCACAGTTATTCTCACTAGGGCTAATATACAATTATCAACCATGAGATAGGTAAGACCAATCAGAGAAATGTTAATTCAAGCACCAAAAGGGAATTGGCGAGCCTAAAAAGTCCTCCAAGTGAACCTATGTTGTGGTAGTAGATAGTTAAAAAAATTGAAATTTTTAGATCACTAAGTGCCCCTCTCACCCTCCTCCCCTCCCCAGTCTTCACCAGCTTCTAGCACCTATGATCTGTGACAGTCAGGCATTAGTGTGGAAGAAGCTGGGAGTGTAACATTGAATTGAGAGAGATGGCAACAGTTAACAAAACACCTTTGTAGAAAAACCCCATGTAGAAAATGGGAAAATGGGGGTTGATGATGATGATGATGACCAAATGTTTCCCACTTTAGCTTTTGAATGATCTAACTGCTCTGACTCATCACTATTTAACTGTATCCTTCTGTTTTTCAGCCCTTTATTTTATACAGACTATGTAAGTATTATGTATTCTGCTTTTCCCAAGATTCGTTTGTCACTATATCTCTCTGAAAATTTTTTTTTCATTTTAAATTGCCCCACTGCTCTACTGTAATTATGGGCTTCTTCATTAATGCATTTTACATTTCTTCCAGTTTATTTCTGTACCACACTCTGACACTGGATGAGTTTAGATAGAGTGCAGTGATTTTCCAATGTTTATATGCCTTACCCGCTTTAGGTGCAGTGCTGTTGGATCAAATATTACTCTGCATAAGGTGTCTAAGTAAATAACCATATAAGTATATTCCTGATGTTATGTATACCCTACTGATACTGCCTCTAGTATTGTAGCTGACAGGAAAATCAGGTGGCTTCTGGTAAGGTTGCCAAAACTTTGCTACATTTTCTAGGCAAAAAAATGTTCATGAATCTATTCAGGAATCTTCCTTAACTGCATATTCTACTGTGTTGGGGTCATGTGTCTATATCAAAGCTACAGAATGTGACATCACAATCTGTGCACATACACAACATACCTTAATGAAAAGCTATTACTTCTATTAATCTTCTTACCTCTCACTGGCAAGACCAGCCTTACGAATTGTGGGGACCAATTTGGACATATTATTTGGGACCTTAAGCTGACTTTCCCCACCTACCTCCCCAATCATCCCCCCGTTTGCTGGCTTCCAGGACTTCATTCTACTTATGATTAGGCATCAGGAATATATGCCATTGTTGTGTCTTTCAGCTTTTCCCGATTAGGGGTCGCTACAGCGGAACTCTGGTCCGCTAATGATTGGAATAGATGCCATTACTGTGCATTAAAAATAAAATAGCATGTTTATTTATTAGCTTATATTTTGTCATAAGACATATTAAAACATAAGTAAATGATTAAATTCATTGATTATCCCCAGATGCAACTGCTTACATTTCTCAGACACACTAAAATGGATCTGTCAGATGGGCCACTGAAGCCCTTTGTCTACATGATGCTTCATCAGGTGGCATCATCCTGTCTTACTAGTAAATATATTTTCCAATTCCTATAGTACTGCTGGAATCTCCTGAAAATGAGTAGGAGATAGCTACACATTTCCCACTTTTCACTGCACCCACAGTTCTATTTTTGTTTTTCCTCTCTTTCTGTCTCCCTCCTTTCCCTTCTTCCCCTCATTGGCTAATGCCTTAGTGACCTTCATAGTGCCTGCCAAATAATTGTACATACTCTATCTACTTTGTATATTATTCTCTTCACTGAAACATTATACTCTAATATAAATGATTTACTGAATTACTTCTGCATTGTGTCTACTTATAATTGTGTTCATTTATGGTATATATTATCCTGACATACACTGTTGCACTGATATTGATTAAAGTTTATTACTTCATTGGTTGTATTTCCACTATGCTGTGCCTAGCAATGGTCTGGGTGCATCAGTGCTCTATCTTAGCTTTGTTTATCTAAAGTTTGTTAGCTATCTTTGTAAGTTAAGTGCTCTACAAACTTCAATATCTTTGGGAGGTGCTGCAACAACACCCAGAAGACCATACTACTAAATTACAAGCTCATTTTGAAGCAAGAAACCTTATAAAATTCTGTCACTCATCACAGTACATGGCTTTTGCCTCCCGTGCCCAATGTCATTGAATGCCAAGAAGTAGCGGAAAAATAAGACAGTGGGACTGTATTTAATGGTTTTATGGGAAGAATGGGGGACCAAATCATTATGAAAAGTTTCAAACCACCATTATATATTCTCATCTCATATTTCTCTTAAATGGGCTCCCAATCATCTTTTGAACTTTCTCTGAATGATTGGTCTTCCTTACCCTGATAATTCTCATTCCTTGTTACAGTCAGTATGTTTCCACAAAACCACAAAAACTCCTTCAAAGCAGAGGTGTAGCTACAGAATTTAATTGTGTACTCATTTACTGTTATTGCTGACACCAGCCCACCTGACAGTTAAAAAATTGACAAGTTACCCCCCACATACACACACACACACACACACACACACACACACACACACACACACACACAACAAATGTTTGCATCACTTTCACTCTAATAACATTAAATAAATATATTTTTCAATCTATGTAATTTTATTGGTGGCATTAATTTAGACAGTTGTGGACATAGTATGACCTAACAAAGCCACGATTTCTTTAAGCAATGTCTAGAAAATTGTACTCAGTAGAGCACAAAGAGTATGCCTAGCTACACCTTTATTTGAAATTCCTCAAAATGCTCAACAATAATAATTGGAATAATCTCAGGCATTCCCTTAGAAATGGCATTGTCACACAACACCCCAGTTATAACTATTTCTAAAAGTTTATCTTATTATTTTTGGGACAGGTAAGTGGACTATTGCATGCAGATCAGATTCTAAATGAATGCTACCAGATGCAGGGCAGCATATCTGTTTACCAAAAACTCCACAGGAGAGAGAAAGAATCATGCAGGAATTTTATGCAATAGCACACTTGAAGTTTTGGCGAACATAGATTGCACACACTTAGAAATAAAAGATCCATCTGGTGAAAATGGAAAGATGTACTTCAACAGGAAAACAGTGTGTCTGTAACACCAAAGGGATCGCCTACAATGTCTGTGCAGGTAAACCAGGCAGTTTTCATGATTCACACATATGGCACACCTGTGAGTTATGCACAGGGTTTGCTAGGAGTGACTTTCAACAAGGGCATCTAGTGGGGGATGCAGGTTATGCCCTGGAACCGTGGCTCATGACACCCATGAGAAACCTACACATCACCATTGAGTAAAGATACGATGCCCATGCTTAAAATAGAAATTTCACAGAACATGTTTTTGGCTTGCTCAAATCAAGATTCCAGAGTCTATACAACTTAGGAGGTATCCTGCAGTATGACCTAGTCACCACTGCCAAAAAAAAATTACAGTCCATTTCATATTGCACAAAATCATTCCCAGGAGAAAGATTCAATGAGGACAACTAGGGGCAAGACTATAGTTCTCAGTACCACAGGCAGGGCCAGCAGCTCCAGCAGATACAGATGGGAAGTCTGAGGGAAAACCACCAGCCGCAGATGCTGCCAGCAGACATAGGCATGCACAATATGCCATGGCTCTTGCTAAAAGAATAGCAGCCTTAGCACATACAAATAATAAAAATATTGCCTAACAAAATGCATAACCTTTGCTTAACCATGTAATGGTTGTATTTGTTTAGCATCAGACACAGGAAACCCCCCATGGAGAATTATCATATCTGCATTATTACCAGGATAAGTCCAGAACCTGTATAGAAGAAACAATACAACTGTATAAATGATTACTGTGTTGTGCGGATTCTCCTATGTCCCTATGGTGATACATGTCCCAGGTGTACAGTAATGTCAGTAATACCTTATGATTGATGTTTGCAATACCTAACTATGGATTTTGTCTACTACTGTGCATCAAGCCTTTCATTTGACCACTGTATATAAACAAGTGAGCAGGTCAAGGGTAGCATCATTTGTACAAGTATAACATTAACCAAGGCTTAAACATCTACTTTGACACTAAAAACAGTGAGGGTCAACAATTACAGAAGCAATCATACACAACTGATTATGAACTATAAATAAAAGCATTCAAGTTTCATTAAAGTAAGGTTCTGAGTCAGCAAACATTAGCTATCCACTCTCTGCATCAGAGATATATGCAACATGCATCCAAGGATGTAGTGCTAGCACGGTGTTTAATTGTGTTCATGCAGACACACACACACACACACACACACACACACACACACACACACACACACACACACACACACACACGGCATGCACATATTTATGTAATGGCAATTATTTGTCTAAATAGCACTATTGTCATTTCTGCAGTTAGACACAATTGGGCTGTCTTCAACATCTGTCCCAACATCAAGGATTCTGAGTTGAGCTGTCAGGATCTCTGACAGTGGACAGGAACTCCACTGTTTTGGTCAGAGGTGGGTCTGCAATATGACCACCCCTGTTCAGAGGTAACTGCAGCAGCACAATATCTGGCTGAGGTAATCATGTCAGTCACCTTTTATCTTATTTTGGAATATGTGTGCCCATGGTCTCTGACCGCATTAACATTATTCTCCACCTGCTCCCAGATATGGTCATAGAAGGACTTGTCACCTCTACCTCTCTTTAAGAGGAATGACCCATGGCAACATAGGGATTGAATTATGACATCATTTTTGTGTCCATATATAATGGTTAACGGGGTGCAGATGTCTTGGATGCCAGAGCCTTGCATGCCAGAAAACATAATAGGAAGGAAGAAATCCATAAGTACAAAAAAAGATGATCAAACACAAAAAATATGAATATATCTATCCATCATACACAAAATTCATGCAAAAGTAAGGCTTCATATCAGTACACACAGCTTAATACAGTTTCCCTCTCCCCCCAATTGCAAAACAATTAAAGTACTTGAATAAAAATTCATAGCAGGACTAACATTTCTGTTACTCTGTAGTACATTGCAGCATTAAAAAAATAAATGTACGCCTGTCAAAGAAAAACGGTTAATACTTTTTCATCTGATGTGCACTTCCATCAATGTCAGGTTGGTACACATCCAAGACTTAACAGAACTATCAATGCTACTAATGCCAAAACCCATGACCTTAATAATACTTAATACAACAGTCTTCTGAACAAAGTGGTCAGCTTTCAAGTTTGAAAATTCTAATTAAATTGTCATCATTAGGTGGAAAATACAGCATAGTCAAGAAATAACTGTGGTATACAAGCCTATGCCAACAGCTACTGAGCATAATGCAGACAGTACAGCAATACTTGTATTTTGAAATAAGATTAAAATACATAAATATGTTCATAACAGCAACCTACCTTTGCAGCATGTCAGTTATGAAAGTAGAAAAGAAAACAGTCTGCAATGCAAGTAGCAGTATTGAGTTCTCTGGATCCATACAGTCTCTCCTACTATGATACAATTTCATTAGCTTCACAATTACCTTTATATAGTGCTGTTTCAGCCCTCTCAGCACTGCAACTATTCAAATTAGGTGTGGACTTGTTAGTATTCATGAATTGCACACTATGCACTAAGTGCAGGGAATGTAAACATGGTATAAGGATCTACACAAATGCATGCATATGCCCTACCTCTATAAGGACGAGTACTGAGAAGTGTTACCTGCTAAGTGCTTGCAAGTGTAAATGATTAGACTGACTGCAGTATCAATCAGACTGTGTCAGGGAGAAGGGACATATAAGAAATTTTGTGACTACCATTGACGGATTTTAGAGATCAATATTCCTAACACTGATATGAATTGTTTCTGAGAAAGGTTTCTGCCTTTGAATATAATTGTTTCTGCAATTCTAAGAAAGTACATTACTCACTGAAAAAATATATCAGCTGTAAGGCAAAGTACATAGCAGTCTTGTTAGGGAAGCAAAGACATAGAAATGATGTTCACAAAATAAAGAGAAGCAAGAGATGCAGTGTTCAGAATTTTTATTATATTCTGTGAGGAAGGATTTATCTTCTCTGTTGCCATTATCAGAGTCATGCACATATCTGACTGTAAAATACATGGGACAAAGGTCAGGAAATGTTGCTGTTGTATGTGTTATGTCAATTGATACTGTCACATACTGAATATAGCTAAGCTCTTTGTTATCTTCACAGTGTACTTTGCGTGTGGCATATACTGATAAGGATCTGAATTGTGTCCTGTGAAGGACTTGGTGTTCTAGGGGGTTCTAATCCACAGATGGCATTGCTTGTGTGAACATAATGATGTTTAATGAGAATATGTTCATGATAAAATACATCAAAGTTGAGGAAATATCAAAATTGTACATTTTAACTACTCGTTTTATAATGTTTTCCCTATTTTGGTACCTTTATTGTTTTGGGGGTTTTTTGTTTGTTTCCTTAATCATTTGCATACCATTTGGCACTGCACAATCTGTACTGACAATAGTCTACAACATTGAACTATACTTCACTTCCTAAGGAAAAAAGTGAAAATTTTAATTTAGGTTGCCTTAAGCAATGCAAAAAACCTAGTGGTGTTGTACAGCTGGCAGCACTCTGTATGGTACTCAGTGAAGAAAATCCATCTGTCAGGTAACTTTGCTGTGGCACAAGGTGTAATTGCAGTCAGCTTTGAGAAAAAGACAGATGATGCAGGGTTCAAACCCAGTTAACTAATAATTTTACAGAGATTGGTCTGACTACATATTTACTCTCATTTTATTAATCATTGTGTTGTTGTTTAAAATCAACTGTTCTCAGTTTTGCTAACAAAATGTGAGCTGTTGTCTGTCCACTTCCACATTATTTGGCATTAACTATAAGTCTGATACTGTGTAAAAGACATTAAGTTTCTGATGTAAGGAGATGGGAGGGTGAATGTGTTGTCACTTCATTGCACTTCTTGATCTGTGCATTGTTAGGTAACCTCATTGATTGAATTACTTTTCCTGCTAGCCTTTCTCTTTGTATTTTTTATTAGCCTTTTGCATTTTGCTCTTCACTCAGCAGTGCACAAACAAAGTTCACTTCCTAAGGAAAAACATGAAACATTTAATTTAGGCTGCCTTCTATAACACAAAATGTCTGGCACCTGTGTGTGGCCATCATCACTCTGGATAGCACTCTGTATAGTACTTAGGGAATAAATTCAACCTGTTAGGTAACTTTCCCTGTAGCATAAGGTGAAGTCAATTGATCCTAAATAAACAAAAGAGCTAATGCTAGGCTCACATCCATAAAGTGATCATTTAAAGAGAGGTGGTCTGAGTGCATATTTACACACATTTTGTGATATCATTGTGTTTCTGTTTGAAACTCAACCGTTCCTTGTCTTATTAACAACATGTGAGCTGTCTGTCCACTTTCACATTATTTGGCGTTAAGTGCAAGTCTGATAATGTGTGACAGACATTATATTTCTGATGTTGCAAGGAGATGTGAGAACAATGAATGTGCCACTTGAATGCATTCCTTGCTCTGTGCATGACTACGTAAACCCACTGATTGAATTTATTTTCCTGTTATCTTTTTTCTCTTTAATTTTTTTGCTTTCTAATGTCTTTTGCACTTGGTATCCACTCAGCAGCACACAAACTAAGTTCACTTCCAAAGGGAAAAAGTGAAAAATGTAATTTAGGCTGCCTTCTGTGGAACAAACAAGCCTGGTGCCTGTGAGCAGCCATCATCACTCTTAATAGCACTCTGGATAATACTCTGTGAATAAATTTAACCTGTCAAGTAACTTTCCTTGTGGCAGAAGGTCTAAGTGTAGTGATCATAAAGATTGTAGACATTGCACGCAGAGTTTGAATCCAGTTGAGAGATACTTTTACAGAAGGGGTCAGAATGACATTTGTCACCACATTTTGCTCAGGAATGTCACAGTAGATGCACATCATTATCATAACTCTGTTTATTGCAAGAAATGTGACATTACCTCTAGTTATAGAAGCCTAATATAATGTGTGTAAACATCACACTGATGACTTTTAATGTAGAAAGCACATACATAGGTATGATGTGCACAATATTTTCTGCCATAATATTTGAGTTATCACATGTCATAACTATGTGTTTATGACAGCATGTGTTATGAAGTATGTGTGTAATCTAATCCACCATGCCTTACTAAATTTATGCAAATGCATGCTTCTGAGATGTATTTACAAACACAATCAAATCATTTCACATAACAATGCAATCTCATGACTAAGTAAAGTCACAGATATACAGACATCTCTAAAGTTTGTATACAGATGGTCTTAAATTAGTATACCTGTAATTATCATGTTAATAGGTAAGTTTTCCTGTGGCATTGACATGTAATTAGCAAAGCTTAACATTTTATGCTATATTTTCTCTTGTGTTTGATTCCCAGCTGGCACTACACTATCTTAACAGAGCCTAAGTCCCAATATGCCATACATCATACTATTTTTCCTCAAACAAATCATGATTATAAGCAAAACCATAAAGCATATCAGGGTTTAACATTGGAACACGTCTCAAGATTTTGAGCCTCACACATGGCAATATCTTAATGCCATTTTAATATGTTCTGTGTTTCTTGATGTACTCATTGACAATGTTTGGCAAGCCATTGCTGTGCTTCCAATGGTGCAAATGTAGTTGGCAAGGCTGTGCATCTATGCACACAAGCTGTTATATGCAAGATCTGAATTCAACTCCAGTTCAGATCCATATTTGTGCCTTGACTGCTGCAAACATGGCTGATGAAGGTAGCGATGATGTACATTTAAAGCACAAAGATGGGGTGTTGAGAAGCCCAAGATTTTTGTGGCACCTCTTGTGAAGCTCTCCAGCTGGAGGCTACTGCAGTGGAAATATAATGGGTCTCAGTATAAGGCTGAGGCTTGCAATAGCTTGGCCAAGGCTGTCTCCATTATAACTAGCATCCTGCACACTACAGAAAAATGTCATCACCACTACAGTGACATATAAAAGTGCAAGAGGGACCTCCTTAGCCAGAGGGAGGCTGAATTTAGGATTATAAACACCCCTCAGTTGTGTAAGTGTACTGATCCATGACCTGTGTGTGATATAGCATTAATTATCTAGCCACCCAACACAGTTATTCATTACATTTATATATATATATATATATATATATATATATATATATATATATATATATATATATACACACACACACACACACACACACATATATATATATATATATATATATATATATAGATATATATATTCTTTTTCTACTGTACAGCTGCAGCAGAAATTGCAGAAAACCATAATGTCTATCAGAAAACACTAACTCAAATCAGAGAGGCATTGGGTAATTATGCATATGTTCTAATTGCAAGGCAAAAGTTTTCTCCATCCATAACTCTGTATAATATTGTGCTGGCATACCTTAACTTTAATATCAAGCCTACATGCCTGCTCTTGGTTATTCCAGTAGGCAGTGACTACAGCAGATAAATTGTGTTTGGGTTCAATACCCACAAACAGATATTCAATTTTTTACACAATAATATTTTTAAGATATTTTATCTTCAGTAATGCATGGCATTAACAATTCAATATTTGCAAATGCAGTTATTACCTTACAAAGCAGACATCAGGCATGGCACAGTAAAATACATTATTCTATTACTCATAGCATATGATTGTGATAAATTGATTTTAGGACTCATTCACACCTTGCCATCATATGTGCATGTTGCTAACATGTAGTTATATAATTCTCATACTGTTTTATGCACTGAAACAATTTAGCACTATGACATGCTGATCTAATTCCTCTCATTTTGTCTTCTTCACTCTTTATCTCTTCTTTTTTTAAACATTGCTGGTGAAAACAAACTGATCATCAGCACGGGGGGTAGACTAACCACTTAGGTTAAGCCTGCCATACCTCCACAAGTGGCTGCAGTGGCATGACCACAGGCAGCTCAGACACCCACTGTCTTATTAACCCCTTTTTCACATATTTAATCTGGTTATAAAACAGAATCATACACAGCATACATGGCCAAAAATGGCCAGTGGAAAAGCCTTCAATTTTTGTCATCAGCATTTGCACCAAGCTTGGCATTTTTCACCAATGCTGAGTGACAGTGAATGCCATTCAGCTTCCCACTGGCAAAAGCTGAAGATTTTAATTTCAGCCAAAGTAGTCCAGTTACTTTTGTGCAAATGTGCTTAAATCTACTATGCCATGGGAATACAGGGTAAAGGCAAACTAATAGCACTACTGGAACAGTTACTATAACAGTTCTTAGACTGCTGGATGTAATGAATTAGACTTTCCTATGTAGCATGTTGAGATAAGTCCCTTGTCTGTAGACTGATGCTTTTGCATAGGGTCATGGTTATAGCTGTAGGTCAAATTATTACTTCATGATAATTTATACTCCTGTCATATAGTTAATTGCAAGCATCTGTATTTCTCTCCATTTACACAATTTCATTAACATGCCATTTGAATAGTGCAGCAAGACATCATTTGCAAAAATACTGCAGCCCCAACAAGGAGACTTAGTAAGCCCCCTCTTATCCTGCTTATTTCTTAATGTTGTTTGCAATTTCCTACCTATTCTTGTTCCCAATAACAAGCACTTTATTGTATAGAGCATGACAGCTTAATAATGAGGTAATAAGAGTAACACACCATACAAATGGTCCTACAAGTTCCACAAAAAAGAAATATCACTGCTATTCCTCTCATAGGTTCATAGGTTCATAGGTAGGTACTAGGCTATCGGCCCTAGGGCCTATACAAGCCCAGCCAAAAAGATACCCTGGCTTTTGCCACCCAAGAAAATTATTTTCCTGTGCCACTGTCAAGCAGAGCCACAGAAGTGATCCCCAGGGTGAATTTCCTATTTCCCATCCAATCATCAAGATTTTTCTTGAAGAGTACTAATGAGGAGCTTTGTTTGATATAGATAGGTAGTTTATTCCAAAGTATGGGAAGTCTCTGGGACAGGAATCTATCCCTCCGGCATGTTCTATTTATTGTGGTAACAAGGTTTAGGTCCTTAAGCATGTAGCTTGGACGGGTTGAGACTTCTTTAAGTGGAGCATGTCCAACAGCTCTGGGTTTGACATAGCTTTGTATGTTAGGCAGAGATCACCTCTGAGTAGGTGATATGTGACTGAGTAAAGCTGGAGTTTTTTGAGACGGTCTGCATAGGGCATCTGTTTGAGGCTGGTAATCCTCTTTGTGTGGTATTTCTGCAACCTTTCCAGTTGTTGTAGATGTCTTGTGAGGTACATACCAAAAGGGGCATTGTACTCTATAATGGGTCTAATGAGTGATGAGTAGAGGGGAACAATGACCTCTTTTTTTCTGGATGAGAAACCTTTTGTGATGAGGTGTGCCATGTAGAAGGATTTCCTGACTACTGTGGTGATGTGATTATCAAAGGAGAGACTACTGTCCACCTGTGTCCCAAGGTCTCTTATCACACTTCCGGTGTTAAGTATACTACCGCCTATGTTGTAGTTCATATGTACAGAGTTTTTACCAAAGGGGATGACAATGCACTTTTTGGCATTGAGCTTGAGGCCATGGCTTTGACACCAGCCATCTGTCTCAGTGAGGCCCTTTTGTAGGATGTCCACATCGTTAGGAGTTTTGATTATGGCTCCTAGTTTGCAGTCATCTGCAAACTTCATTAGCCAAAGACCTTCTGTCTTAGCCTGTACTTCAGAAAAGTAGATACCAAACAGGAGAGGACTCAGGACTGAACCCTGTGGTTCTCCACTTGTCACTGGTCTGAAGTCGGATTTGGAGTCTGCTACTTTCACAGTGTGGTTTCTGTCATTGAGCCAGTTGGCAACCCATCTTGTGACATAGGGATTTATACCTAGTTTAGTGAGTCTATCTATAATTCCAGAGTGGGGGATGGTGTTGAAAGCCTTGGCAAGATCTAGATAGGCTGTGTGAACCACCTTACCCTCGTCTACGGCTTTGGTGACTGCTTTAAAGAAGTCTATCAGGTTTAGGAGACATAATCTGCCTTATACAAACCCGAACTGGGTGGGGTCCAGAGTTTGGAGATTACCAATGTCTTTGTTTATAAGTTCTATGATGATATGTTCCATGGCCTTGCAGACCAGGCTTGTCAGGCTAATGGGGCAGTAGTTCCTGGGGTCCGTGGTGGCTCCCACCTTGTGGAGTGGGATAACTGCCGCTGTGCACCATTCGGTGGGCACAAAGCCTGAGGTGAGGATATGATTGAACATGGTACTTAGGTGGGGTGCCAGTTCATTCTGTAGTTCATGTAGAATGCAGCCTGGGATGTTGTCTGGTCCCATGGATGCTGTGTTCTTGGCTTTGGAGAGTGTGGTTTTTACTTGTGCAGTCATGATTACAGGAACTTTGCATTCTTCCTGTACAGAGATGGGCTCTTTAGGGGCTGAGAGGTGGGTAAAGTTAGCACTGAACTTATCTGCCAGGATGTTGGCAATATCAGTTGGGTCTGTATATTTAGTGCCATTGTGTTGTAACTCAGAGCAGATCTGAGTCTTGCCATTGAGATTCTTGACATAGCTATAGAATGCTTTGTGGTTGTCTTTAGAGTCAGTGGCGATTTTGTTTTTGTAACTAGCTTTGGAGGATTTTATCAGAGATCGCAACTTCTTACTGAGGCTGACCAGGGAGCTCCTCCACTCATGGGATTTTACTTTCATTTGCAACAGTTTCTTCCTTCTGTTGTACAGTTTGTTTATGGCAGGGGACCACCAGAATGGCTTCCTTTTTTTGGAGGATAGCATCTTGGTTCTGTTTGGGATAGCACAATCCATGCACTTGTATAAGTGCTCATAAAGTGCAATTGTGTAGGATTCAGTAGTCGTAACTGTATTGTTCATCTGCAAGGGTGTCATGAAGTTCACCACTTTTATTTATTTATTTATTTTATTTTACATTTGTTAACCGGGGGTGTCTGACTGAGCCAAAAAGGCCCTTTTTCAGCAGAGGCCCGGGGAGAAAAGCTCCACAAAGAAAAATTACAGACACATTTAGTTATTTAGACATAATCAGTATATACACAAATTACAAGAGACATGTTTTTACAGTGGTATGCGGCACAAACAGTTACAGTGGAGAGAACAATCAAAAAAATATTAATTTTAAAAATAAAGGTAAGTAATAGATTTGTGGTGTGCAGCTGAACTTTGGAATGTAGGTAGAATACATACATAGTACACAGGTACAGTACATACATTGTAGATTAGCCAGTGTTTGTGAGTAAGATTGAAAAACTATTATTAATTGCTCTAGATTTAGTATGTATATGCACTTCTGTCTTAAGAAGCATGAAGTTGGCTTTGGAGAAATTTTTTACCATGGTTTCCTTAATGGGGGTGGGGGCAGGATGTGGCTATCTAGGGTAATTAGCTTATGGTCGGATCGGACCAATGAGGCATTGACTTCAGGTGTGGAACATCGGTCACTCATGTTGGTAATGACTAGATCTAGGATATTGTTGCCCTTGGTGGGGGTGTGGATAAGTTGATCCAGGGCATTGGAGTTTATGAATTCCAGAAAGCGTTGAGCGAAGGAGTTGGTACATGAGTAGTTTTCCCAGTTAATGGTGGGGTAGTTGAAATCACCCATTATTAGGGTGTTTAGTTGAACCCTAATATTTTCCAGTACATCAAGAAAAGAGGAGTGGGAATCATGGGGCATGGTGGGGGATCTGTAGCAAGCTACAATTTGGATTGCAGTTTTGCCCAGAGTTAGTTGCACTTGGATAACTTCGGCTGAATTATGCTGAGCAACTAGCCTGGAGGTGTGGATATCCTTAATGAATATGAGCAAACTTCCACCTTTGGTGTTCCGGTCCAGGTTACATGGCCGAAAAGTGTGGTATGAGTTATAGCCTGGTAGTGCAGGGGTGCTCTCTGGAGCCTTGAACCAGGTCTCAGTCATTGCACATATATCGATGTTCTCCATTTTAATGAGTGCCTCGAGTGAGTGAATTTTGAGATTTAGACTTTTTACATTGAGTAGCATCACCCTCAGTTTTTGCTTGCCTGTTCCTGTTGCAGTGATGAATTAGTCATTTGAACCTTGCCTAAAAAAGACACTATAGGCGCGGTGAGAACCTTAGCCAGTATCCGGAATCCCATGGGTGACAGGTGCAGGCCATCTCTGGCAAAGCATTGTGGTCTGTCGACCATGTCATCCCAGGCAGACAGATACTGGATCCCTTTAGAATGACACCAGAAGCTTAGCCAACTGTTGAAGTCAATAATCTCCATTTGGATCTATCTTTCTCTGTTCATGCTTTCTGCTTCAGTAGTTTTTCACTGTCCTTTATTTGTATTAAAGTGTGCAAAAGAGGAATTCCTTTGTGGAGTGATGAGATAATGCTCAAGTCTATAAGCAGGTTTGTGCATACTTTCAATGGCTGTACTCCATGCATTAGCTATCTGTCATTGACTATTTTCAGTACACTGTTTTATGTGTGGTTATTGCCTACATATTGTTATGAGCCACCATTATCATTCTTTATTCATAAGCTACTTGGTCCATGCCTTCCTTTTACCCTGTCTATATATCTTCTCTCTTCTGTGTCATCAGCCTTTCTATTCTGTACGTGCACAATGTCTGCCTCTGAGCACCAACTGCAAATGGGGCTAAATTGAAGTACACAGCTTATGGCAAAATCTTTGGAGATTTTGCCTTCAACCACATTACTTTGGTGCCCTTGACACTGCTGTGCTTAGCTATGTTCAGTCAGGTTAATCTACTTTTGAACACGCTGAAGAGTTGTATGTATAGCTTACAGTTATGATAAATGTAATGAAAAGTAATACATACAACCTTCATTTCTGTAATCTGTTGTCACATGAGAACTTTGTGAAGCAGGAGCTCCTACATGGTATGTTTAGTTAATACTCAGGTCTGCATATGTTTTTTGCAATACTCTCAAGGTTTGATCCAGATGTATGCCAAAGTGTTTCTGAATGATTTGTATGACTCACGTACATATAACTGAAGGCTACACCTTTTCTTAACACACCATTATCCTGCTGCTATACCATTGTGCTGCTCACTATTGTGAAGTTGCTCATGTATAGATCTTGCAAAAATAACTATGCTGATAAAGCAAACAGTAACACAACACAGACATGTACAGAGAAGAAACATGAACTATTATGTTAGTATGTCTGTATTGTGCATTCCTGTCATCAACTGTCACCTCTTCCCACCATTTTTGTGTCATCCAATGAATGTTTTTGATTCATAACTGTTTCCATAAGCCATGTTTCCACCAGCAATAACATGTCTAGTCCCTCATGTATTTTATAATACATCTGCAGCACACATATAAGGATTGACTAACTGCAACTATCATTACAAATGTGTAAATTATGACACCTTAAACATGACCATAACGTATTTGTTTTGTTTTCCATCAGATTCACACATGGTTGTATATTTAGAATATTTCTTTGTGCAAATGTTAGCACAGAGCACCACAGACTACTGCTAATTCCCATTCTAAATTCAACACTTCAAAATAAGACATATGTGCATGTGCTAATGCTTTAACAAAAGAAGTGCAACTGAGCTTGGCAGCACTGTGCTTCAGGCAGAGAGTAAAAACAAAATTACAAATATTGTTTTGTTTAAGCTGCACAATATCTGCATGTCTGTATTGCATTTTGACAAGTTATCTAGATTTCTAAGTGATGTTGACTCAGTTGTCAGTCTGTTAATGTATCTCTGCTCTCCAATGATTATACTTGCAACTATGTTAAAATGTTGGGAAACCTATTCACACATAATCCTTCAATGTTATTCTGCAATGCACTTCCTGTTTAGGAAGTGTCTGTTTATGTGACAATGCATACTGTGAAACTATGAGACAAGTGTGCAATCATCCTGAAATAAAGTGGCAGGAATGCTTGATTGATAATCCATTGGTTTACAACTGGGAGTGTCATTGGCATCCAGTACTGTGAAAAGTTACATATCCTTCAGAGTAATGCAATGTACATGAAGGACAGTATATAAATCTTAGCAGAGAAATATGTCATTACATGGGACAATTACAGTGCTGTTAGGCTGGCTTGTCCACACATATGCATTTGTCTCAAAAACTGTGATACACAGTACCAGCTGTTTGAATTTTAACTATTACAAATGTGATTTTCCACATCATTAAATTCAAACTTCTGCTGTGGCATTTGCAGCTAATACTGTGCTCTCTAGATTGTGCAACTAGATAGGTAAGAGGTTCAGTTCTCACTATGGGAAATGTGTGTGTGTGTGTGTGTGTGTGTGTGTGTGTGTGTGTGTGTGTGTGTGTGTGTGTGTGTGTGTGTGTGTGTGTGTGTGTGTGTGTGTGTGTGTGTGTGTGTGTGTGTGTGTTTGTCTGGGGAGGTGCAGTGACAAGTAACAGTTCAATGTTGTGTTCTGCATCCACTTCAGCTAAGGAGAATACATTTAACTTTGGACACAGCTCTCTCTGCACTTTATCCCACTTTTAACACAAACATCCTCTCTGCAACATACTGATGAGGTCATCCTGTCATAATGTCTGTTTGTTATTAAGCTGTCATGATCTTTTCCCTTAAGAGTCAGACTTCTTCTGCATTACTTGCTTGTTTAACTAGATAGGTAGGAGGTTCAATTCTCACTGTGGGGATATTCTGTGTGTGGCTGTAATAACAGGCACATACAGCTTCCTGAACAGACATGCTGTATTAACTTCCAGTCTGTAAAACTTTAACCTGGATAAGTATTCCACCATCCCCTTATCCACGTTTTACCACAAACATCTGCTCTGCAATGCAGTGATGAGGTCATCCTGTCAAAAGTGCACTCTGTCCTCATAAAATTCAGATTTCTCCTGTGGCGCTTGTGACTAATAATGTGTTCTCTAGATTTTGTAACTGGTTAGGTAGATGATTTGAATCTGAAAGTGGTGAACTTGGGTGTTTGTGCAGTTCTAGTGTCATAGAAGTAAACCTTCAACAACAAATGTGCTTTATCTAGTTCCACTCAGGAGAAAACTTTAACTTTGAACACAGCTCCTGCTGCAGTTTATTGCACTTTTAACACAAACTTCTTATTTGCAACACAGTGATAAAGTCATACAGACAAACGTGCACTCCCTCTCCTTAAGACGTAGACTTGCCTTGTGGCACTTGCAGCTAACAATGTGCTCTCCAGATTGTATAACTAGATAAGAAGGAGGTTCAGATCTTACAGTGGAGAACTTGTGTATGTGACTTTAATGTCAGATAACTCAAACTTCCTGAACAGTTATGCTGTATCAACTTCCACTCAGCATAAGATTTTAACATGGGAGAGGATGCCTCATCCCCTTAACCCACCTTTACCATAAACTTTTTTTCTCCATTCCACTGATGAGATCAGCATGCCAAAATTGCTTGCTGTGCCTGTACAACTCACAGTAATATTGTAATACTTGCAGCTAATTCTTTGATGTACAGATACTATAAATAGATAGGTGGGTGGTTGAATCCAACCCTGAGTAAATAATGTCAGTCTGTTGCTGTCATGTACAATTCTGTCCATGATAACACACTTATGTAAAATTCTACTTAGGCGACACATTTTGCCTGGAAGAGGATTGCCCTATATATTTGTTTTGAGATAAACATTTTTGGAAACATAATACTTACATCATGCTATCAGAAGAGAACCACATCAAAATTACCCTGTGACTCTGGCTGTTGATACCTGTGCTCTCTGGTGTGCACAGGAGGGGGTTTAAATCCAGCAGTGATGGACTACTACTCTTCATGCATGTTTGTCTGTTGTGCTGTGCAGAGAAGGCTTGTAATACATGTAGTGTATGCAGCTGTGTTGGATTACTGGGCACATCAACCATCTTCAAATATTTTTAGAAGAACATCAATGTATGAAAGTATTGTGATGTCATGTATTCAAATGTGCACTGTCACAACTGTAAAAGATCATCTCATGTGGCATGTGTGATTCAGGCAATGCCCTGTACTTTGTGATCTTAGGCAGTCTGTTCAAATCCAGGCATTACTCCTTAGATTCACCTGTGTCACTATGTCTGTAAATGTGCAGGTAGGTAACAATGTTGTCAGCCAGCTATCTGCTATATGGATGGAGACTTCTATTGCAATGATTTCTGTTCCTTTTTCACAAAGAAATCCTTTCTTTGATAATAATGATGATGCCACAGGATATTTGTCTTTCCCATGACAACTACCAGACTTTTCTTGTGGCATGAGGACATGAGACTATGTTCTGTATGTGTGTTCCTTAGTAATGGATGTGTTTAAATCCATGATTTTCCTATTGTGCCTCATTGCAATTCTCCCATCACAATAACAACTTTATTATACATCTCGTGTGTCTGGGTATAATTAGCAGCAGACAATGTTTTGTGAGAAACATACATATAGCAACACATTTTTAAAGAAATGACAGGTACACATCTTCCTTGCAGAAATAAAATGATGTCATGGCTTCAAAGACCAAAATATCTCACCCTTGTAGCACCACTGGCACCATGGCACATTCATTCTTTCCAATATCATGAAGTTTCTGCCATCACATAGGTGTTCAAAACTCACATTAGCTGACTGTAAGCATTGTCTGCCCACAAGTGTTATAATGTCTATAATTACAGAGGAAGAAACCTCCCCCAGCCTTTTTATCTCCTACAAATTGCAACACAATAATATGATATAAAGACTTCACATAGGTTAAGTCTCAAGGCTTTGTTAAGACTTCTACTGTGGCTCATGTGATTCATACACGTTTGTAGCTGGTGGAGTTACATAGCTTGCTCTTCAGTTCCAAGCCACGGTAACATTCTAAGAATGTATTGACATTACATAAATAGCGCTGCATGAAGTTATTCTCAATTTTTTTAATTTATTATTAATTCAGATATATGTGTGCTGTTTACATGCTGTTATGGCAGTGTCCACTGTAATGTGTTGTAAGCATGCCTTGTATAATCCTGTATTACATACACTTCATTTACAGAGACCATGAAGTACTGAAATGTCAGCAGATCTGTGTTGTCATTTGCCACTTGTGTATTTTAATTGGTATTATATTACTGTTTATGATACACATGTATATAAAAAACATGCTTGCCTAAGATGTGTCAATGTAATATACACCCCCTATCTATGCTTTTCCAATGACAAATGGTAAAACATATCCCTTTTGGTTGCGCATGACACAGCTGCTGTACTGCTCATGCCTTGTTTATACAGGATAGGGTGGAGGATAAAGCAATGCAGGCAGATCTCACACATACATTCCCTTTATATATATGTTATATTCAGTCCTAGAAAAATGAATCAGTATTCAACTGCTCCACTATCTTCTTGACAACTAAATACTTTTACCATCACAACATGGCTTCAGACCTGGCCACAGTGCTACAACTGCCCTTCTCTCCTTTATGGATACAGTCAACAGAGCCCATGACAGTGGCAAAATTGTCTTCACCCTCTTCCTTGACCTATCCAAAGCATTCAACACTGTTTCTCACCCTTTACTCATCACCCAACTATCTAAGATCAGTCTTTCCCTCCCCACTCTAAATTAGTTCTCTTGTTACTTGCAAGGAAGACAACAGGCTGTCAAATGGCATAACTCCATCTCTGCTTTCCTCAACACACCTACCAGAGTTCCCCAAGGCTCCATACTTGGACCACTCCTATTTAGCATATCTATAAAAAATTTCCACTAATTTCTATCTCAAGGCTCTGTCATTCAATACGCATATGACTCTACTATTGTCTGCTCTGCCAACTCCATTGCTGATCTATTCAGCTAATTCAAAAGCCTTCTCCTCCACTGAATCCTGGATGCACAAGCACCTAGCCGTGAACCCAAATAAAACCAAAATCATACTATTCACCCCTAAGAAAACAACCCCCTTAAATAAAACTGAGCTCACTATCTATTCTCATAGTAAGCCTATAATCGAAGTCATCAACCACACAAAGCTGCTTGGAATCACTATCGACGACCATATGAAATTTGACCTGCATATACAACACAATATTCGCAAAACATATCTTAAACTTGGAATCCTGTATAGACATAATCTCTTCCTAAGCCCAACCACAAAAATAACCCTAGCCACAACTTAACTATTACCCTCTCTCATCTATGGTGCCCCTCTACTTACCAATATCCAAAACTTTGCTAAATCCAAACTTGAGACATGCTACAATAAAATCACTAAATTCACAATCAGTTCTAAATACTCCATCCATCACTGCACTGCTCTTAAGTCTCTGAAATGGCTAGAACTACCAAGCTATATCTCCTACTTGCAACTATCCACTGCTCACAAAATACTATTTAGACCCGTAGACTGTCATGCCCTAAGCTCAACATTCAGCTGCTACCACCCAAACAGGCCCCTTGGATCAGGGGATCAGAAGCTCTTGCAGGTTCACAAACCTATCCTCCCACCCAGCCAGCTTCTTTGTTCATGCTCAATAGCCAAGAACTGGAATGCTCTGCCTATATCCATTAGAACAACTCAAAATCCTACCTCTTTCAAGACTTCCCTTCACAACCACCTATCCTGAAGCTGGAAGTGGACCCACACCAAGCCCTCTAGAAAGTGTATGCCACACTATTTCTTATCAACCTTATTTTCTTTTCTCATTTTGTGTGAGATAATACATCTGTAGATACAGATTATAGAGCCAGTACATTATGTAAATCTTTACTCTACACTAATTGTTTCAGATAATACTACTGTACATTTCTCTCATGATATTTATTCTATAGTTTGTACATATTTATTATTTGTATTCAATTTTGTATTTCAAACTGTTAATTTTTTGCACAGTGGAGCTTTTCTCCCCAGGCTTCCACTGAAAATAGGTTCTCTATGGCTTAGTAGACTTTACCAATAAATAAAATGTAAATAAATAAATAATATAAATAAATAACTGCACTGTATGCGAATGGCCATAATGTATCCACTGTCCTTGCTAAGTACTATCTCATCTCGGCATGTTATCAATATTAATATCATTTACTCCCCTTTCTCACAAAGCTCCAGTCTATTCCTCTCGCATCGATTGTTAGCATATCTATTTTTAAGTTTTTATATATATATATATATATATATATATATATATATATATATATATATACACACACACACACACACACACACACACACACACACACACACACACACACACACACACACACACATAGTTAAACAGTTGCAAACAGGATTATTTTTATTATCATCAATAGGGAAGTCTTCCTATTGAAAAATGTTTCTTTCTGGCATTATTACATTTGAATGCATTAACTGAGTAATTTTTTTTCCCATTTATCCTTCCCTCATAATTATCCCTGCAGTGTTTACATTCTATTTTGTATAAATTATCCCAGTTGCACATCCCCTGAATCTACATGCTTAAAAGTCACTTGCCTTACTTCTTATAAGCTGTCCATGCATATTCGGATAATATGTTTGCCATCAAGCAAGTATTTGTTTTCTTTAAATTGTGTGCTCATTCTTCCAGCACTGTTTTAGGGCCACCAACATTATTACTGGTCATGAAACAGTACTTGGAATTGTGTAAGTGCGATGAGCAGCATGCGTGTTGAATGAGCCTGCTGCTTATCGGACTAATGAGCTGCAATCATTAGGCTTCGCACAAAGCCTACACAGCTGTTAATGAATCCCAGGGATCATCTGTGCAGATTTCAGCTTCTTTAATTTACTGGTAGAAATGTGATTTATTTACAGCTCTGCCTTGTGGTCTCTTCACTTAAACTGAGATCTTTCACATCTCATTTATTCCTTCTCTGTCACTTTTTCTTTGAAGCAAACATGTAACAGAGGCACATGGGATATATGCAAATGACCCTTATGAACATCAGGTGTTTCAGCTATATGACAATTCTGAATGCCCATGACTTATTTATTTTTAAGTTGTTTAATTTATTGGCCTGAAATTGTCCATTAAAATGCCTTAAAAAGAAATATGTCATGGGCATTCAAAATCGCCATATAGCTAAAACATCTGATGTTCATAAGGGTAATTTGCATATATCCCATGTGCCTCTGATACAAGAGGTTTGAGAGGTCACTCAGTGGAAGTTCTAGCTTGGCTGAAATTTTCATTTAGTTTTTACTGATTGTTTTTTCTGTGTGACCTTCTCTCTCTTTGTCTTAGTTTGTTAGTTGGGATAATTTGCAGTTGCCCTAATGGTAATGGACACCAGTTGGATATAACAGCCCTGTGTTTCTTATGCATAGTCAAACACTCTGCTTGTGCTGTGCTGATGAAGTCATAACAAGGTCAAAATGTGCATATCCACAGCTAGTGGGGTTTGGCTTTATTAGCCTGAAATTGTCCATTGAAATGACATAGCTGAAAAAACTGATGTTCATAAGAGTCATTTGCATATATACTATGTGCCTCTGATGCAAGAGGTTTGAAAGGTCACTCAGTGGAAGGTCTAGCTTGGCTGGAGTTTTCATTTAGGTTTTACTGATTGTTTTTTCTGTGTGACCTTCTCACTATTTGTCTTAGTTTGAAGTAGACATGGAAAAATCAAACATGTGACCTCTAAAATTATAGTAGTTTGATTCACATAGATGCTGAATAAAGAGACATTTTAATCGGTTTCTGCTTCAGGCGCTAAGAGTAGAAATGGTAGTTAGTTTAGTGCCATATGAAGTCTTCCAAAATCAGATTTTTTTTTGAGAAATTATGCCAATTATAGTAAAGATATACTGATTTTCATTACACTTATATGCTTCTTTTTCTTTCAACAATGTACTTTCACTTATGTCATCTTATTTTATCAGCTTAATAAATCAGTGGTACCAGTCTTTTAAAAAGATTCCCTATCTGTGTTGTACAACTAATAAACAAAGGTATGACATTTAGCTCCAATGAGGTCGTTGTTCCACTATATCTGGCATTCATCAGACCTATCATTGAGTACAATGGTCCCTTTGTTATGTACCTAACCAGGCATATTAACAATTAGAACATTCACAGAGGTTCCTCACTAAAAGGATACAGAGCATATCCTAACATATATAATATAATAATATTATAATAATATTAATATATATATATATATATATATATATATATATATATATATGTTATATAGCATATAACATGTCCTATGCAGACCACCTCAAGGTCCTATCCCTGTATTCTGTCTCCTACAGGCTGTTGAGGGGAGATCTATGTCTGGCATACAAGGCATTGTTAGGCCCCACCTTAATGGATTTCCTGCACATATCAGCAAAACAAACAGCACTAGAATTACCCTTTCTAAAGACTTAAACATTGCCTGTGATATAAGTAGGACCTGCTGGAGAGACAGGTATATATCGCAGAGACTAACCCTTCTCTGGAACAGGCACCCCATCCATGTGAAGCAGGGCTCCTCCTTAACCCGATTCAAGTGTAACTTGGACAACTGGATGGGGCACAGGAAATTAATTCTTGGTTTGACACCTATTTCTCTAATGGACATAGACGCCCTATAAAAGGTTCATCTCCCAAGCACCTGCTTACACTTTTCAAGTGTACCAGAACTTGTCAGAAATTTAGGCTGCATGGCTAGGTGTAAAAAGGCCCCAGTGGTCATTAGCCTAGTAAACACCTATGAACTTATAATTACCTTGAGCTTTGTCTCTGATTCTGGAAGAACAAGCTTAGGAGCTATGCATAATCCTAAGCCACTAAACCTTTGTTTTGTTAACTGATCTCAGTATTTATGTTGATTGTGAACAAAACTGCTTGATAACAAGTTGCTCCATAACAATTGCTAACTGAGACCCTTTTCTCATTAGAATTTGAGAATTCACATTCTAAGAATGCTTTTTTTCATGTTGCTCTAGTACTATATGTCTGAAACATGCCACCTTTGATGGTATTGGGAATAATTCTACTGTTGGGTGCAGATGAATAAAAGGTATTTCCTGCACATATCAGCATTAAATGGCCCACCAACAAGCCCACCTTTTATCTAACATTCTACGAATGCCAGCTATAATTTTCTTCCCTATAAGGAGGGGTTCACAGCAGAACCCCATGTGGACTACCTTGCTTTTTCCAATCTCTAATGTGACCCACAGAGGTTCTCCTCTCCCCACTTACTTTCTCATTGGTTCCTAGATGCTTATTAGACTATTGATCTGTGAGGAGCTTATGAATCCTACCCTTACATTTGCATATGAATAAACCAGAGATGGGCCACACAAAGAAAGGTTGTGACATTTATACATTTCCCTATCCATGACAGGCAGGGGTGCTAAACCAGGTAGAAGAGGTCAATTTGTGGTTATCCATTCATTCATCCAAATTACATTTTAATAGATTAAGAGAAGTACTTTGCTTTATGTATAATGGAATATGGTTCCATAGAAGCAGTATTCTCTGTGACAAATACCTATCCCACCAACATGTTCTATTTATTTTGCAAAATAGGTTGAAATCCCTTAAGCAAATGTTTATGATACCATTGAACCTGTGAATGTGTAATAGGTCTGACAGACTAGGATCTGTTGAAGCTCTATACATGATGCATACTGAGAAGAGGGACAATACTTTGAGATGGTCTGTATAGTTTTAATGATTTAAGCCCTTTTTAGTGAGAAAGCATTGTGGTCATTCCACTTGTTACAGGTATTTGGACAGGTACATACCAAAAGAGGCATTATGTTCAATGACCGGCCTAATGAGTGCCAAGTACAGTGGAATGATTGCATCCTTAGATCTGGATGCAAGCAATACCTTTAGATATAAGCTGTGCGATAACAAAGGATTCCATACAACACTAGATATGTGGTGATCAAAGGACAGTTCATTGTCGACATTAGTTCCCAAACCCCGAACTATGGGATAAACTTTCAATGGTGTGCTGCCAATTTAGACTATGTTGCTTTCATATTTCCAATACACAGTTTTATCACAATGTTATCATGGTTTGTGTGTATATATATATATATATATATATATATATATATATATATATATATATATATATATATATATAATTTCTGTTATTGTTTCAGTATCAGAGAATGTCCTTAAGTCAGTGCCACTAATCTACACAACAGTTTCTTTAGCTTGTACACACTGCTACTCATTAGATTCCATTTTATTCTGCTGACTTGTGTTTTTCTGCCTCATCCTGAATTATATTGCTTTAAACTTTTATCATTAAGTGCTTGGCTTGTTTTGCGTCTATTTCTGCTGCTGTCATTTGCTTCAAAAACTATCCTCATATTTTTGAGTGTGGCTCAGATTTCCCTCATGTTTTTTTTCTTCTTTCCACTTACTTCAATAGCATGAATGGTTGCTAATGAAACCATTAAACCTTTCCTTGTAAACTGATGATCATTTTCCAGTGAAGACAAGCCCCAGTGTTGCACATCTCTTTTCAGCTATTTGTTTAACCCTATAATGTAATATAATATAATACAATATAATGTAACATTACCAATATCATGGATAGGCAACTCAATTCACACTTTGCTATAGTGTTTTTCAAAGAACCCTTCACAGTGAAAATGTATTCTGATGAAATACAAACACAAAATTAGCAGAATAAATTATAAAATTACAGAGTGAGTACCCTACGTATAGAAACAAAAACAGAGATCTCACTGCACTTTAGGATGTAATTCATTTTCTTTAGTTGATCTATCTAGTCATTAGTTATTTGACTACTTTATGCAGATATCTTCATAAAAGTTATTAAAATACTTTCTGAAAGTCAAGTGAGCCACAGTATATCAATTAGCTCTGGAAAATATGAGGAAGTAGTTCAATGAAAGGTAGTTGCAAAGAATGAGATTAAAAGCCCAGTCAATTGTGTGGCTACCGTTTTACCTAGGAGTGATGGTGAGATGAAAATTGTACAGAAATCGATTTTTGCTAAGTCTTAAAACAATGTAAATACTTAATACTGATACCAGATTTTTAATACCAGATTTTTATTCTTACATGTTGTTCAATCCTCATGCATGGTGCACTTGTTTTTTCATTAATGCTTGCTGCTACAAACATTTTATAATTATATCCTTGTACACGATTAATAGACAAGACTCATGTCAGAGAATCAGTGCTTACCTTTGACTTTCAATAATTTGTCAGTGGTAAGCATGTATATCCAAATTTCAAAATCGTTTTATTTAGTTATAAACTCAAGATTGATTTAGCATTGCTCCTTAAACAAAAACAGTTAAAACACACAATTTAGTTATTTAGAGCAATGTGTGAGATCAAAAATTCACTAGTGACCATATTGTTTTATTTTTATTATATTATAAATCTCAATAACTGGACTAGTATTTTCACACCTTGCATTGCAGGCTACTTTATTATGTAGCTCTACATCCTAAGTAGTTTGTTCCATGTCAGTTTTCCTCAAATTCAGTTTCCATTACAGAATGACAAACAGTCCATTTGTTTTAATGTGGAGTTATGTTTCTTATCTGTACTAAGGAACACACATACAGAACATAGTCTCATGTCCTCATGCCACAAGAAAAGTCTGGTAGTTGTCATGGGAAAGACAAATGTCATCCTGTGGCATCATCATTATTATCAAAGAAAGAATTTCTGTGTGAAAAAGGAACAGAAATCATTGCAATAGAAGTCTCCATCCATATAGCAGATAGCTGGCTGACAACATTGTTACCTACCTGCACATTCACAGACATAGTGACACAGGTGAATCTAAGGAGTAATGCCTGGATTTGAACAGACTGCCTAAGATCACAAAGTACAGGGCATTGCCTGAATCACACATGCCACATGAGATGATCTTTTACAGTTGTGACAGTGCACATTTGAATACATGACATCACAATACTTTCATACATTGATGTTCTTCTAAAAATATTTGAAGATGGTTGATGTGCCCAGTAATCCAACACAGCTGCATACACTACATGTATTATAAGCCTTCTCTGCACAGCACAACAGACAAACATGCATGAAGAGTAGTAGTCCATCACTGCTGGATTTAAACCCCCTCCTGTGCACACCAGAGAGCACAGGTATCAACAGCCAGAGTCACAGGGTAATTTTGATGTGGTTCTCTTCTGATAACATGATGTAAGCATTATGTTTCCAAAAATGTTTATCTCAAAACAAATATATAGGGCAATCCTCTTCCAGGCAAAATGTGTCGCCTAAGTAGAATTTTACATAAGTGTGTTATCATGGACAGAATTGTACATGACAGCAACAGACTGACATTATTTACTTAGTTCCATATTTGTAATCATTGTAATCATCTTTTTCACCTTTTATATTTATGCCTTATCTTTGTTTTTCCATTTTCTACTTATAGGTTTCTTAGCCACTATCAATACTAAAGATAGCAATGTTTTCACCACTTTAGTTTATGTTATTTTATACCAGTTCAACAAGTACATCTCTATATACTCGTTAAATTCTCAAAAAAAAAAAAGACTAAGCATATTATTCACGTCATTTGAAGCAGCTCTGTACATTACCAAAATATATGCCCCTAACAACCTTTTTCTGAACTCTTACATCTCCAACATATGTCTCTTGTCAGTGGGGAACGTGTCTTCAAGTCTCAAAGGGGTATATAAATATTTGTGTAAACATTTCCATGAAAAAAAAAATCTAAATTTTCTTGATGTGGTTGCATATCTAGGCTTAAGACATATTTCTGTCCACTGATCATCTATATCTTTTTTTTTAATTGTTCACGCCATGCTATTTTTACTTTTCTACTGTATTCTCTTAAAAAAATCTAACATTGCCTTGCATAATTTGCTTATTACTCAGTTCTGGTCTGACATTTCTCTTCTGGACTCAATTAAAAAATCAACTATTTGTGATTTAGTAAAAGTACTATCAAACCTCAATTTAGAACTCTGACATTAGGCCTTCGTGTATAAGTCGATCTGGGTTCAATAACATAATTTTTTTGTCTAACTTCACCCCATTTAATTACTTCATCTTATACCATCAGCTTCCAAAGTTTTAGTTCTTTGTTCATTCTTCTCCAAATGCTCATTACATTTTCTTTTCGGCCTTTTTTATTTCTCTGTACGGTATAGCCTATTGGCGTTTTTCTATTATACAATGGTCTAACTTCTTCTAACATGAAAACTTGCTTAATACTTGTATGTATATAAGACTGTACATAATGCCCGTTATACTCCTTTCCCAGATCTGCCCAGATATCCATGTATGATCATGTTTTACCTCACTGGCACAATACCTATCATGTGCTGCAATTTGAGCATATATTCCATGTGCCAAGTCAAATATGTTATTCCAAGTTGTGTGGCCTTACAATATGCCTCCAAATCTGGAAGTCCTAAACCACCCTGTTCCTTTGTCAGCATTAGATTTCCCACTGTATTGTTTCTCTTTTGGTATCTCAAAGAAATTCCTTAATTTCTTTTTTGATATTCTTCCACGCCTGATCTCTAAAATAATACATAAAATCTAATCTACATAATGAACCAGCAGGACCAAAAATATCTTAATTATTTGTATCGTATTTTTGATGTCCATAAATAAGTTTCCATCCTCAAATCTTACTTATGATCTTTTAAGTAATTTCTTTCCACATTTCTTTAGCTGTTTGCTCAATATTTCATTTCAACTAAATTTCCAAGTATTTCATCCTGTCATGACTCCACAAAAAGGGGAAGGTCTGTACCAAGTCATGTGTTGGGGAATAATTCATTATCATAGCCTTTGCTTTTGCTTCAGTTACCTTTTATCCCACTTACTAAAATATTTCAGTTTGTTAAATATAAATTTTATTTTATGTTCCAGGTTGGTAACATATGGTATTGTGTCATCATTGAAAAGGGCTATTTTCTCATTAGTATTTTTTCCAATTATATCTAATTTCATTTGATTATCTTATGTGTTTGGCCAATGGCCCTAAATATAATGTGAGGAGTAATCATGAAAATGGACACCCCTGCAAAATTCCTGTTATAAGGCTAAATGCTTCAGACAGCTCACCACTAAATTTCATTATAACATGACCTCCCCTATAAATATTAATATTAATGTTATCCAAGTGACTCTGGTGGAATAGAGGGATAAAGCCCTAAGTACAGCCCAATCAACCCAGGTTCAGTTACCAGCTTGGGTGACTAACAGAGAGGCAGTGAGGATGGGAGTGTCTATATTAAGGGAAGGATGATGTGTTTGCAGGACACACAGAGTAATAGCAGCTTTCTGGCAGAATCCACAAAGCCAGTTGTAATGTGTTCAGTTGAAGGAACTTGGAAGTTTGCTGATGGTAGCCCCATGAAGTGTGGAGGTGGGGTGGCACGATCTGCCCATTGCATGTCACCTGAAGCCAGCCAGACATGCATATTAGGGGGGAACAGGATAGGCCTTAAAGCAGAAGAAAATGGCTAATGGTTAGACAGCATGACCCCCAGGACACCCTTAGGCTCCATGCTGGCCCTAGCGTAACATTTGTTAATAGACTGGGGGATGAATTAATGTGGCCGGTAGACCCAGCATGTATGTGGGGCACTGGCACTGTTGCCAGGTTGATACCAGGGGAGAACAAACGAAAAAAAAGAAGCCAAAAATATTATCCATGTTTCTGGAAACCTAAATGCCTCAAAAGATCTCTTCATAAATTCCCCTACTCACTTTGTCAAATACTTTTTCGGCATCCAAGCCTGTTAACCTTAATATATTATTATTGTCTAGTATGTCCTTTTGAATCATGAGGGTTCAGTTAATATTGTCAGATATCTGCCTACCTTCTATAAACCCAAACTGATCCAGATGTATCATTCTCTGCAATATTTTTGCCATTCTTTTGCCAAATTCAACATAAACAGTTTATAGTCATGATGCACAATAGAAATGAATCTATGTGACCCTGAATCAAGTGGATCTTTCCCCTCCTTTTGTATAACTACCAGTATTGCTTCTTTCCATGTCAAGGGCTAAAAGAGTACAAATAAATAAATAAAAAATAAAACTACTACCAGTTTGTGTAGCTGTTGTTATCCACTTCTTATGATAATTTGACAACATAATTCCTTCCCTCCCCTCATGTATTGGCTGTTGTCAGTAAGCACATAGATATCATTTTCCTTAAGCACTTCACCAGACTAAATGACCATTGATATAATTGCTTAATATTGAGTGTACTGATACTGATTGCACTGTTTTTACTGTTAATTTAGTGAGTTTTTACTGTAATTAGTTTTCTGGTTCCTTCTGGTGGAAGAAGAAGGTTTCTAGGCTAAGTGTGGTATTACTTGCTAAACAGTCTATACTTGAGTAGCATGCTTTTAGTTGATATTCTCTACTGAGCTTTTTGATGCTCATTTTCTGTGTTATAAATACGGCAACATAGTGCAAATGCATTACACAGATGTTGGCATTTAGGTCTTTAACGTTCTCTGTACAACTGATTCCCCAGTTTGTACTCTACTTTAAATATTCAGTTGTTGTGTGGTTCTGTTTTGTGCTTTGTTGCCCAATGCTCTTCTTGTATAAACTTAGATTGTCTGTTTCAGATATGTTTCATCTCCAGTAAATCAACTCCAAACTCATAGGCACAATGGCCTCTTAAACACACATTGGTAAGCACCTTTAATGATGGATTTACACTTTCCAACCATCTCTGTAGCCAGCCTGGTTGAAAAGGGCATCCTGAGACCAGGGGTGTAGCTAGGATTTTCAAATTTGTACTGACAGCTCTCAAACTGCTACCCCCCTCCCCAGCCAAGCTACGTCCATTCTCGTAATTCACGGTTCACTCTTTTAGTGTCGATGAAGAGGCATTCGCTGTAATGCCTCTTCAGTAATATAATATAAATTCACTCAAACTCGGTTCCTTGAATTGAAAATTAACCTGAAATGTCAGTTCTTTGAAAAATGCAGCATGGTAGTTGGGGTAGAGACTTTATGCTTTTGTTTTCTGTAACTAAGGTACAGGTTTTGAGCTTAAGTAAATTACTAACCACCTGCTACCACTAACTAGGATGTTTCATTCACACACACACACACCTACCTACCTCTTAGTGCAAGAAATATGGACAAAGCCTAAAATAAACAGTGACAGATATTAAATAATGTTCTCGTGAACTTAGAAAGTTGCTAGAATAACAGGATTTGTGCTAGTATGAATTTTTCTAAAGAACATGAAGTCTGAAGCTCAAATGTCTGTCATTATTTAACAACTTCAGCCTTCAATGATTTTCTAGAAAATCACAAAATTTATGAGGAACAGACAAAAAATATGGGGCAAAAATCTTGACATTCTGCAAAATGTGGACAGTTGAGAGGTATGCTACCTACCACACACACACACACACACAACCTCTCAACCTCTTACAGCAACAAACTCATAAATAAAACTGAGGCAAAGGCCCAAAAATAAGGACATTTTTTTAAATATTGCTCTTATAAACTTAGAAAGATAATAGAATAGTAGTAGGTCTTGCATCAGTACGAATTTTCTGAAAGGTATGAAATCTGAAACTGAAATGTCTGCATTATTTTCTAACTTCAGTCTTTAACAATTTGCCACTAATTTGCCAGAAAACTGCAATTTTATGAAAACGGACCAAAATGTGATGCAAAAATATAAAATTGCCAGACAATACAGCTGGGAACCTGTCAAAGGAGGGACACCATTTTAATATGAGCACAGTTAACTTAGAGCAGCTGACAAAATTAGAGAATCTACATGCATTTCTGAAATAAAAGTAATGTATAACTCTGATCATTACAGTTATTTATAAAAGTAAAGCAAACCCTCTATGTTTTCTTCCAAAATTGCTATTTTGTGGAGGGATCATTAGGGGAAGAGCAACATTTTGAGCCAAAATCAGGGACAGTTGAGGTTTGGCTATGCCTAATTCTATAAAGCAATTTATTTGCATGTACCTCTCAACCTGTTAATGCAATAAATCTGGACAAGGCCAAATATATTGAGGGAACATATAAACAGTACTAAAAATTGCTCTTGTATAAACTGGGACAGTTGATAGAACAGGTCTTATTTTAGCATGCATTTTTCTGAAGGTTATAAAGTCTGAAACTAGTGTTTCATTATTTAGTGACTTAATTCCTAAATCATTTGCCAGAAAACCACAAATTGAGGAACAAACCAAAAATAAGAAGCAAAAAAATCTATTCATTCTTTGAAAATCTGGGCAGTTGGGAGGTATAGTTCAGCTGGGGCTGTCTAAGTTTGCTGACCTTCCCCCTCACAAAACCATGGTCGAATGGAGCCTCCCACTGCAGCCATTCCAATGATCCATTACTTTGCTATTTCACTCCATTTACCAAAAACACTAATGTACATACTGATTTACTTCTATGATGATTTGAACTTCATTTGAAAGTTTTATTTTGCATTTTACAGCACAAACACTAAGACATCTGCTAAACAAACTTGGCATTAAAACTTCTCTGCCCTTGAAACTCACATTAATTGAAACAACATTAAAACCCACATTCAAAGAAAAATACATTTTACCCGTGGCAGATAAAAATTAATTCTGGGCTGCTTTTAAATCATAGGCCCCTTGCATATGAAACATACATGTGCTCTTTGATACACCTTCCTATTGCTTTGAACATTTTTCCAGTAAACAATGAAGCAAAACTGCCCAATTCAGAACATTTCCATCATAAAAGTCTAGTCAAACTTTTACAGTCCACCATTATCAGTAAATAATATGCACAATCTCTGAAGTAGTAAAAAGTCATCTAAATAATTCCACGTTAAATAAATCTAACTAATGAAGAGGTTGCTGCTAGCAATCACCTTTATATTTCATGACTTCACCGAAAAATAGTGTCTGATGCCCCTGATGAATAAATTGCCTAAATTACATTAATAATAAGCTAGTAATATTGCAATAGGAAATGGATGGCAAACTGATAACAGGCTCATAGTTAGTATCTTAACTTTCAGTACAGCAGCATTCACCCCTTATTGGAGTAGAACCAACAACCTTCTGCATTAAAAGCAAGTACACAACATTTTGTGCTACTAGCAATGTGCGCCATCTTAGCATAATCAGCACTAAACTTCTCTTCCCCTGCAGCTCTCAGCTCCTTGTAAAATCTACGCAATACTCAACTACATCTCAACTTCGCAGCACAAGAAGTCTGGAAAAAGCCAAATTTATTGGGGTGGGTCAAAAGGGCAAAAAACAGGAACACATTAAACATTGCTTGTATAATCTTGGAAAGCTGCTAGAATAAAATGCTGTGTTACCATCATACATTTTACTGCCAAGGTCACTGTGCAAAATAGTCAGAACAACATACCACTATGCCAAATCACCTGCTTTGTGAAAGAGAGGAAGACTGAAACTTAAATGGCTATCATTTAATGAATTCAGTTCTCACCATAGCTGTCAACCTCTTAGCACAAAACACCTGGACAAACCCAGTAATGAGGGAATACAGCCCTCAAACATATTCAGTAAATTCAATTCTTGCCATAGCTGTCAACCTTAGCAGAAAAAACATGGACAAAGCCAATAACAGGGTATTACAGTCCCAAAAATAAGGACAAATTTCAAATAGTCATAAACTTAAAAAAATTGCTATAAAAAAGGTTGTGTTAGTATATATTTATTGCTAGAATAAAAAGTTGTTTTACTATGTCACAAACACAAGGATAAGATGCAGACTCCACACAGAAGGCACCCCAGCCAAGAATCAAATCAGAAAACCTATAGCTGTGAGGCAACAATACTGCCACTGCACCTTCAAATATGCAAGGAAGTAAACATTCAGAAACCTGAAGTCTGAAATTTAAATGCCTGTCAATTTGTTAATCAGGACAGTCTGACTTGGAACAAAAAAAAAAAAACAATTCTCAGCAGAGGCCCAGGAAAAAATAATGCAGACATGTCTTTGTAACATGGGAGGACACAAAAGCAAACCCACACAAACACAGGGAGAAGATACAGACCCCCCCACACAAAGAAGGCACCCCAGCCAAGAACCTATAGCTGTGAGGCATCAATGCTACGTTGCTACCACTGCACCATCAAATTTCAAGCATTGCAATATTTAAAAAACACAGATATGATACAGATATTGATCAGATCAAATATGAGGCAAAAATCTGCAATTTTTTTACAAATGGTGGTGGGTAGGGAATTCAGGTCTTTAACACCTGCATACAAGGTACAGGGTTCAAGCCTGAGGTATTCCCTACCACACCACCATGAGTAATCACCTGGGGCATTTTCACACACACACACCCCCCCTACCTTTGGTGCAGAATGCTGTGGGTTCTATTCCCACACCAGGCAGATGGATTCATCACACCACAGTACAGCATTAGAAGGGTGCTGCACTCCTAAGTGTGCCATCTTTTGGATAAGATATTAAACTGAGATCCCAACTGCTTAAGTTGGAGGTAGCTCAGGTGGCAGAAAAATATCCCACTGCAGTCTGCACCTATCTAAAAGTGTACAGGAAGTTCCCCGATGCCCTGGCCAAATTTCCCGTTGCTGTATAAATACCACCTAGGTTCTCCACTGAAAAGATGCCACTAGCCTAGTGGGACTAGCCGAGTCAACAAAGGGTAAATAAAAATATACATTTCATGGTATTTGTCTGAAAAGCAAGCAGTCTTGCCATACAACGACAATATCCAAGAATTTAATTCTTAAGTCTATGGCAGGTTACATGCAATAACCACCTTAGAGGGGAAAAAAAACGAAGCCTGAAATAGCAGAGACCCTTGTGTGCTCCTTGCGGTGTGATGAATCCATCTGCCTGGTGTGAGAATAGAACCCACAGCATTCTGCACCAAAGGTGAGTGTGCTACCTGTCATGTCATGTGTGTGTATTATATGTGGAGCTTTTCTCCCTGGGCCTCTACTGAAAAAGGAAATATATCCAGCTGGACCAGCCCGGTCAACAAATGTAAAATAAAATAAAAAAATAAATAAAAATTTCAACACAGAGTCCCAGCAGTGCCTTCCACTTTGTGTCAAAGTTGTAGAAAATGTACACCTCAGTAGGACTCCAGCCATCCAAAGTCTTAGCTTATTAATGTATTCATTTATTCATATACAAATTTATTAATCTATGTATTTATACATTTATTTTATTTTATTAACCAGGGTTTTGTGTATTTGTACATTTATTTTATTTTATTGTTAACGAGGGTAGTGCCTTTGATCTCAAAGGACCTCTTCAAACCGGCCTGGTTGTTACAAAATAATATAAACAAAAAAATGAATGCAGTCCTATTTTTAATTACAAATGAGTACAGAGCAAGCAGATGTCAAAGATCAATTAAATCTTGGGAACATTCCAGAGTACACCTTTTGGGAAATGTTACAAGGATGACCAGTTCTGTTACTTAATCCTTTGATTTCCTAAATGAGTCACGCATTTTATGAGGATGTGCTATAAAGCAAAAGGAGAATTCCAGGAATTTGATGAAAATGTTTACTTTTCTCACAGAAACCCCCAAAACATAGCTCACTTCAAAGATCATGGCGGCGTTGACTTCCTAACAAATTTGGTCATTTCTTGTAATGCTTTTGGGAGAGGGCCTCATGCATCTTTTTTTCAAGTTAATGAACACAGAAAACAAATGCTTTCTTGTGTAAATCGCTGTACCCATATGCACACAAATGCAAGCACAGAAACACACACACACACACACACACACACACACACACACACACACACACACACACACACACACACACTCTCTTCATATTACTCACCACCCCTCGGTTCTAAATAACGTCCTTGAAGTGAGACCAACAAATCCTCCCGAAGTCCTTGAAGTGAGACCAACAAATCCTCCCGCTTCGACCAACATAACGCTTGAATCCTCCCGCTCGTGTATATCCAACATAACGCTTGCATCCTCCCGCTTGAAAATGCATTTGAACTGACATGCGCGGTGAGCTCCATTCCGACTGGCTGCCCTGATGAGCTGACGTCATTGTGCACTAGTACAGCGCGAAAAAGAAAATGTGAAAATTTAAAAAGCTACCCCCCTTCTAAATAAGTTGTACTGAAATCAGTACAGTGCATATGCCTGCTGACGTCCCTGCCTGAGACAATGTAGCAATTGTCTCACATTTACTGACAGCCACCTATTACTTAAACTAACAGACGCATTGTGTGAAAGATGTAGTTATACAATTTTACTAGAGGCAACTCTCTATCACAAAGCCACAACAAATAACAAGCATGTTGCCAGTTCCACACTCCACAACACTAAATAAAGCACACCCAGCTTAGACCCAACAGAGACAGACATACATATGCTGAGGCTCTTAGAAGTCGATACCTAAACCACAAAGGCCTCCTAAATGCAACCTAAGAAATAAATACCCTCAGCAACCTCACAAATACACATCACAGGTAGCACCCACCATTAAACATACATCTAACAGTCACACTGACAGGGTTCAAAACCCATAGGGTAAACCTTTACATAGCCCAATATTATAGTTATAGTTAACTGCATTGTGAGACACACTGAAGCACCACTCATTAGGATGTGCAAAGAAAGGGTCACTGTGAGTTCCCTATCAAATGCCAAGATCCACTACATTGTGCATGCACTCGAGTCCTTGTACCACAAGTACAAATATGTAAAGGAACTGAGCTGTACTTCTCCAGACTATATGAAGAGAGACATTATGGGGCTCTCAGAATATGTGTTTGAGGCTGGTATGAACCTAGCCCTGAGCAGCATTCTACCATCACCAAGAATTATGTAATAATACAATCAAAAGAATACTGATTTTAACAAATGGCTTAGCTTCTGGTGTCATTTAAAGGGGATGCAATATATATCATCCTGGGAAGAGATGACAGTACCAACAGCTTTGCTAAGGATGGCCTGCAACTTTACCCCCAATACTTTCATATATAGCTAAATCCTTGTCCACCACCATAGTGACTTTTCTAGGCAAATCAGTTTTCTAAAGCTTCCAACATAAAAAAACAGAATCTGGATAACATTAAGGTATTGTTGTTCAATGAGGGGAACCTTAACAAAAACTCTCCACTTTCAAAACCACCTCTTACCCTGGAAAACAATGATATATGCATCCTCATAGAATCCTGGTTCAAGACCATTGAAAGCACTCCATCAGTGCATGGTTTCAATGCTTATCACATGTTCAGGCCCAATGCATTAGACAAAGGCACTAAAGGCAGATGTGCCACTGTATTCTTAAAAAAACTTTAATTCCAGACCTGTTAGACATAGTAATGACTTGGAACTCCTCCGAGTCCAAGTCCAATTTGCTCTTAAAAAAAATATATCATAGACAACTATAAGACTTCCTCTATATCCCCCATGACCCATTCCCTTGCCTAACTTGTATGGAGTCTCTGTTTATTAAGTAAAACACCATTCTCCTTTTAGACTTCATCTACCCCCCCCCCCATAAACTGGGAGACTTATACATCCTCAGACATGTATGCCGAGAGATTTATGGACTTCATCAATACAAGCTCACTGAATGAGTTACTACACACCCCAATCACAATCAGGGGTAATAAAATCCTGGACTTGGTCGTTACCAATATGAGTCAGTTTTGCTCCCACCAATAGTAACTTTCTATTGGGTCAGATCAGATCAAATCAATTGCATTCACCATAAAACTGAAGCCTGAAGCATCTTCAGTATTCAAAGATTATGCTAAGCTTAAAACTGAATGATGACCTGGCTAAATTCAAAAGCCCCTTCTATCTTGATGACCCCATTGCTTATGCTGAATCCTTCACTGCTAGATTCTATACACACAGACAGCTGCAAAGACACATCTCTCCACCTCAGAAATAAATAAAATGCCAAATTAAAAAAATAACCCCCACAGTACAACCAAATCATAAACATGCGCTATAATAAAAGAAAAAAAAATTAATGAAAAAATAAATCTAACTTTCAAGATGCCCAAAACACTCTTGCTAAACTAAACAAGGAACTGTGGACTTTGATGAAACCAACCAAGCCAGATATGAGGTAAAAATAGCCTCTTAGGTGAAAGATAGCCATAAATCCTTCTTTAATTATGTTAAAAAATCTCTGAAACAATGCCCTGCACTGCACAGAGCAAATTGTAAATAATATCACATACTTAAACCAGGAAGACATAGCTAATTTACTAGCAGACAAATTTAGCTCAAACGTCACCCCCAGTCCCCTCCAATCTTCTCATATCGCATGCCCACATGTTCCCTCAGCAATAGCCATCCCTCTGCAAAAAAAAAGTGGGGTTTCAATGGAACTGTGTAGTTATAGACCCATGAGTCTGCCTAGTTCCATCTACAAGGTTATGGAAAGAATTGTTATAGAATTATTAAATAAGGAGGTAGCCTAAATACTCTTGACCCAATCACCCATTTAAGCATCCCTGTCCCTCATGGATATGGGACATTTGTAAATGTTCCTACAGATCTTTCTTCAACCCATTTCTGGGCTACTCATATTCAGAATATAAGGGCTAAAAACTACAATAGGGATATAAAGCTAGGCTTCTTAAGATCCTCACAGATCAATAGTCTAGTAAGGACCTATGCACCTGTGAACCTAAGGGAGCATCTCCACTCAGAAAGCTAGTGTTACAAAGTACTATCCAGACTTTTATTATCTTCTACTCCTTCTTTTTCCACCCTTCTATTGGAATATCATCACTCCCAGGATTTTCCTTTATTTGAGTTTCTTGTTGTTTCTTTAATTTTTATTTTCCATTATTTTTATGTTAATTACTCTCTTTTTACTTATCAGAAAAACAAAAACTGCAGATGTCCATCCACGTACAACATGTAATTTCTGGTATAAGTGATTTTGTCCTTAAAATTATACTGGACTACCTCAGATACATGTGGTCTCCAGTAAAAAACATCTACATACTAAAAACAATGCTGTAACAGACAGTTTACATTAAAAACAACAAACAACACATAGAAATCTAACATAGGTATTTAAAACACTATAGAAATAAATACAATATCAAACTTTAGACCTTTTGTACATTAATAAACTTGTGATAGAAACAATATCATTAATATAAGGGGATTTGTTGAGTTTAACAAAATCTGTCAATACAGTCCCCATCTTTCAAAGTATATTTCCCAATCCCCCCACCCTTCTGAAATTGGGCAACTTTCTCCAATATCTGGAACACATTTTTTTGTAATTTGCACAACTGTTAGAATGTTTAGCTAGAGCATTATTGGTGTCCCTTTTCTTAATCATGTGGTAATGTTGGTAAATCATTTGTCTTAGGACATTTACTGTCTTCCCAATGTAAAACGATGGGCAGGTACAGCATTGTGCCAGGTAAATCACACCTGGGGTATTGCAATTGCATTTCCCATTAGGGTAAATGGTTTTGGCATAATTACCCACAGTGAAACTGGAGCCTTCTTGTATGAATCTACATTGGCTGCATGTGCCACATTTAAACATACCTTTTTCAGCCATGGGCTTCTCCCATTTTCTATAAGGAGCCTTTTCAAAGGTGTTCTTTAAGTTAACACCCTTCCTGTAAACCACAGTGGAATTTTTCCCCAGTTTCCCATACAATCCTTGTGTTTTAATATAAATGGTCCAGTTACATGGCAAGATGTTCTTCACCTCCTTACTTGCACTGTTATAACTGCAAACTGTTGTATATCACTACTGGAAAGACTTTTGCTGGGAGTACTATCCCGGGAGCATGACTCAGTGACATCCAACCCATACTTTAATACTGGTTTATATTAACCTTTTCTTTCTTTAACAACTTCAGCCACCAATCTCTCTATGAAACTCAATGGGTAATCCCTCTCACAAAACATCCTAATTAAAGTCCTAACTTCATAAGAAAATATCTTATCTGCAGATACCAATGGGATAACTTTATAAATTGTGTTTTGACCACATTTTTCTTCTGCCAAATGGGATAATTGCTGTTAAAATATAATAATGTTAGAGTATGTTGATTTTCTAAAAATAATGAAGATAAAACATCCCTGTTCAACATCCTTCAAAACTGCTGTGTCAAAAAAATCAATGGTTTTGCTATTATATTGACCTTCAAATGTTAAAAATGAGGTAGTTATGTTTAAATACTCTGAAAATGCATCTATTATTACATTAAAATGTTAATGGGTCCACTTCCACCCTACCACTGTTATAATTCCTGATTATAGTTATCACCCTTTCAACCTTTTGTTGCCTCATTCATTGAGCGAACAATCTGATCACTGTAAATGAGTTGTTTTAAACAACATTGCTCTATGTTTATTCATATTTTCTAAGAACTCTTGCATAGACATTCCAGCTTCTTTCAGTTGCTCTTCAACATGTGTTTCACATACTATGTTTCACTTCTGTAAATCGTTTACTCTATTATTCCATATCTCATTTGCTCTCACTGTAACCAGATTCTAATCTTAAGTTTATAATCATCACAATTATTTGCAAGCACTTTGCTGCTTAGGTACAACTCTAATAAAATTTCAGTTAAAGTTTGATCTACCCAATCATTAAATGATTTCCTTTTCAGAAGAAATACTAGAAAATGCCAGTGTTCATTACAACCGACTTCTACTTGTTTTCAAAACTTAATTTGTATAGGTGCATGATCTGACGCTATCACCAGATATGCTTTCATAGTTTTAACCACATTACAACATTCTTTTGATATAGAAGTTTTTATTTATTTTTATTTTATTTATTTTACATTTGTTGACCGGGCTAGTCTAACTGGAGATATTTCCATTTTCAGTAGAGGCCCGGGGAGAAAAGCTCCACAGAGAATACATTAAGGCAAAACATACTAGAGTTTAAAGAAAGTTTTAAAAGACAGAAACTAACAACTCTACAGTTACTCATTATTACTAGTGAGTTTAATACTGACTCACATAGTTACAGTCAAAAAATACTTATATAATTATAATATACTAAGTCTGATAAAGATAACTAAAATACACACAGTTTAACTCAAAAGACATCATATAAAGTTAAAAAATACTTTGAGAGATAATGATAAGATAGGAAGTATGAGAAAGAGAGCTAAGAATATGTAAAATTAGGAGAGGTAGGTTGTAGGAAGGAGAGCAAGTAAGATAGTTAGCAAGCAATGAGAGCTAGAAGCCAGTTTATAAGCAAAGAAGTAATAGGAAAACAAGTGGCAGAAGAGGAGGAAAGCCAGGTGGATGATAGAATAAGTAAGAAGTAGGAGATAGTAATGAAGTAGAGTCTAAGTAGTGGAAGGATTAATCAGGTTTACTACAGTAATGAAGTAGAGTCTAAGTAGTGGAAGGATTAATCAGGTTTACTACAGGTGCACAGCCAGTGATTTTGGAAGTGAAGTTTAATTTTTAGTTTGAAAAGAGGTAATGATGCAATGGTTGTTATGTTACTAGGAAGTAGATTCCATTTTCTACCTACTGAATTGGTGAAGAGGGAGTTGCCAGCAGTGTTATTTGATTTTATGGAATTAGCCAATAGTTTACTGGAGGAGCGGAGAGAGTTAAGATTATTGTAGGGGATTATGAGTTGAGAGAGTATAGGGGTGTTTGTAGGATGGTACAGAATTTTATGGGCAATAGTGAGTTGTTGGGTTGCAAGTTAGTTTTGGAATTCTGGCCAGCCTAGTAGTTTCAGGTTGAGACAGTGGTATGTTCTGTAGGGGTTTCCTGTAGCGAAGCGAGCAATGTTATTATACAGGTAGTAAGTTTGGTAAGGTTGTTTTTATTGAGGTTGGTGAAAATGGGACAAGCATAGAGAAGAGAGGAAAGAAGATGGGAGTGAGCGATCCTAGTTCTAGAGGAGGGAGTTAGAAATGGTCTAATACGATATAAAGATCCTATTTTCCTATTGACAAGTTTTATGGTGTTGTTAATGTGTTGGTTGAAAGAGAGATTATTATCAATTGTAATACCTAACAGTTTAGTAGTAGAGTCGGGAGAGATGATAGTGGCATTGTTAGAGGAGATAGTGAAGTTTAAAGGGGCGGTCCTGGAGGTAGGGGTAAAGAGGAGGAGTTTAGTTTTCTTAGCATTTAGTAAGAGAAATCGGCTAGAGAACCAAGTTTCGATGGTATTAAAGACATTTTGAGTAAGAGATCTAAGTTCTGAGGTAGAGGATGCAGAGCAGATGAGTGTAGAATCATCTGCATATTGAATGCAAGTAGCTTGGGGGATTGTGTTTTGGAGATCATTTATGAAGAGGGAAAAGAGAAGTGGGCCAAGAATAGAACCTTGTGGAACTCCAATAGAAACAGGCAGAAGAGAAGAGATGTGGTTATTCCAGAGAACAGCCTGTTTCCTGTTAGTGAGATAAGAAGTAAACCATCTAATGGCAGGGATATCAAAAGATAGGGATTCAAGAGTATTGATTAAAAAAGAGTGGTTAACCATATCGAATGCTTTGGAGAGGTCTATAAAGATGGCAGAAGAGAGTAGGTTGTTGTTACAGTTCAGGTTAATAGTGTCTACAAAGGAAAGGAGGGCAGTAGTAGTACTGTGATTAGGTCTGAAACCATGTTGACAGTTAGCTATGATGTTGTGGAGAGAGAGGTGTTGTACAAGCTGATGGTGTATACATTTCTCCATTATTTTGGCCAAGGGAGAGAGGAGAGCAATAGGTCTAAAGTTAGAGTAGTCAATGGAGTTACCACCTTTATGCAGTGGGATAATGTGAGAGACCTTCCATATATCAGGGATGATACCTTCTTTGATTGTCCTATTTATGAGAATAGAAATAGGATATGTGATAGCCTTGGCAGCTTTTTGTAGAAAGAGTGAAGGTAACTTGTCAGCAGAGGGGGTACAAGGTTTCAGCTTGAGAAGGAGTCTGTATATGTAAGATGTAGAGATGGGATGTAGGGAGAATTTAGAGGAAGAGTTTATGAGGTTACATGTTGGGTGTGAGTTATTGGTGTTTAATTGATTAGCAAGAGCTTGTATAGTTTCAGTGAAGAAACAATTGAAAGCATCTGCAGTTTGTTGGGGGGTATCAGGATCAGAGTTAAGTGGGGAAGGTGTTTTAGAACTTCCTGGGGAAAGGAGTCTATTAACTGAAGACCAGAAAAGTTTTGAATTATTAAGATGGGTTTCTTGTAGATTGAAGTAGAATTTCTTTTTATCAGCTATTATTGCTTTTTTGGTTAGATTTCTAAGCTGGCAGAAGTGAAGAAGATCAGGGTCTTTTCTATGTGATCTCCATGTGGCCCAGACTTTATTTCTAGTGAGAATAAGTTTTTTGGTTTCATGGGAGAGCCAGGGGGCAGCATTAGATTTAATTCTAATGCTACGTTCAGGAGCATGTAAGTCAAGGATAGATAAAAAAGTAGAGTTAAAGTACATTACTGCATTTTCAAGAGGGAGTGTTTTTAACGGGTTCCAGTTACATGCAGTAAGTTCAGACTGGAACAATTCTGGATTGAAGTGTTTGATGGTGCGTACATTTCTTATGATGCAGGGGTTTATACAATCAGCCTTATCCCTTGTTATGAATGTTAAGGAGTGATCACTAACATCATCTGGTAAAATTCCTACTTTGTAATTATCTTTGACTTTATTTATAAGAATCCAGTCTAAAATGCTTTCTCTATTACTGTGTTTGTTGAGCCTTGTAGTTGAAGTAATGGTTTGGATAAAACCATGGAGGTTGATATGAGAAGAGGGATTATCAGCAGTAATGCTATTCCAGTCTATATTCAGGTCACCTAGTATGATGGTTTCTTGGGGATATGTGACAGATATCCAGCTAAGGTAATTTTCGAGGATTAGTATGTTATTACCAGGTGGTAGGTACATACATATAATATAAATGGATTTTTTGAAGTTTAATTGGAGTTTTGAAATGATTGCTTCTACTTTGCTATCTTGTGTTGGAGAGGCAGGAAGGGTAGTAATATTTAGATGATTTTTATGAAGAATTGCAACTCCACCACCTTTACGGTTGGGACGGTCAAGTCTTATCATATTATAACCTTGGGGAGTAATCTCAGTGTCTTTAGTGGAGGGCTTTAGCCAGGTCTCGGAGATACAGAGAATGTCAATTGAATGTATCTGTAGGAGGGAATGCATGTAGGGTATTTTGTTGTTTATGCTTTGGGTATTAAGATGTCCTATTAGGAAGGTGTTATTGAGTTCGGGTATGGTCATTAGGGGAGAGTGGAAAGTTGGACCAGGGTTAGGGTGGATATCTCCAGATTGAAGGTTAAGATTGATAGGTTTCATAATGAGTTTACATTTTAGAAAGGTTAGAAGTTTAGTTTTGTAGTCTGCAGGCAAAATGTATTTTAGGTGTGACAGTCGGTGGAATCTAGGTAGTTGATAGTTAGGGGTAGAAGAAGAATATGGATAGGAATTTAGAGGATTGAGATATATTATAGTTTGTTTCTGTGGATAGAAAGGTTGGACATGGAGTGGTTTCTCATAGAGGGATAGGAGGTATAATGAGCTTAGGGTGGAAACTAGTAGTGTGGAAAGTAAAATCTGGGTTGACAAGAGTGGAGCCATAGTGGAAGTATGTGTATTTTTGAAAGGTGAAGAGAAGTAAGAGAGGGTGGAGTAGAAAGGTGTAGTTATAGTAAAGAAGAAGTATGGAACAAAGTAAGAAAGATAACAGAGGATAGGGGTAAAACAGAGACCGGAGTACAAAGAAAGAGGTGGGTTTTAGTGTAGATGGAGTACAATAAGGTGGTGTGAGTGGAGGAAATAGAGTTTAAAAATAGAGAGATTCAGTGTGAGTGTTTGACTGAGAAGGGGTAAGGGTGGGTGTGGGAGGAAGGAGGATTGGAAGTTAAGAGAAGGGGTGTGTCCAGGGAAGGGAGGGGAGAGGATTGGAAGAACAGAGTAGGGGGTGTGTCTAGGGAGCTTTAAGTTTAGGACTCCTGGGGGTGGGTGGGAATTGGGGGTAGGGAGGGGAGCGGAGTGAGCCCGAAGGGCGAACGGAGCAGTTTCAGCCAGAGGAGTATGAAACTAAGGAAACAATCAGTCAAGTGTAGAAACAGCAGGTAAGTTATAACTGGTAGATAATGTGAGGAGGTAAGGTAATAGTAGGCAGAGCTATAGTAGGCAGGTTAAGGTCAGGATAGTGAAGGCAAGGGAGGGGGATAGGGACTATATTAGAGTACAGATACAGGTAGAAGTCTGAGAACAGTAAGTTTGGCAAAGAGTGAGAAGAGAATGTAAAGTTATAGGAGAAGTAGTAGGAAATGTATTAGAAGTGAAAGGAGGATAGGCAGGAATGCAAGTGGTAATAATAGCAGAGTAGGAGTAAGGGTCTGGGCAGCAAGATATAGGGAGAGTTGCTGGCTGCTGGTAGGCCTGGGCAGGTAGTTAGGCTAGGAACACACTTCAAATATTCAGGGACATATATATAGCTAAAACATACTTAGTCAGTCTTTCTTTGTGATATCACTTGTTTCCCAAACAAAGTCTGGTAAATAGGATTAGTTTGGGCAGTTCAGGTCTTCAAGGAGGGCCAAGCTTCTGTTATGTGTTTTAGCTGGGTCCTGTTAGAGGGGTAGTTAAAATCTGCACAGAATAGGAGGCACTCAGCAGCCGAGCAAGAGGTAGGGAGTAAAGATCAATTCTACCTTAAGTTCTACCTTATTTATCCTAGAATCATATTTTGCTGAAAATTGGTATACTCCTATTCATTCTGTGTTCTTTTCTGTACATCCATAAGCTCAAATACATGCATATATTTCCTCTTAAGTATCTGCAACCAACTGGTATTATATGATATCTTGGCTCTCCAGAGAAGTCTTCCTTATTTCCTAGTTGTTCCAATCTCCTGTTACTATCATATATCCTTTATGAAAGGCTATAACTTCTCCTGTGATATTCTTAATATCTTGTTTCACTGTTGTTGCTGGAATACATAGTGCAGCCAGTGTAATTCTTATTAACGGAAACAACCTCTCACCACTGTAAACATTCCCTGCCTGTCTTTCATTTCTTCCTTTGTTTTTATTCCAATATCCTTTTCAATTGGTATTAAGACTGTTTTAGGTACTCCTATTTCTGCAAATATATTCTCCTTCCCACTTTTCTTTATAAAACTTTCATATACTTTTATGCTTTGTGTGCATTTACTGTAGCATTATTATCTGGGTGTTAGTATTGTAAATATAAGTCAGTAATTTCTCCTGTTTTCTCCAATCAGCTAGGTCATTAACATTCTAAGCTAATAAGCCAAATTGTGCCATAATGAAGCTTATATTTTATTCTAATTAACTTATACAATTTGTCTTTTGGGCAAACTAATCATTAATAGTCTGTTTCTATCACTGTGGTATCATTTTATATACTTTTGTGCAATATTCCCCCAGCTGAACCAGGTCTGTCATTAGAACACACAGTTATTTCCATATGCAAGAAATAAACAGCATATTAGCTATATACATATGTCCAAATGGCAACTGAGCTGATGCTCTGTACAAACAGCAGCATAAAGCTTCTTCTGGTCCTCTCTAGTATCACCATAATTTGTCTTTGAACTTTAAAACAGTTACTTTAGCTCACTGAACTATTTATTCCTCTTGCATGTTGCATTTTATTTATTATATTTAAGCTGTCCCTCTATCCTTGTGCATTCTAACATATTAATTTCTACAGATGAAATTCTAAATGCACACACACAAATACAGAGAAAGCCCTCTGCTTAGACACTGTTAGAATCATAGAAGTGAAAGGGAATATTAGCTCTCATTTAAGGCATGAACCCAAGACATTCCTGCAATGCCCTAATCCTTCTACTGGGTAGGGGGACAAATGACCCATTTCACCACAGGGGTCACTATGCCATTCCCCTGTGACTACATGCTCCCATGAAACCAAAACAAGAGCTATGTCATTTTGACTTGGTGGCCAAATGATCACCCTGGGCTATCCTTTGTGCTGCTTCCCCTCCTCTAAGAGACTGTGGCATAGGACGGCACTAGTCTTTCCCTCACCCTGTAAATAGATATACCTATCTTTCTCATGTGAGGTTCAGCAGATGCCAGAGACACTAACGAAACAAGTCACCTGAACCATAGCCATGGCTTCACCCTCTACAGCAATAGATCTGATCATACTGTGGTGAGTTTGAAATGTTTGGGGGCTAGACAACTATAGCAGAAAATGAGGAGAAAGGAAGTATCTATAAATTTGAAGGTCTACAAGTCTTGATGTAGATGGCTGTTGAGGTGATTCTCAAAATGGAAGGAAAATGTTTGCTATGACAGATTTGTGACAAATGTTATATATGGTGTATTACTACTTCAGGAAGACTGCTGCAAATATACATAAACTATTCTGAGAAAGTATATTTCACTGTGCCCCTTTTTTCCTCATAAAACTGCCCTGGACTACTTTGATCCAACAAGCAGGAGTTCTTCTCAGAAAGAAACAATAGTTGTTCCTGTGTGAATTGAGAAAATACTGTACAAAGGGAAAATATAGTTAAGATAAATAATTATAAGTAAATAATATTGTTGACATCTTACACAGGAGAAGATACTAGAAAAGCAGACTATACTAGTATTATATATTTAGCGGACAACACCCAACAGGTTATTATTCAGTATGGTTAGAGAAAAAGAACTCAACCATTTATTTATCTGTTTGTCTTTTCTTTTTCACATACATCTGATGTAACATATAAATTTTTATCTGTCTGCATTTTCTGTATGGATAAGTCATAGATTTAAAATGTGATATACTAAACTAAATTAAAAGGCATGATGTACAGAATAGGAATCAATCACATCTGGTAATAACAGAAGGGTATTAAGTATAATATCAGTTCACAGTGAATAACTGTGGTGTACAAAGTTAGAAAAGTTTGTACCTAGGGAATCAGTCTTCAATTTTATATGACTTTGTATGCTTACATCTGTAATTACTAAGATAAATAATTCAACTGTAATTGAAATTACTAATGGCATGAATTTACTGAGACTAGTGTGTAACATATTGCAATGTTTCAGATGTCATGAGGCTAGTGATCACTTCTATCAATATATGGAATAAAACAAATTCAGTGCACATGTTAATAAGTCTAGTAATTTAGATATGGGAGAGGATAATGGTAAACATAAATATATTAAACAGGATACAAACAGAAGCAATGGAGAGGTGTATAGCTGCTTCCTGAATCACAGTTAAGTATAACTACTATCGAATTAAAATATGTCACTAAACTATGAAGATTTTTTTTAACCAAGGAGAGTGGTAAAATCCACCAACCCTACCATCACAGATAGATTCACACATCTCTCTAACTACTCTCTAGCTAAACACTGAATAAATCTACTATAATCGTAAAACAGGAAAAATGGCTCCAAGTCACCAGTAAGATAATTCCGTGTAATTTTATTGTAAATCCAACAACAGATGAGCGCTTTCATCTCAATGTAAGACTTCTTCAGATAAAACAATACAAGTGCTACTCTTATTATATATAATGCCCTAAATTGCTCCAATTACGTACCAATTAAAATTTAAAACGCCACCAACAAATGGTTCATGAACATACTATTATGTTATGCCAGATAACACTACTACCAAAAATTTAATAAATTGTATAAATAAAAATATATAAATATATAATGAAATGTTATATAATAAAATGAGTAATTACATATCCCAATGTATGTGTGGGTATACTCTTGAAATACGAATATAAAACTATTAAAAACATTTTGTATATATTTTGACACAGTTCCAACTTAAAATGTTATTACTACAACAATGTACACAAAATAACTCACACTTTACCTGCTCTCTCCGCTAAAATAGCTTTGATACTGATGTATTCATTGAGACCTGGGGGAACATTAGCCTTAAGCCTCAACTGCCATCTCAGTTCCCTGTTAAGTAATACATTCTTCATATCACCCCCTCTGGAGTTGTTCTTAACCAAATCAATAATCCCAAATTTAAGACTACTAAATGAAGTACAAAAAAATTAATGTTTATATAGGGCACTGGTTTCCTTCCTAATCCTAATATCATTTATGTGTTCATATATTCTATCTTTCAGTGCCCTCTCAGTTTTTCCTATGTAAAAAGATGAACAGTGTGTGCAAATGGCCAAATATACCAACATTCTAGTGTAACAATTGCCCTTACAAAATTTAACTATACTACCTAACCCATTATTCAATTTTATGGACTCCTCTTTATAAATATATGAACATTGCCCACACCTTCCACATGAGCTAGTTGCTTTTTTGGTGTTGTCTTTGTTTTCACCCTTCTCAAATAACCTTTTAAAACTAGTACCTGTCTTATAAGTAAAATGGGGTCTATTACCTACCACCTCATAAACTTCCTTATTAGTTTTTAATATACACCAATTAGCTTCCACTATGTGGGTGAACAAATCAGAAAACCTATTGAACTCAATTACACATGCCCCTTGGTAGTTTTTTGTTACCTTGTCAGGTTCAATCACTTTGATAAGGGGTTTAGCTAATAAAGCCTTATATTTGGTTCCCCAACTATTATATACTTATTCTAGTATTTTACCCACCATCTCTCTTGGGTATCCTCTCTCAATAAACTTTTTACCCAAGAACTTAAATTCTTCAAATAAGTCCTGAAAGTCAGATGTCATCCTCGCTAACCTAACTGCCTGTCCCTTGATCAGACTCCTTTTTTGATGAAAAGGATGAAAACTATCATGGTGCTAATATCCATTACACCATGTATCTTTACGGAAGATCCTGGACTTGAATCCTTGCAATGTTTTGATAATTGTGATGTCAAGGTAATTGATGCTATTTTCATCGACATTATATGTGAATGAAAGAAAATCAGTGGTGTTATTCAAATAATCAATAAACTCCTCTATGCTTTCCTTAGACCCCTCCCATATCACAAAAATGTCATCCAAAAATCTCAAATAGCACTACATTCTCAAAGCTATTTTAGCGGAGAGAGCAGGTAAAGTGTGAGTTATTTTGTATACATTGTTGTAGTAATAACATTTTAAGTTGGAACTGTGTCAAAATATATACAAAATGTTTTTAATAGTTTTATATTCGTATTTCAAGAGTTTACCCACACATACGTTGGGATATGTAATTACTCATTTTATTATATAACATTTCATTATATATTTATATATTTTTATTTATACAATTTATTAAATTTTTGGTAGTAGTGATATCTGGCATAACATAATAGTATGTTCATGAACCATTTGTTGGTGGCGTTTTAAAATATAATTGGTACGTAATTAGAGCAATTTAGGGCATTATATATAATAAGAGTAGCACTTGTATTGTTTTATCTGAAGAAGTCTTACATTGAGACGAAAGTGCTCATCTGTTGTTGGATTTACAATAAAATTACACGGAATTATCTTACTGGTGACTTGGAGCCATTTTTCCTGTTTTACGATTGTTGGTTTGGACTTTCTTGGTAAATCTACTATAATGTCATCGTACTTTGGGGTTGATATATTTCCTAATATAGCTCACAGTTTCCTCAAGATTCAGGGACAAAGCCAAAAATAATGATGAATGGACGTCTAAAATCAGGGGCACATTTTTTTTAAAAAAATTAGTCTAAATCACATAGAAAGTTAGTAGAACAACGGGTTTACAACATGTATTTTCTCAAGAATAACAAGTATGAAATTCTAATGTTTGGTGTTATTGAGTAACTATGATTGTAATTTCCAGAAACTAAAAAAAAATACAAGAGAAGGACAAAAATCTGAGGCAAAATCAGGAAGGTTCTGCAAAATTAGGGACGGTTGAGAGCTATATGTACAGTCCAGATAAATGCTTTGTTCATTAATAGTTTCACCAAATTGAGACTTTGTTTCATTCTAGCTTATGATGAATTATTTGTTGCTACTAAGAAATAGGAAGCTAGAGCTTAATGAACATTTGAAGTGTGACAGTATCATCAAAAAGAATTATTGGCTTTTAACTAGGAGCTGTGTTGGTTCAAAGTGTGTTTGGAAATATGCCACTTGCTTGCACAAAACTGAATGAAACAGTAGTCACCAGACTTACCACATCAAGGAAATTACATTTTTTCTTGAGATGTGTTGATCTGAGAGCTAGTTACAATTAAGTGGATATGTGAGAGGTTTCTCCTGGCAAGGGACCATTGGAGACCTCAGACACTCATTTAAACTCTTTATTTTTGTGCCATGGGGGGGGGGGGGTGTCAGCAAATTCTTTCACACAGTTTTACCTGAGGGAAAAAAGCAATACTCAAACATTGCTAAACTTAATGTACAACAATCATTTATGTTAAGCTACAATACATCAAGTACACCACCAATATATGCTTAGTGCAATTAGGAAGGTTCTATTAGTGCAATCAGGAAGGCTCTATAAGTGCAATCAGGAAGGCTCTAAAGGATCCAGGTAAAATTTACTGAAAATATCAAAATTTTGGAATCCACATTCCATTATATTCCATAAAATAAGATGTGTACATTTATAGACTTGCCAGAGGCCCACATAAGTCTGCAGTATTAGTAACTAAGGAAGCAGAACTCAGGAGAATTTATACTAAATTAAAATAGATGGCAATACTAAGGCAAGACAAAAATATTTTTTCATATACAGTGTCAGAAATGTTGCCTAGTCATCCATTATCTGTCAGCAGAGCAGAAATTATAACCATTTAAATGCATATTAGACAATTCTGTTGGGCATAACAAGTTCACAGAGGTGTAAGTTCTTTGGTCCAGCTACGTGGTGGACCTAACTGCCTCTGTTGTCTGTTTTGTGGTTTTCAAGTGAAGTGCAATAATATTAATTGTATTGTGTTTCATTTCCAAAGCATGCAGTGTTGCCTTTTCATCAACACCAAAGCATATATTCCTGTTCTTATATATCCAACTGCATTAATGGCAACCACTTTAACTCACATGACTTGCAGCTGATCGGCCAGAGTGGAAATAGCCAGACTAGGAGTAAGTCTTTCAGCTGACCTGAATTTGGTCTGCTGGGTCATCTGAATGAAACTATCTGTCAATCTCTGAGTCATTGAGGGGGGCTCATTTACCTTAGCTACACTGACTTCTAGCTTGACTATAACAGTAAAAAGGTATAGAGGTTACCTTACAAATACATTTTTTTCTATTTTTAGGGATTGATTGAATGCTCTTTTTAATCATACATTTGTAGTTAGAAAATGAATTTTATGAGCAGACCTATATGCTTAACAAATATTTGTACTGGCAAGATGATTCATAAATATATTGTGTTTTTATGACTGCAGCAAATTACAAGAGGCAGATAAGTGTATTTCTTATTGGGTGCAAGAGTATAACCACTCTACAAGATACTTTGTTAAGCTGAGAGATAGTATGGCTGCAGGTATCGTACAGGATTACAGTTAAATGACCACAGTCATTGTGTGTGTGTGTGTGTGTGTGTGTGTGTGTGTGTGTGTGTGTGTGTGTGTGTGTGTGTGTGTGTGTGTGTGTGTGTGTGTGTGTGTGTGTGTGTGTGTGCGTGCGTGTGTGTGTATATGTGTGTATATGTGTGTGTGTGTGTGTGTGCGTGCGTGTACTTGTTCATCTTTTCCTTCACTTTCCTCTTGTAGACTGTCTAAGCTTATACTTCATCTTTGAATCACAGGCCTATATTTTCAATAATATATAATATTTTGCTCCATGGTTTTGTCGGTTATTTTTAAAAGCTCACAACAATGAGCACTATCATCCTAGCCCTACTTAAAATACATTTCTGTCCCTTAAAATGTACTTTGCATTTTCTGCACTTAATTACTTTTATATGAGGAACTGAATTTATATTGTTTTTACATAACTCAGAGCCTTAAATTGGCAGTGATGACAAATTCATGTAAATGAATTACAATGCAGCACGCATGAGACCACTTGTCAGTTCTGAGCACAGATCAATTCATTAACTCTTATAAATCAAATCTGATTATACAATAGGTAGCTAAATGAAGACAACTGATGAGTCCACTGTGACATTCTTTCATTGGTAATTTTCAAATTATAACTGAGGAGAACATCTTTATTAAAACAGTACTATGTGTTCAACTGTTAACCCTCTAAAAACACATCTGATGCAAACCTCTCAACTGTCCTTGATTTTACTTATAATTTATATGACAAAGTAGATAGCATTGCAGGCATTAAATGCTTTCATACATTCCAACTATATTCTGCTTTTTCTTCTTGAAGTATACATTAAACAGACCATAAACTCATAGAAAATCAGTCCATTGTCTGTATGCTCGAAGTTCATTGCACTGTATCAGAGCTGCCTCAGCATGTAACCTTGTATCCTTCCAAACTGTCAATTAAGAATGATGTTAAATTCAGTCACTTGAGGCGAATTTTCATCTACACTAAGCAATCAGCTTTTACCCCCAAATTTGAAACAAAAATCATCACAAATTAAATACAGATTTACATTCTCAGTATTGCATGCAAAAAACATGGGTCTTATTCTGCAATAACACACCAGCTGCAGCATGTTGTTTTCTTACACTTTAATTTACTGAAACACAAACTATCGCACATGAAAGAACTCTTAAATGGATGAATGATTATTGTTTGATGTCCATTTGATCAAAACAGGCTACTTTGAGACTACCAAGTCAATAAGTAAACATTGAAACACACAAAAAAAAATCACAAAAAGCATGTTTTCTGTGAAGGCAGAGACATACAATAAACTAAGTTGTAAAGTCACAGCTGCATTAGTTATTATAGGTCAGGGAGAGTTAAATCTGACTGCAGCAACTTTAGGTGACAATCATTATCTGTAACATGAGAAATAACATTTTTAGTGTTATGGCAATTGGTAAGATATGGCTCACTGAATAAAACTTTCAATACTAGTTGTACTATAGTCATGGGTAGCCGTGGTGGTGCAGAGGTTAGTGTTGCCACCTCACAGTAAGAGGTTCTCTGGTTCGATCCTGGACTGGGGTGCCTTCTGTGCAGAGTCTGCATGTCCTCCCTGTGGTCGCATGGGTTTCCTCCCACATCCCAAAGACATGCTGTAGGTGGATTGAACACTCTAAATTGACTGTAGGTGTGGTTGTAAGCGTGTGTGTGCCTTCTGTGGAAGGTTGGGCACCAGGCTGGCAACTCACCCCTTTAAAACTCCACTGCCAATCATGAGCAGACAGGTGATCCGCTCTGGCGACCCCTAACCGGGAAAAGCCGAAAGAAGAAGTTGTACTACAGTCACATTCTATCCATATTTCATCCTACTAATCAGCATCTGTTTTCATATTTGTTCAGAGTTAGTCATTAAATATGTTGACATGCACTACAGTACAAATGTGTGCAATACTGTTCTTCATTCATTAGCCTATGGCTATGTTCTCAATAGTGATCACAAAACAGTTAATGCATTTTAATATTATTTTCATATATTTTCATATTTACATCTTGATGATTTCAATAAATTATGACTTCACTATATGCTACTGGTAGACAGTTTTTGGGGTGCTAATTGAGTGAACACAGATGGTCGAATCAACTTTTTGACTGCAGATTGTATTATTATCAGGTAGAAACTGTGGGGTTGCTATTTGAGCTAAAAAAACTTGCTGTTTTGGGGGAAGGCCTCCTTTGTTCAATAATTGTGGAATTAGTATATATAAGTTAGAAGGCTGTGGAAGTTTGCCCTTCAGATGAGAAAAAAAGGAGCTTGTCTCCTCAAAAAAAAATGTATTGTGCTCTGTTCTGATAGATTTTAGGGATATCCTTAAAGGTGGCTGAGGGCCATTTGACTGTTTTCTAACTGTGTGAAACAAACTGATCAAAATCATCTCACAGTACAGACTGAAGGTTATTTTGTTAGACAAAGCATGTTCGCTGTTTGTGCAAGACCACTGTGTACTTTAATGGGGAGTTTGCAACTTCATCCTGTTATGTAACCATGAGGTTAGTATGTATAAGTTCAGAGGGTTGCAAGACTCTTGCCCCCTGCAAAAATGCTTAATTCAATGTCTGAGAGTGAGTTGTAGGTGAAGTGTGTTGTTAATCATTGGTGACCTTGCAATGCTTTTGCATCATCCATTGATTATTCATAGTAGAAGTGATTTTAGGTGTCCTATGTTTTCAATTATGGTCTTTTTTTTGTGAAAGACTGTGTCATGATTAATTTTTGGAGAAGCAAAAATTATGTTAAAGAAAACGTTGCTGAGCTGCACATTTACAGCACTTATGAAAGAAAATTAACTATTTATGGTCTTTTCCACAGCTACTTAAAATAAATAATTTAACCATTTTTATTCATATTATGCTATTTTTCAATGGATGTGAGCTACTGCATAACAGACATAACACACCCCTGGATGTGTTGTTTCAGAGTGGCATGTCTGAGTTGCATTATAAGGCACCTGGCTTCACCTCATGCCCCACAATACACTTGTGGCATCCCAGTACCCTATAGTACAAAACACCATGTTCTTTAATTCTTGATCAGATTTTTTTTCTTTTTAATGAAAATCCTAATACTTATAAAGTACCCCTGATTAGTACCCTTTGTTCTTGTTTTTCAACTATGGTCCTGATTCTAGACTTAAAAGATAAACTAAGAATCCGAAAATTGGCTCAAAATAAGCTTCTTTCTTAAAACCAGCAAAAAATATTATTTTATTAACTTACTGAGGCAAAAGACACTCTCTCTCTTTAAATGTTATTGACTCTGATATGGAAACCTTTTTATCAGTTCTTTTGTTTGAAAAAGACCACTACTATAAATGGATCAAATAAAAGTAAAAGCAAATCACAATGAAGTAAGCTGTAAAGTAACAACAGTCCCTGGTTAGGTGTTGGTAATGTAAGTTATAGCTAAGCTTAGTAAAGATTTGATTAAAAGGGTAAGCTAATACCAGGCACCAGTATCTTTCTTTACTAACACTTAACAAGTGAGAGTGTTGTACAGTACATAGATTTGGGCAGTTATCGTAACAGAGACATGATCAATAATCTGATGATAATATTGAACTATGTCACAAATGCATTTGTATTCCTCAAGACATGTAGCTTGTGTTGAATGATGAGTTAAGAACTGGGTCATGCTACAGCTGTTGTCTTTTGGAAGTAATTCTCACAGATCTACTCAGGTCAAGTGTTCACACAAACTGATAAACCAGTACCTGTCTCCTAACTGCAGCTGTTTCTGAGAGAGCTGTTATGCAAACTTAAATATAAACAAATCGTATTTTATTGACATTACTTAAATAGTAAAGCTTTTACAGAAGAAGATTAATGTGCAAGACTATATATGTTTTCTAACCTGTGAAATAAATAATTAATATGTATAACCTTGTATATCAAAGTACTGTAGTCTGTAGAAACTAACAGCATTTGCAATGCTATATGCTGTAAATAATATTGAAATTTCAGTTATTCTGTGTTTTAACATGTTTTATGGAATATCTATTACTATTTGGTTTTAAATTGTTTCTAGAATTTTTCTCCCAGCCTCTGAAGAGATCATATTAAGTGAAGAAGTAACCCCTAGTTTCATTCTTTGTTTCTATCCTGCATTATCTACAAATGTTGTAAATATCAGACAAAAGGATTAATATTGGCTTTGTCAGCAATTACTCAATATCCCTAGATAACCAGAGTGCAGCTGCATAGCTCAAGAGGTCAGGTTATCTAAGAGCATCTCAAATAGTCAAAAGTAAGCAAATATCAATAACCACCTGTTCATTATACCTTATTTTATTAACTGGAACACTAAACAAATATGTCTCACTGGCTACCACTACTGTTCTCTCTGTGATGTAGTTCATGTTATCACCAAAGACAATACTGTTGATGTTCATAAGTTCATAGGTCCTTACTAAGCAATCAGTCCACCAGACCATTGGGTGTCTAACCACTGCCAAGCCCACTACTTGCTCCCTCTGTCTATAATGGGGTCAACTGATGAATCCCTATACACTCAATAAAGTTGGTTTTAATGAGAGCAAGGTGGACTATTTTGTTTCATGTGTGGCATAAGCTTATTACATAAGTAGGGAATACTATCATGCCAACAGGTTAATTTAATACTGAAATTAGGTCTAAACTGAGCATTGATGGTACTTCCATTTTTAAAGGTGAAGGGGGTCAAGCAGGACTGGGTCTTTCATAGCCCTGTAGATCAAGCAGAGGATACCGTACAAGAACCTATTAGGAATGGAGCAAAATGATGGGGCTATTAGACACTCTGTAACTTGACATCATCTTGATCAGGAATTATTGTTATGTTTTCAATTGGTCAATATGTTTGGATAGGTACATGCCAAAGATGGCATTATATTCTATTATGGACCAAATTAGGGAAGAGTAGAGGACAGCAATAACTTCCTTGCATCTGCAGGATGCACTGTCAGCAATTAATTGTGTATGATGTAAGGATTTCCTAACAATGGTCGATACATGTGATCAAATGAGAGTTCATTGCCTTGAATGTGCCAGGGTCACTAATGATAGTATCAGCTTTGAGAGGGATGTAATTTATGTAGTAGAGGAGGGTTGTTCTTGTTTTCCAAAGAGAAACACTGAGCATAAGTCCTTAGTTATGACACCAGGTAGGATCTCTTGCAGGAATGGTTATCAGAACCAGCTTTGTGGACATCAACAAACTTTATCACTCACTGATAAGCAGAGGGTCAGGGGCTGGTATAACAGTTAAGGTGTTTACCTCACAAACACAAAGTACATGGTTTGATTCTCATTTTTGGAAGTGCAATTGGCAAGGCTTAAAATGGTCTACAAAGGCAGTTAGCCTAGTACTTACCTATGAACTTTCTCCTTATGTCAGCTTGCACATCTGAGAATTATATGCTGAAGAGGAAGGAACTAAGTATTGAGACCTCCAGGACATTACTGGTGACAAGTTTCTTAGAAGAAAGTGTGTCACCAATCATCACTCAGTGGGTTCTGTCTGCAAGTCAGATGGCTATCATTCAGGTTGCAAAGAGGGTTTATATTTACGAGGGTGAGCATTTCAATAAAAACCAGCATATGGAACAATACCAAATGTTGTAGCCAGATCTACATAGGCGCTGTGCATCAGTTTACCATTATTTGCTGCTTCTATCTCCCTCTCATAGAAGTGCACTTGGTTCAGTAGACAAGACCTACACTTTACAAATCCAAATTGACTAGGATCATGAGATTCCAGGCTGACAATTTCATTATTTATGAGTTCCATTATAATATGCCTGTAACTTTAGAGATATTACTGGCAAAACTAATTGATCTATAATTCTCAGCTTTGGTAGTACAATCTCCCATACCTAGGGGTACCACTACAGCAGTTCTCCAATTTTCCAGTAAAGAGGCTGAAACTGAATAGGTTTAGAAGAGAACTGGTGAAGCTATGTTTATTTTTAAGAAACAGCCTAGTGTATTGTCAAGACCCATAGAGCTAGGGTTCCTCCTGGTTTTGCAAAATGTTTAAGGCTTGCTCAGGGTCATTTATGGAGGCAAAGACTGAGGAATAACGGAGAATAACAGGGTGGAGAGAGTGGGGAGCAAGTGGAACTAAATTTATCCACTAATATTAGTGATGTTTCCTGGGTCAGACAGGGTTGTTCCACTTGAGATTAGTTCTGCACAATATTGTGTGTTTCTTCTGGCATTCTTAACACAGTTAAAGAAAGTTCCTTCCATAGTTAGAGAAAGTCTTATGATTGTCTTTAGAGGTAGTGGTAAACGTTTCTGCATAAACTTGTCTGTTGAGTCACTAAAATACATACTGGGTCGTATTTCTTACTTATCGTTCATTTTTGGGGTACATCCACTTTTACCTAACGATCTTCCACTGTATGATTTTTGCGGCAAAAATATTGCATCCTAAGCATCCTTCTTCAGAAAAATCCATATTAATTCAACTTTTCTTAATCTGAATCTAATCAAGCAACACAAATTTGTAAAAAGTGCCAAGCCCATTAACTCTCATTATTTTTAGCTTTACCCCTAATATTCGAGTTAAGAGATAGAGTGATATGCAGGGTGGCATGGCCAGCCTTAGGCATAGGCCCACTAGGCGGTCGCCTAGGGCACCACTCTAGCAGGGGCGCTTTTTCAGTATTTATTTAATGTAGGTAGACCAGGATAGGGGCACTGGGTGGTGTGGTGGGGGGCGCTGTGGAGCCCTTTTGCCTAGGGCACCAGTTGACCTAAGGCCGCTCCTGCAGTGTGGTACTCCCATATATAACAAACATAACACAGGAACAAATAGAAACATAGTAACAATGCTAGGCAAGTGATTGCGACAGCCATTATAAAAGATTGTGCCTCCCTCAGACAGCTTTACTCCGTTGTATATCGCCTACTCAGAGGCGATCTCTGCCTAACATACAAGGCTATGTCAAACCCAGAGCTGTTGGATATGCTCCACTTAAAGAAATCCCAATCCCTCCGAGCTACACGCTCTAGGGACCTAAACCTTGTCACCACAATAAACAGAACATGCTGGAGGGATAGATTCCGGTCCCAGAGACTTCCCATACTCTGGAACAAACTACCTATCTATATCAAACAAAGCTCATCATTAGCACTCTTCAAGAAAAATATTGATGATTGGATGGGAAATAGGAAATTCACCCTGGGGATTACTTCTGTGGCTCTGCTCGACTGGGGCACAGGAAAATAATTTTCTTGGGTGGCGAAAGCCAGGGTACCTTTTTGGTTAGGCTTATATAGGCCCTAGGGCCAATAGCCTAGTACCTACCTATGAACCCTAATAGTACTCACTTTCCAAACTGAGCAAGGCTGTACACGATAACGCCAATTTAAATGTGTGACTACCCAACCAGTCATCACGACACGACTAGCCTTAAAGGTCGAGTTAGGAATCCCGCCATGCAGCAAGTCTTGCTTAGTTTTTGGTGTCGATTTAGGCCCCTACTGTATATGCGTGTGTGTACAGCCATTGGTTATACATGTCATAACCTCTCACCTGTCCTGATTTTCGCGGAATGTCCAGATTTTTGTCATATAGCGCTGGTCTGTTCCTCATAAAATTTTTGATTTTCTGAGAAATCATTGAGTATTGTAATCACTAAAACTGACATTTGACTTTCAAGCTTATACCCTTCAGAAAATGCACGCTAACACAAATCACGTTACACTAGCAGCTTTCTAAATTAATAAGAACAATATTTAACACCTGTCACTGTTAGATTTTTTTTTTCTGTGCTAAGAGACTGAGGACACAGGAATAAGATAGGAGGTCAAACAGAATTGGCACGAAAACGGCCGTGCATTATGTATAGCTAACTACTGTCTCAAAGCCACTGTTGAGTAAGAAGAATCGCTATTTTTAACTCGTCCTCTGGTGTACTAGAAAAGGGAGCACTCAGTTGTCAGTTCTGATATAAGCATCCAAAGCAGAAAACACTTTTTATACGCTTTTTATTGAAAAAAATATCTCTAATAAAAATGAAAAGAAAAAACTTATATACAGCCTTGCATAATAGCACCTGTACATGTTTTAAGTAATTCATCTTATATCCACACCTGATGTGGATTCAGTCACCCAAGCAGTCTTCCACAACAAACATAACGCGTATGAAATGCATAACAAACTCCTCCAAGTGCTTCATATCGCGACCAGTAAACGATGTAAAGACTGCTGGTTTAGGCCAGCGCTTGTTTTGTCTTGTAATGTGCTGCTAAACCTGTAGTGTCTGACCAGAGCTGTCGTCAGGGGACGATGTTCACTGCTGCGTACTTGCCAACTACTTCCCTATAAACACATCGTTGTTTTTGTAACAACGTCTCCTTCAGCTAAACACTGGAAAGTAAAGCAGGCACATGTTAATACATATTCGCAAAATGCAAGCTACCGGGCTGTTTTGTACGAACGTCAACACATTTAATTATGAAGCAAAGTTAACTTCAATCAGAGACAGTATGGGCTGATGGTTAGAATATACATTCAGGGTGCCTCTGTACAAACATATACTCTGACACAAATACACGTACCTGCAAAATCTCTTTGAGTCTCTCTCTGTCACTCTCTCTCACACACACACACACACACACACACACACAGGCACGTACGCACACACGCACGCACACACTCTTACCTACAGAACCTAAGACATTCTTATTTCAAAAATGGGAGGCAAAAGTAATTACTTATTTTATCCCATGGTGGCCCAGCCGGGAAACGCTGAAAGCCCACTACAACAGATATTTTCCTCTCTGTCTTAATGCTGATTTTTAAAATGTCTGCACTAATTATCTACGGATATTTTGCGCACCATCTGTCAAAATACGGTATGATACTAGTTCGCTAATGGATGCTTTATATCATTAAAACAAGTGGCACAGAAGACGTTGTTTTCATATTTTATGTTTTTACCTTTATTATTATTATTTCCGCTATGGCGACCCCTAACCGGGGAAAAGCCGAAAGACATTGCTTTTACAAATATTATTATTATAGATTCGGACCAAAGGATACATGAAATCCTGCATTTCTGACATTAGGTTATAATGGAACGAATTGGAATAATCCGTACAGCAGCATAAGTGAATTAGAGACATATTTCAGAACTGGACAGCAACAGGCAGACAGGGAGAACAGCTCTCTGGGGAGGAGCTCACTTCGTTATGGCCGTTTTAAGGTAGAAGCTCTAAATGCATTCACTAATGTCACGCGCGTGCCTTTTCACAAACTCTTATCTCTTCTCCAGCTCCCAAGAGGCGGGAACTCGTCACCCAGAAAAAGCTCGTGAAATACGCAGCGCCACCCAGTGCGCTCGGACACTTCTCTAACCGCGCGCTCACAACTAAGATGGGAGGCTATCACTTACAGAGTTTGGAAACTTATAGCTCTCAGTCTCCTGGCAGGGTGCAAAAAAACATCTGAAATTTATTTCGTCAAAGCAGACACAGTTGCGTTGCGTTAATAGTTTTATTGGTGATGCTATGCTATCAGTAAACAATTTAGTGTTAAGGAGCCCACAAGACAGCCGAGTCATTACACTAGAAGGGATGGGTGACAGCTTTCTTAACAAGACCAGGTGGACTCACAATGCATCACTGGCCCAGAGGTGGTTCAGCAGCTTGGATGACATTGATGTGCCTGCGGACGCTTCTCCAGTACTTCGGATTATGATTTCCATCATCTACTCTGTAGTGTGTGCCGTCGGTCTAGTTGGAAATTTGTTGGTGTTCTTCCTGATGAAGGTAAGGCAAGGTCGTAAGAAATCTACTATCAATTTCTTTATTCTGAACTTAGCGGTGACAGATTTCCAGTTCGTGCTAACTCTACCTTTTTGGGCTGTGGACACTGCGCTGGACTTCAGCTGGCCATTTGGAGACGCAATGTGTAAAATCATCCTCTCGGTCACTGTCATGAACATGTATGCCAGTGTCTTCTTTTTAACCGCAATGAGCATAACCCGCTACTGGTCTGTTGCCTCAGCACTGAAGAACCCAAGTCTCCAGGTGTCTTGTTCCATAAGGTGGGTAACTGTACTACTGTGGAGTCTTGCTTCTGCTGCTACTCTTCCCACTACCATATTTTCAACAGTGACCACCGTGGCAGGTGAAAAGCTCTGCCTAATGAAATTCCCTGACGGTCAGTACTGGCTGGCACTCTATCACATTCAGAAGATCATGGTTGCCTTCTTTATTCCAATGGTTGTCCTCTCTGTTTGCTACTTGCTTCTTGTGAGATTTCTTCGTCAGAAAAATGTGAATAACAATAACCCAAAAAGAAGATCAAAGGTAACAAAGTCAGTGACTGTTGTAGTACTCTCATTTTTCTTGTGCTGGATGCCAAATCATGCCATCACACTGTGGGGGGTCCTTGTAAAGTTTAATGTAGTGCACTGGGACAAAACCTACTACATAGTCCATACCTACGTTTTCCCAGTCACCGTCTGCCTTGCTCACACCAACAGTTGTTTAAACCCTGTACTTTACTGCTTAATGAGAAGGGAGTTCCGAAAAATGTTAAAGGAGGTTTTTTGGAGAATATCTTCCCCAACTATTTCCCACACATGCCAACTGCGTCCCCTTTCAGGTTCATTTAAACCAGAGCAAGAGGACACCCAAGTTGTTATTCCTCTCCACGTTATAGAAAGTGAATTCTGCAGACTGGGTTCTGGTTCTGCTGGGAAATGTGAAACCATTCCCTTAACTAGTGTTACTGGACAACATTTAATCAGATCACAAACTGCTTGATGTCATACAGGTGACTGGTACCTGAAATAACCGAGAAACTGCATCACTTACAGTAAAGCTGGGAAATAAAATGCACGCCTAACACTGTGTTGACATTTTATAAGGTGAGTACTGGGTAGCCATGAGTTGATCAAACTGCTTGGAAATATCCAGGTGTATGTAAAACGTCTTCAGAAAAATGATTAAAAGGCACCAACTGACATTTTCATTCAACTGAATTGCCTGACAAGTTTCACAAACAAAACTCAAAAAATGCATACATAACTGCTAACAGTCCTGTTGTAATGTGCATTTGCATACAAACATCGGTAAACAAATGTAGTGCCATGTACTTGATTCTCCCAATGTATTTATCGATCTGCAACATAAATCAGTACCGTACAACTGGTAGCAACTATAACAGATTACAGCTGCTATTATTTACGCATTCTTGAGTGATATTCACAGAGCAACGGTTAGTTCAGTGCTTCTCCAACAAATGGACAGTCTGCTACTTTTTGTCTTTCTTTTTCTACAGTATATTTTACTTTTCTGGACTGACAAAGTTATATAAATATATTTTTAATAAAAGTATATAAATAATTTGTTGAGTCAGCTGCCATTTTTCCTGTTGCAATAATGTTCCTTTGACACAACTATCTGTGCATGTCTGGTCTTCCTTCTCATAACTGCAGTACCGTCTAGTTTGGAATAAGGGAAATTACACTGCCATGCATCCTGCTAGGTTCTGCTGAAACAAGCTTGGCAACGTCAATTGGTGCAGTTTAGATGGGCCAAGACCTTACATTTCCTTCCAGACAGCATGTTTCTAAATAAAATATTTTTAACTGCTCATTCAACTGAAATAAATCTAATAGGCAGAGAATATTGTATGTCAAACACAATAATTGTATAAGGGAACGTACTTAGTGTTTTAGCTGGTAATTTTTAATAGAGAGAAACAAAATGCGGATCATATAGAATGAATTATGCAACCATCAGGTGACTGGACCAGAACCACAGTACTTCATACAGAAGGTAACTTACAGGTCATTATTCAAGATCTCAAATTAACACCATAGAAGAGAATTTTCAAACGAGCAGTCTGCTGCAGTATATTAAAGTGCCATATCAATCTTGATTACTATTTCCTGTACTTGCCCTAAGCTCAGTTGCCCTCTTGGGCAAAAGGGTAGTCAAGATCGATATAGCTCCTTCCACTACTCATATGGCAGTGCACTTCAACCTGCGAATAAGGATTCTAAAAACAGAAAGAAAAACGCACTCGATTAAAGAAGACAGAGAAGAATAAAATGTATTTTTATACTTAAGAAATCAAGAAAGGTAACACTGCCTTTGAGGTTTAAATTATTTTACCAGACTTTAACAGCTCCTTCCGTTGATAAAAAGAAACAAGATATCTTAAGTGAGGAAGAGCATATACCTTTCAGTGTGTGCAGTGTTGACTAAATGTTATGGGCTGTAGGACAAAGTCAGTGTATGGGGGTTGCTCGTGCGCATGATGCATCTCTTTTACAGATATAGACACATAGATAATTGGATTGCGTGTGTGTGTGTATACATATATATATATATATATATATATATATACACACACACACACACACACACACACACACACATTTTATATATAGAGAGAGAGAAAGAGAGAGAGATAAATACACGCACATAATACGTGTGTGTGTGTGTGTGTGTGTGTGTGTGTGTGTGTGTGTGTGTGTGTAATAGCCAAACAATATACATACATAGATATGGATTATCATTTTGAATGTATGTAATCTGGTTTAAACCACAGCAGTTATATGTTAGAGATTTTACTTTATTATATCATGAATAAAAACAACACAGTGATGTTAATACATTTCTTTCAGCAAATAATCAACACCCCTCCTATTTGCTTAGTGCTTTGCCTTAAAAAGAATTCCTTCACAAATGTAGAAATACCGCCAACAGTGATGATTATGCAGTCATTAGCAGGACAATATTTGATCCATTAGTAGATCTTGGGGGTTATGATAATAAACTGCTTCAATAGTGTGAAAAGAGAGCATGTGATGGTTTTAGCCATAAGAGACAAAGTAAAAAAAAAAGGAAACTAATGTTTGTAGACCACAGGAAATGTTGATGTATCTTTCGGCTTTGCCCGGTTAGGGGTCGCCACAGCGGAACTCCGGTCCGCTAATTATTGGCAGTAGATTTTTACGTACCAAGTTGCCAGCCCTGGCGCACAACCTTCAACGAAGGTACGCCAATTCACGCATGCCTCCACACAGAAGACGCTTTAGCTGAGAATCGAACAGGACAACGTCTTACTGTGTGGCGACAACGCTGCCGCAGCACCACCACCGCAGTACCACAGGAAATTAGCCAATAGAACTAAAGCTGGTATATATAGAAACAAGTATATATTTTGTCAGTATTATACAACCACAGGAAATGTTGTATAATACTGACAAAATATATACTTGTTTCTATATATACCAGCTTTAGTTCTATTGGCTAATATAGTATTACATAAAAGGAGGACTCTCTTATATGATAAGATACTGAAAGTCATTTTAAGTAACACAATTGACACATTTACTTTTTTATATATGAATACTTCAAGTTAAAAAAAATAATTGCCACTGGCACATTTTTGCCATTGAATTCCAATCAAAGAAAGAGAATAGTTAAGTGCCATAACTTCATTAAAAATAGTCCTGCTTATGGCTTTAATGGTGACCATCTTTACAAGAAATAGGATATTGGCAAACGATAAGGGAATTTAAGGTCAGGATAATGGAACACCTCAGGGACATAATCTTTCTGTCTTTTCCTACTGTTCATACACTGAGTGCTTTCAGGTAATATTAACTACTTAAAGTACACATTCTATGCCATCCTAACTAATTTGGGCTGCAAAATTGAGAATTATTTTTTTGCAACAGAAAGCAAAACTGATTTTAAAATATAAAAATTTGTCGCCACTGTGTTTTATGTATAATTTGACTTGGGGTCATTTATTTAATTTCTCATTTCATTAATTAAAAATTTTAATTGATTTAATTGGTATTTTATACACACTGATATACACTGGCCTTCTGTAACCCATCTGAAGGCATTATTGCCCGAGATATCAGGCTGAATTTATACATTAGAGAATTATCAATGAATTTCATTTGTTGTTAGTTTTCTTTAATTGTGAATTACAGTGAACCCGCTAGTTTATTTTTAAAGTTATTTATCACATTACAGTTTTAACAGATGAGCAATGAAAGGTAAATGGAGGTGCTGTTTTACTATAAAAAATGAAACCCTAAAGTATGTCACTGTAGATAACTGTTTAACAATTGTAGAACTTGTTCTTAAGCTACATCACCTCTCAATACTGGCGTTTTTGAAGCTGGGTTACCTTAGAACACCAAAAGTAACTGCTACCTAAAGTATTTTTAACATAGGCATTAGCTGTTATTCCATAGAGTCTGTGGAGTGTTGAAATTATCAGACCTTTCATAATATTTTTTTCTTTCCACAGGGGGTTACTTACACTGCATGTTTTCCCCTAATAATCAGATTTATTGTATTAGTTTACACTAATTACTAAAGTCATGGCACTGAAAAATAATCAATATGTATACTGTGTTTGTATGTGCGTGTATGTCTGAGTGTCTATGTGTTTGGATAAACTTGTGTTTAGTGTATGTAAGGACATTAAGCTAGAAAGGATTGGACTGAGCTCCGAGGTCACCCCAAAAAAGGGGTACTTGCATCCAATGGGCCTACCCATTTATCCTATGTATTAAAATGTTTAAGTTTGAAGCATTTAAAGTGCAAGTTCTAACTTGATTGTATTGCAATAGGTGCATTTCCAGTGCACTGCAATTAAAACTATGCGATGGTTCATGAAATATACTTTCTGACTTCTTGACCATGCTGCATGATAATTCTGTTAGTCAATATATGACATATACCAGTTCCACGTGGAATAATGTCTGCATTTAAAATAGAAGCCTTTGTTTCTATGTTTAAACTTCCTCATGGACACAGACAGAAGTTTAGCAATAGCAGACGTGACTGATCATAGTACAGTACATTTCAGTTCCTGAGCAGATGAAGGCTAGAACAGTTTGCAGTTTTTAGCCAATTTTAATTCTCAAGTGCCCATATCTAGAGGTTTAGTGAGCATAAGTTTCGTCTCAGTGGGCAGATCTACTTTCAAGACCCTGCTGAGTGAACAGCTTTTTGCAGCTGCAGTTCATCTGCCACAGTGCACATGCAGCCATGGAATACTGCCAGCATGTGGTGCTTTTGTCACAAGACATTGAATGTATGACATGTACTGGGTATTGTTCCCAGTCCTGGCCAGCATTGCAAAGGAACTGCCTGCAGCTAAATGTGATGAAGTGGTCAAGACATGAGTCATAGAGAAATGACAGACATAATTCATAGAGAAATGAGCACTGCTGCTGCCAGGACAATGCATTAATGTAGAACCAAGAAGGTAGCTGCTTCACATCTATGCAATTAACCTGGGCAGCATGAGCACACCAGCTGCTGTAATGCAGAGAAATCTATGCTGTGCACCAGGACTGCCTTCTGAAATAGTGATACATTGCACTTTGCTGCCAGAGCAGGAGTATGCCCACTGTGTGCCTATGGAAGCACAGCTAGTGATCACAGCTACTGGTGATAATACTGTAGATATGATCAAGACAAACATAACCCCCCACACACATACACACACATGTGCATACCACATATATTTGTGCATGCATACAACATACATACTAGTACATCATTCTGTAGTTACCTGTACACTGTTGTTACTGTAGTTGTAGCATCTCACCTTCACAATACTGAATCATATGAGGGTGTGTATGGATATCAATACAGCCTAGAAAATGACAGTGACATGACACAACTGGGCTCTGTATTAATTTAAGAATACAGTATTTTTTCACCCAAGTATGACTCAGTATTGAATAATAGCGTTCAATTTTGACACTTGTATTTATTCACAAATGGAAACCCATGCTAATTGTATGTATATTACCTAACCATATGTAATTTTTCATTTAATTCTGGGATTATTCCTACATTCTATGCATATTTAGTGTGTGCGTGCATGTGTGTGTGTGTGTGTGTGTGTGTGTGTGTGTGTGTGTGTGTGTGTGTGTGTGTGTGTGTGTGTGCTTGCAAAGACTGAAAACTTGTCTGAATGCCTGGAATAAACGACATGTGCAATAAGTCCATGAGGATGACAAGCAGAGTGATAGGATGTGCGCATGTTTCTTCAATTTGTTTGCTCACTGGCAAAAAGTGTACTACACTTTGTATCTCATAATGAATGATAACATTTGTGGACAGTGTTTAGCAAGATGACAGCACCTTTGTTCTGCATCATCCATGATAATACTGCTATTAATTGCCCTGAACCATAGCAGCAGTCTAAAAACAGAGTTATCATCATCCAGGAATGACACAAAGCCTTTATAATCACTCACTGCTACAACAGTTACACTGATACATTTCTGATTGCTCATTGAGAGTATTATTTAAGGTTTAGGTGTACTTACAGCAGAATAAAGTCTGAGATGATATATGCTCGATACAAATTTGATGATTTAAATTTAAAGCATGGAGGGTTTATTTTGGCATCTTAACATGGATGTATATAAAGTCAGGTTTATCACAAAAATGTTATAGTTGGTTTTGTGGTTCTAGCTACTGCATAGGATCACTTTTCAGCATTCCAAATGGTTCATTTTCTAGCCAAAGGGTCATGCTATAACCTTCCACTGCAGAAAATGATAGCAGGTTTTAATCCCTGACCAACAGTCACTTGGATGGTAAATTGTTTTGTCTTAGTTTAATCTCTCCTACTCAGAAGAAACACATTATATTTTTGGGTATCTCAGTGACTGTGTTAAATGTATCCTTCAAATATATTTTAAACCTAGAGTTATACAAGAGTTTTGGCAGTTATTGTAAGAATTAAGTTTCTTGTCATCATTCTGAGTTATCCTAAATGACTTTATTACATTTCTGTAAAACTGTTATCCAGAGAAAACCAATGAAACAACGAAGCACAGGAGACCAAAATACCCTCGGAGGTCCAGCAATAACGTATCTTCTTAACGCAAAATTTTATTAAGAATAAAAAAACAGCGTTTTCGCTACTAACTAATGTTGTAGCTTCATCAGAGGACAAACAAAGCAAAACAGTTTGGCGCCAACAATGCAAGGCTTAAATACATTAATTAAATAAATTAATTAAATAATCAAGACACGTCACTCCCCTTGTTACAGTAATAGAAAGAGTAACGTTGTGTAGTAATAAAAAACGTTGTTAAAAGCTATTAATTGTTAAAAACTAATCAAATTATACTAAAGATCAGAATACAGAACATTGTAACAGACAGGTATGCCCCTGTTGATGTTCCACTATTGTAGTGTTAAACTAGAATGGCGAAGTCATAAGAACCCTGCGCCTAGTTAGTTGCAAAACGAGAATTCAGGCAAAGGGTGTAAAGTGGTTATACATGTGGTATCTTAACCATGGTGTATAAAAGTAGCAAAGGAAATGTAATAATATTACTAAACCTATGTACAGTACAACTATATAAAGAATGTAAAAAATATAAAGAATGTAAAAAATATAATATGATTGTACGGGAAGCTATCAAATCTTGTGTAGTTATAAAAAAATGTTTGTGTGTATGAAAAAGAAGAGGGATTCAAAAAACCACAAATTGTAACTATTAAACATATAAGTTTTAAGTTACAAAAATGCCCAATATGAATTACAAATTGTAAATTATAAAATAGGAATTGGAGCCCAATAGTATTTAAAGTAGTCATAATAGAAAATAATATGAGAACATACAATTATCTCAGATAACTTTTGTATTTAAGAAGGCAAGAAATATTACAATTTTCATTTAGACCAGGGGAGTGGAAGGCATTTAATCTTATCTGCCATTCCAATTCCCTGGTTTCTAAAATTGTTGCTGTGGGGCCACCCCTGAAGTTGTGTGGGATGTGGTCAATGGCTATAAAGTGAAACTTATGTCCAGTGTGTTGGCCAATATGTTTGGCCAGTGCGTTGTCATTTTTACATCTCTTGATGGCGTACATATGTTGGTAAATTCTTTCTTTGAATTTACGGTCTGTTTTACCAACATAGTATGCCGGACGGCTGTCACAGGTAGCTAAATACACAATGGACTTAGTCTCACAGTTGATTTTGTGGTGGATGCTATATTTTTTGCCATTTAACTGGAACGAGTTGCCTGTCTTTAAACAACTGCACCAGTTACAGGTGTCCCATCAGTTTGTGAGTGGATTACAGACATGGACTCTTTTACGTTTCTCCAGCATGGTCCACAGGAATCACCGGCACTACGCACAGCTGACACTGCTACAACTATGGACTCCCTGGTGAGCAAACGTAAGGTACTTGATTTTAAACTATTAAAACTGAGAAAACTACAACTTGAAGTTTGTTACTTCAAACAATGTTTACAAGATAAAATCATCCCCAAAGGTCTACGCAGCACATTTGCACCCACAGGATTACTGGCTGATGCTGCATTTTTATTAGATCTAAGAACCTTGTTTGACCAGCAGGGTTTCCAACTTTTAGAATTAATGATTAAGCACTACTCATCCCACATTTCTATTCTTATAGTAGAAATTAATGACTTGGACAACTTGATTAAGGTTGATTTGGACTTTGTGAGATATAAATATGACTATGCTCGTATTTTCAATAGCATAGATGCATTGTTAACCAAGTTAAAAGCTAATAAAGCTAAAAAACTTAGCAGGGACAGACTAGTGTACCAACAGAATAAAGCCTATGTGAAACTTGTGACTCCCATTGATCATCCTGAGCCCCTATCTACTGACTGTCCATCCTTAGACAGGGATAGTGACTCTGGTCACCCTCAGGGTCACAATTTGGATGTTATCCAAGAAGAATCTGACTCAAACTTGGGCCAAGGCCCTCGTCGGAGTAACAGGATAAAGGCCAGTAGGAACAATAACTACAACAACTGCAATAATGTCCCCCAATACCAAGGGGAAGGCCAATCTGACCGTGGTGACAAGGATAACAATAACGTTTTTTTAGGGCAGCGCAACAACAACCGTCAGCCAGGCTACAGGAACAGACGCTGGAACAACTACCATTCTTAAATTTGGACCCTGACTTGGACACTAAGCATAATACAGCTTTAAACATCCTTGTCAACACAAAGGGAGACTTTAACATCTACAATTTTTCCAGTTTCACAATAGAACAAGAACTAATTGACCTGTTGGCTTTTGGTAACACCTTTGTACCTAGCCACCACTTCAACTTAACTGACACCATACTGGATTTAAAATGCTTTACACGTAAACTCAATTTGGGTTTACTTTTTTCAGCTCCTATGCGACAAGAGTCCTCTAACCTTAAATTACTGAGTGTGTTCAACCCTCCATTACACCCTGAACTGTCTCTCTTTGAAAGAGCATGTGAATTTGACTTGAGGCACCTGGACAGAAACTACAACCTTTTTTCTAGACAACAGAAAGACAACATCTCTAAGGGGCAACAACTCTTACTGTATGAACTTTGTAATCTACCAGTAAGAGTTTTGAAACCGGACAAAGGGGGTGGGCTGGTCATCTTTGATAATACAGATTATATTGAAAAGATGTTGAACATCCTGGACAGTCCAGCTTATAAATTGTCTTCTCTCAATGAGATGAACATAGCCTTTTCTAGAAATAGGGGTTATTTTAGAGATTTGTTCCTCTCAGGCAAGATAGACAGTGACACCTATCATTTTATAGACATTACATCACCTAAGACCCCCATCATCTTCGGGATTCCTAAAATTCATAAGGACCTCCATAACCCACCTATGAGAGCTCTCGTAGATGGCAGGTCTTCTATGACTCATCCCTGTGCACGTCTAGTAGACAATATTTTGTCCAGATACCTCAAACAAATCCCTGGTATCTGCAAGGACTCTTGGTCCTTTCTTTCTGACATCAACAAGCTCATTATAGACCCTTCTTGTAATTTTCTCACCATAGATGTGGTGGATCTCTACACCTCTATTCCACACTTAGAGGCTACAGAATGGATAGCTAACATCATGACTCTCTTAGGAGCCCCAAAAGACAAGATTGACACGGTGACTGAACTTTTAGAGATCATTTTAACATCTAATTTCTTTATTTTTGAAAAGCAATACTTTCTACAAACACAAGGTATTGCGATGGGGTCACCTTGTGGCACTAGTGTTGCTAATGCTTTTGTAGCTTACTGGGAGAGACAATTCACACTTGACAACCCAAACTTCAAACACCACTTGGCTTATTATACCAGATACCTTGATGATATTTTCATCATGTTCAGGGGTACAGAGCAAGATGCCATGATGCTGATTGAATACATGAACAGCACTACTCAATTTTTCAAGTTCACACATCATTTTTCTACATCTTCCATTGACTATCTAGATGTCAGACTGGAAAAAAACACAATGGATGGTTCCCTGTTTTCTTCAATTTACAGGAAACCAACCTATTGCAATTCTTTTCTCCATTTTTCCAGCCAACATCCATTTAAGCAAAAAAGATCAATAGTCAAGGGACACCTCATTAGAGCAGCTAAGATGTGCAGCACCGATTCCCACTTTGACACAGAATGCCAACTCCTGTTTGACATGTTCAGTAGCCGTGATTATCCTGTAGCACTAATTCAAGAATTAACATCAGAAGTTAGAAACAAGAGAGTGGGGGGTTTTTACAAACCTCTCTTGGATAACAACCATGTAGTACCCATTGATGCCCCTACCTCTTCCATTGAGGTATTACAACTAGATTTATCCACTTCTTTGTCGCAAACTAACAATGAAACCCAAAAGTACTCAACTAGTTTTATCACAACGTATAGTACAGACTCCAACCATGTCTGCTCTATTATATTTAAGAACTGGTATTTCATTACCAGTAACAATTTATTATTAGAGAAATTAGGCGACAAGCCCCTCATAGTTTATAGGAGAGGACATAATTTGAAAGCCTTGTTAGAGAAACATAAGAATGTTGACATGTTCTCTAAACAAAAAGGCACATTTATGTGTGGACATTGTAGCTGGTGCAGTTGTTTAAAGACAGGCAACTCGTTCCAGTTAAATGGCAAAAAATATAGCATCCACCACAAAATCAACTGTGAGACTAAGTCCATTGTGTATTTAGCTACCTGTGACAGCTGTCCGGCATACTATGTTGGTAAAACAGACTGTAAATTCAAAGAAAGAATTTACCAACATATGTAGGCCATCAAGAGATGTAAAAATAACAACGCACTGGCCAAACATATTGGCCAACACACTGGACATAAGTTTCACTTTATAGCCATTGACCACATCCCACACAACTTCAGGGGCGGCCCCACAGCAACAATTTTAGAAACCAGGGAATTGGAATGGCAGATAAGATTAAATGCCTTCCACTCCCCTGGTCTAAATGAAAATTTTAATATTTATTGCCTTCTTAAATACAAAAGTTATCTGAGATAATTGTATGTTCTCATATTATTTTCTATTATGACTACTTTAAATACTATTGGACTCCAATTCCTATTTTATAATTTACAATTTGTAATTCATATTGGGCATTTTTGTAACTTAAAACTTATATGTTTAATAGTTACAATTTGTGGTTTTTTGAATCCCACTTCTTTTTCATACACACAAACATTTTTTTATAACTACACAAGATTTGATAGCTTCCCGTACAATCATATTATATTTTTTACATTCTTTATATTTTTTACATTCTTTATATAGTTGTACTGTACATAGGTTTAGTAATATTATTACATTTCCTTTGCTACTTTTATACACCATGGTTAAGATACCACACGTATAACGTCTTTACACCCTTTGCCTGAATTCTCGTTTTGCAACTAACTAGGCGCAAGGGTTCTTATGACTTCGCCATTCTAGTTTAACACTACAATAGTGGAACATCAACAGGGGCATACCTGTCTGTTACAATGTTCTGCATTCTGATCTTTAGTATAATTTTATTAGTTTTTAACAATTAATAGCTTTTAATAATGTTTTTTATTACTACACAACGTTACTTTCTCTACTACTGTAACAAGGGAAGTGACGTGTCTTGATTATTTAATTAATTTATTTAATTAATGTATTTAAGCCTTGCATTGTTGGCGCCAAACTGTTTTGCTTTGTTTGTCCTCTGATGAAGCTACATTTGTTAGTAGCGAAAACGCTGTTTTTTTATTCTTAATAAAATTTTGCGTTAAGAAGATACGTTATTGCTGGACCTCCGAGGGTATTTTGGTCTCCTGTGCTTTGACATTTCTGTAAAACATCATTAATCAAATAAAACATGCAGTCATTTGGCCACTTGGAAGATGCAGTGTTCTGTTCTGAAACCTTGACTTGGACCAGTATTAGTTTAATACCAATGTGAATGAAGGAACCAAGCAATCCAAGCACATTTGTATAGGGTATTTTGCCCTAATGCCCTCCTTATTTACAATGACAAATCTGAGGTCATAGAACCCCATTGAAATGTTAAATTTAGTTAGTGTGCCTCAGAGAACACACGTCAACAATAATATCAGCTTAACAGCAATCAGAATCAAGGTTGGTGAAATAATATACTTTTGGTGCAACTTGATATTGACCTGCAGACTATGGTGAAGGCCTGTTTGATGCTTGACAGTTAATAGAAACTTATTAACTTTTACCGCCATGCTGTTTCAATGAGTTAATAGCCATATGAAGATCACTGTGAGGTAATAACATTCACAAGGCATTAATTGCTACAGGGTACATGGGCCATATATGAGAATCCAGTCTGTTTGATCCCTTATGTAGTCAGTATATATACTTTCACTACTTGTTGCTTTCTTTCTTGCTCACTTTTTATGTCATCTCTGTCCTTGCTGCTGCTTCATCTCCAGACATTATTTTGGAATAGAAGGTTGTAATATGATTTTCAATTTCTACTTTTTTAATGTAGTGAACAGGCTATGTGCCAAGAGCCATGTTATGAGCTCACAAGTTCTAGAGACCTATAGCACTGGATATCATGCAAATCTAGAACATAAATCCCAAATGTTCAATTTTTCCATTTTTTAAATATTTTTTTATGATAAATGTGTCTTTATTCTCCTCTTATTTGTACTTCCTGGTTTCTAATCTTTTGGGTTCAGGGTAATAGTAAGATTTACCACTGTCTCTTTTATAAATGGATCAAATGATGTAGAGATATTCAGCATCAGACTTTTTATTGTAGTAGTATTTTGATGAATTGTATTTATGAATGAGTCTAATTTTTTGTTGGACTTTTTTGTTGCCGAAGTGTAGTTTTTTTGTGGAAGAGATACATTTTTCAGGTTTTCTGTTTAGTTGTCACATTTTCAGCAAGTTCTGGTACAAGGAATTATTAGTTTTTTTTTTAGGTTGGTTCTTTTTTGGTTAGCGTTGGGGGGGCTGGTTTCGTGGAAGGAGGGAGTTCAGAATTTGGACAATGGAATAACATGTGGGTAAAGTAGCCAAGGTTTGATGTGTATGTACTGAGTATGTTCCAGTATTGGGTAGGTTCTTGTACTGATGGAACAGAGGACACTTTTGCTGGCAAGGTGACTGCCAGATGGCCTCATGCCACAAGCCAAGAATATGACTGGTAGGTATTTAAAATCAGTGCATTACACTCTCTGGGAAAATGTTTAACTGTTGCTGTTACTTACTATCTACTTCTCTGAGGTTGGGTATACTGTTTGGAAAAGAAGGGAAAAGCATGTTGCATTTGTTACTTTGCTATTTATTGATAGGCTTTCTGTTAACATATCATTTAATACTTCATGTTGCTGGAATGAACTCTCTTTCCAAAGGTTTATGCTTTCCAGTTCTGTTTGAGAGAGCAGTGCTTTCCTAATAAGCAGGGATTTTTTCGCAATTTTAAACTTCATTTACTGTGATTTTTTAATATGAGGTTTATTATTTTAGCTGTGGGGGATATCCTTCAGAATTTGGTGGCCATCTGTGTTGATTTGTATTATTTCTTATGTAGTTGAATATTTACTTTAAATTGTTGAAAGTTGCTTTATTTTGTGAATTTTACAGTTATGTTCTTAGTGTTAAGGCAGGGGTCATATTATGTATTTGTATGAGCACTTTTTATTTTTCCATTTTATGTGCATGTTTATATAGCTTTTTTAAATCTTTTTTTTTCTTTAATGGAGCATTCTTTTATTGGCCTTTGTGTATTTGAGGTAGGTTCATGTATAGCTGTTTTAACTGTGCACCATTTATGAGGCTTTAAGTATCAGAAAGAAAGTTGTTGCTATTCTCTGTTTTGGTTCCTTAAATTGGGTCTGGGTGATTGGTGAAGTAACCTAAGTGTGCATAAGTTTCTAACAGCATGCTTGTCTATGATGCGGGTATAGTACCCATAAATAAATTTCTGATTCTTTATCTAGATACATGCATAATTCCAATCCTTTATCTAGTTTTTTAGGTAGGAAATGCATATATTCATCCATATTTGGATAGTGCAGTGGTGCAGCGGTAGGGTTGTCGCCTCACAGCAAAAGGTTTTCTAGTTCAATTCTCAGCAGAGGTGCCTTCTGTGTGGAGTCTGCATGCCCTCACTGCATTCGTTTGGGTTTCCTCAGGATGCTCCCGTTTCTTCCCACATTACAAAACCATGCGTCTGGAGCATTTCTCCCTGGGCCTCTGTTGAAAATTGGCTTTGTTCCAAGTCGGACTTTCCTGGTTAACAAATAAATGAAATGAAATTATTCACATAATAAAAAGGACATGTTCAGGTTACCATTACAATAAATAAAATTTATTCTCATGTTGCAAATGTTACCAAAACTTATTATTTTGTTGTCAAAAACAAGTTCAAAGAACCCATTTATAATGCCTCTTATAGCAGAAAAAAAATCAATGCATTCAAAGTCAAATAATGTAAATATTAAAACATATATTCAGGCTAGAAACACCATGTTAATTTACTCATTCATTAATTTTCTGATATCTGCCATTTGTAATATAGAGTGATGGGAAGGTATGGCTTGTAGGCTGCCAGGCTGAAGCCTATCCAAATGAAAAAGTTTTTCAATTCTTCTGTTTTTTTTTAAGTATTTTGTTAAGTTTTACCTTAAAATAGTTGACTTTCCTGTTTTGAGGCTTGGAATTCCTGTATATATATGGGCGGATGAAATTCTTGCTAAAAAAGTCAGCATACTCAGCGGGGGTTGTTTTCAAACTAGGGCAGCATTTAAATGTATGCCTTTATAGCATTACACCTTATTATAGGTCTTGCTGCCATGTCAGAGGGACAGAAATGGTAATTCATTGTGGGTGAATGGGCTGCTGGATGAAGCAGCAGGCAACCATTTCCCACGGGTTCAGTCTCCAAAAGGTGACTGATGCCTGACACAGCCTGAGAGTTGTGAAACAAAAGTGTATGGGCACTTGTAAACTAACACAGATGAAACAAGGCACATTTTTAAATTAAGTACATTTTTAAATGAAACAATAATTTGCTGTGCTGTGTGATTATGATCCTGTTCAACTGCTACTGCCAGCCATCTCCAGACTGTAGGTGGGTATATATATATATATATATATATATATATATATATATATATATATATATATATATATATATATATATATATACCGGTCTACTTTGTTTCATTGAAAGCTCATTTCACTAAATTTGAATTCACCCTGACCAAATCGCTGAAAGCTCAAATTACTGAAAACTTATTTCACCAAATCTCATTTGACTTAAGTGAAGTACTGACACTGTGTACAGTACTGTAAGGCAAGTAAAAGGTGTATGCCCTCTTCCCCACTGTAGTGCAATCCTGGAGTCAGTATATATAGTTGGGGGGGCACAGCCCCCCACATTGGGGGTGGGGATGTAGCCCCCACCTACTTTGGTTTTATATTATATTTCACCGAAAGCTTCAAAACAATACAATTTAAACTATAGACATGCATACTTACAACACCAATGAATAACTGTTTCCAGAAGGCAATATACACCCAAATTAAGTGGGGGGGGCTATGCCCCCCCCACACCCCTCTATATATATGTATATATACTAACTCCAGGATCGCACTACAGTGAGGAAAAGGGGATATACGTTTTACTTGCCTTACAGTACTCTACACAGTGCCTGTACTTCACTTCAGTGAAATGAGATTCGGTAAAATGAGCTTTCAGTAATTTGAGCTTTCAGTTATTTGGTCAGGGTGAATTGAAATTCAGCGAAATGAGGTTTCAATGAAACAAAGTAGACCCATATATACATATACATATATACACACACACGTATATGATATATTTGTGTGTATATATATATATATATATATATATATATATATATATATATATATATATATATATATTATATCTTTTAATACACTTAAAGAAGAACCTCACCCACAGACTCAAAAACATGCTTCTTTCATCATGGTTTAGTGTTTCCTACATTTTAACACCACTCTGGGACTATTTACATGTTTTTAAATATTTTTATGCATAATTTCTGAGTCTGACTACATGGGGTCTAGCATCTTGAAGTGATCCTGATTGTTTAGTCTGCCTCTAAGTATCACTCAATGCAGTGCTTGTCTGTAAAAAATTACATCATGCAGGTCTCTTTTTTCCTAAAGTTCCTGAGACTGCATTGATTTTACATGCTGTCTTTTCTGTCTTTCAGTCAGTTAGTTTTAAGTAACATTTCATGCTGTTCAATGACTATTTAAAACACAAACAGTGCAAATGCCACAGAACAGATTTTCAAAGTGCTTTTTATTGCTGCTTCTTTTTAGAATGTCTAAATTGCAGTCTTTTTTGAAGCCCAAATTGTACTACTTTCACATCTCCCACCCTCATTCACACCTAACTTCCCTAGCTGTCAAAGTACTAAGGGTAACTTGAGCTGTTATTTGCTGTGATTGACAGCTCACAATAGAAGACTTGACTTTTGTAGTGTTTCCTTGTTCTAGCTTTTACTTTCTGTATGGGCAGGGGAAGGCCCAGGGAGCTGTGACATCGCAGCATGGGTGGGTTTTTAGGACAGTCGTGATTATGTCAGTTTGGGGAGGGAATTGACCAGAAAACTGCCTGTATTCATTGGCCTTGATGATATCAATGAATTGGAGAGTGCAGCAAGCTTTTCTGGGGTGGAATAAAAGTTTTTTGAAAGTGAAACCACCATAGTACTGTTCTAGTGGAGAGAAATAGTCAATTTAAAATATTTTATATGCTATATTGTTGTTTATTCATAGCAAGGACTGTAAACAGGCAGAAAAAGGACAGGGAAGTTGAGCATTTAATAATAGAATTGCACTGTTTTCCTTTAAGTAACAAGTTAAAATATTGTATGTGTGTGTGTGTGTGTGTGTGTGTGTGTGTGTGTGTGTGTGTGTGTGTGTGTGTGTGTGTGTGTGTGTGTTCGTGTGTGTGTAGAGGGCTTGCAATTGTTATACTGTATATGTCTGAAAGCAATGAGCTGAAATACGTTACTAGTCTTTATTTATTTATTTACTTATGCATTCTTTCATTCATTCGTTCATTTGATCACAATCAAACATCTATGATGCGCACTGTCAAAGTAACTGTAATTTGTGAATGAGAGTGTGTGTGTGTGTGTGTGTGTGTGTGTGTGTGTGTGTGTGTGTGTGTGTGTGTGTGTGTGTGTGTGTGTGTGTGTGTGCTGGTGTATATACAGGTGGCTTGTAATGGGTTGCACTGTGTATATCTGCTAGCAGTGAACTGAAATATATTACTGTGGAAGTTACTTATGTAGTTATTGATTCATTTGATCACAGTTAGGTATCTGAGGCTGGAACTGCTGGGAATACCTCTTCCTGTCCAGATAGCTATTGTGAGTCCTCAATAGCACATGGAAAGAGATGGGTTAGAGGTTGGTATAATGGTTAAGGTGTTTATCTCACTGTCACAAGATACAGGGTTTGATTCTCACCTTTGAAATGGAAATTGGCTAGACATAAAATGGACCAACAGGGCAGCTAGCCTAGTACTTACCTGTGAACCTATAGGTATGCTACTCTATAGGACATGCAGGCTGATTCACTTCCTATCCCCTGACTCTCACTACCAGAGGAATGGCTTACTGGGCATGAATGAAAGGGCATTAGGTCTGTCACCTAACCCAGGGAAGCCTGTCTTCCAACCCACTGTGGAATGAATGGACCAATTTGGAGCAAGTAAGACAGCCATCAGACAGAATTCTGCATAGGTGTCTTGTGTCACTTTTTAGCATCCGGAAAAACACATTATTGTTACAAGGTGTCAGAAGCGAACAAGTTTGCTTTGAAGCCACTGAATAGTCTGTACTGTAGAAATATAATTTATAGGTTCAAATAAATTTGTTTTTAATGTAACCCTTTTGTCATTTTTTTTTCACTCACATAACCCATGAGAAGCAATCAGAGCAGTTCATTCTTTCATGAGAAGATGGTCCAAAAGTAATCACCATGAATTATGTCCCTCTAAGGCAATTTGGCAGAAAACTGGAAGCTGTGCTGCAAGAAAATTTTGATTAGTTTCTAACAGCAAGTGGATTAACTAAAAATCTTAAAAAGGTATGGTGCGTCATTTATGTTAGTAGGGAAGAAGCTTTGAATGCATTGCATTTCATGCCTGGTCTAAGGCATATGCATTGGGCAATGTCAGAGAGTATAAAACATCTAGATATGACCTACACAGAGCTATTAGAGCAGTCAAGGAAAATTACAGTCATAAGCTGGAAGGCTACTACTTGACTGCCGATATAAGGCACATTTGGCAAGGGCTGGAAAACATCACAGTCTACAGAGACAAAGGTAGTGGGATGACTACTGATAGCCAGTTTTCACTGGATGAGTTCAATGAATTTTATGCCAGTTTTGAGATCCAAAATACAGAGTTAAAGGGTATTATCACAAAAGAGAGGCACAGTGAGGGTGTATGACTACCTTTCATAATATCACCAGCAAGTGTGGTAAAGTCCTTGAGGAGGGTAAATCCCTGGATAGCAGCCCGTCCAGATAAAATTGCTGGAAGGACACTCAAAATCTGTGCTTCAATGCTTGCTGATGTTCTAGCTGATATATTTAACCTTTCACTTGCATGAGTTACAATTCCCACCTGTTATAAGGCAACTACTATCGTTCCACTGCCGAAAAAGGGCAAAGCCAACTGCCTGAATGACTACCGGTTGGTTGCATTGACTCACATAGTGATGAAATGCTTTGAGAGAATCATTATTAGTTAGGTTATACCTGATACAATGGTTCCCCTACAGTTCGCAAACACACCAAATTGGTCGACAGAGAATGCAGTCAGTACAACATTGCATACAGTTCTTACTCATCTGGAGAATAAGGAGTTATACTCGATTGTTGTTTATTGATTACAGTTCGGCTTTGAATACTGTGATACCAACTAAGCTCACCAATTAGCTGTCCACACCAGGTGTGCCACCTACTCTTTGTAATTGGGTCCTGGATTTTTTAACGGGCAGACCACAGTCAGTTAGACTGTGGAATAACATCTCCAAACCAATAATAATAATAAACACAGGAACTCCACAGGGCTGTGTTTTGAGCCCAGTGCTGTATATGCACTTTACTTATGATTGTGTTGCTTCCCAACACAATACCAGTATTATTAAATCTGCAGATGATACAGCCGTCATTGATCTGATCTCCAAGAGTGATGAGTCAGCATACAGAAGGGAAGTGGAGAGCCTTGTGAAGTGGTGTCAGAACAGTAATCTGTCTCTTAATACCAGCAACATGAAGGAGATGATTACTGATACATGGAGGAACAGAGGGCAGCACTTACCTTTATATACTGGTGAGTCTGAGATTGAGAGAGTGGCCACATTCAAATTCCTTGGAATTAACATCTCTGAGGACCAAACCTAGACTCATAATGTCACAGAACTGTCAGGGAAAAGTCACCGGCATTTCTGTTTTCTGAGAAGGCTGAGGACGTTTGGCATGTCCAACACTGTCCTCAGCAACTTCTACAGATGTAAAATTGAGAGTATTCTATCCCACTCTGTCATAGTATGGCTTGGGAATAGCACAACAAGGGATCGTAAAGCTTTTAGTGAGTAATAAAAACTGTGCAAAATATCATTGGAGTAATATTTCCTGCATTGGAGAACATATGCATCAAAAGAGTCCTTAGGAGGGCCCAAAACATTATTAAGGATACTACCCACCCAAAACGTAAATTATTTATGTTGCTACCATCAGGGAGGCATTATAAGAGCATTATAAGAGTATAGTGAACAGAACAACCAGGCTGAAAGACAGTTTTATACATCAAGCCATTAGACTGATAAAATTCATCCACTGTCTCTCCCTCCAGTATTGTAGGTTGGTTCGTGTTTGGAGGGGTGAAATGCACTCTTTGCACAGATGCATTCTTTTGCACAATTATCTGTTTATTGATATTTGCATTTTATATTATTGATTATTGTTTATAACTACTTTTTTGTTAATTGCTAATGTTTTCGTGTTGCTGGAGGATTTGCAAAATAAGAATTTCATTGTACTGTGTGACGTTGTCTCTAGTACATATGACAATAAAGTTGAATTAAATACATCTGCCTTTTAGAAAGATGAGAATGACAAAAACAGCAGCAATAAGACAGAACACTAGCAATTATCATGAGGGTAGATAAAGGTTATTTATTCATCATTTAATAATTGCTAGCATTCTGTCTTATTGCTGCTGTTTTTTTCTAGCCGTGGTGGTAAGGCGGTAGTGTTGTTACCTGACAGCAAGAGGTTCTCCCATTCGATTCTCGGCTGGGCTTGGGTGTGCCTTCTGTGTGGAGTCTGCATGTCCTCCCCGTGGTTGGGTAGTGTTCGAAAGACATGCATGCATAAATGGGCATGCCTTCATTGAAGGATGGGCATTGAGCTGGCACCTTGGCGTTTCATAAAAATCTACTGCCAATCATTAGCGGACCGGAGTTCGCTGTGGTGACCCCTTACCGGGAAAAAGCCGAAAGACAAACAACAACATTCATCATTTATTCTTTGCATGAAACAAGGACTTAACTGAAATTATAAATTCTTATGTTACTAAGCTCAAGAACTGAGACACAACTGTGAATCTGGTGAGTTGAATGATTCAGTGATGAAAGAGATAATAGCTTGGTATAAAAAAGATCAAAGGGCAGGTTTTTAAAAGAAGCAGACTTGTCATTATTGAGCACTGTGGATGATGGCAGAGGGAGTGAAATTATAAGGGCAGAGTTAAAAGAGCTAACTGATGAAATGGAAGTATGAAGGCTAAAATTTAAGTATAATATTATTTCGCAAATATTTTTAGTGCACTGATGCTGAGAGGCACTGAAATGAAAGCAGAGTGCGGATTACCAACATATTCAGGATGACAGGTAAAGACACTTGGTCAAACGTTATTTATTTTTTTGTTTGTGCATTTGTTTATGTATTTGTTTATTTACATTTTTTTACCAGGGTAAAACAATCATCAAACAATGACCAGTTACAGGCTCAGCCAAGGTTTTATTAATGTAACAAATTAATGTATACTATACTAATAACCATGATTTACACTAAGTAGTAAGAATAGAAAATCTGACAGATAATACATGCACAGAAGATATAACAAACTAAATATATGTCCAGTTGGGTCCACTTCACATGACTGAAAGCTAAAAATACTGAAATTCATTTGATGAGTCCACAATCCCGAATGTTCAAAATACTGAAAACTCATTTAACTGAATTTCAAAATATTGAAAGCTTACAATGCTGAATTGCAAAATACAAAATGTTAAGCCATACGTATGACGTGTGTTTCCCTTCACCTGTGAATTGCTTAACATAACAAAAAATGCACAGATCTATGAATACCAAACATTTCATCACAAATAACATTAACATTCATCTCACCAAATGAAAACAATAAAAGAAAAAAATGCACACTGACAATACCAACGACTCTTTCCAAAATCAAAAAATACTTACTTACCTTATTAACAGACACCAGATGATATAAAAAACAAACTAGGTGGAGGGCTACACCCCCTACACCCCCAAACTATATATACTAATTCCAAGATCACACTACAGTGGGGAAAAGAGCTTACCTTAAAGTACTGTACACTCTGCCATTTTGTATTTTGCAATTCAGCATTATAAGCTTTCAGTATTCTGAAATTCAGTCAAATGAGTTTTCAGTATTTTGAACATTCAGGATTATGGACTCAGTCAAATTAATTTCAGTATTTTGAGCTTTCAGTCATGTGAAGTGGACCTGTCCAGTTGCATGAGTGGAATAAAAAGGGGTGAATAGAATTAAAGTAAGAGAAGTAGAAGTGGTGGTCAAGTATGGGAGGTAAAGGTACTAAGCAGTTGGAAATATTGGTTTAGATGACATGTCCTTTAGATGTACAGTTGCATTCAAACTGTTTTAGTAAGTACTGTTTGAACTATGACCATAACAAAAAAAAGTTTACATGGTCAGTTAAATCAGGTAGAAGTGAATGCCATAGTTATGGTGCCAGTACAGAGACACAGTGGATAGCAGAGTGCAGTCTGAGAGAAAGGGTTTATAGGGAAGGACAAGCTCTGGCTTGGAATGTCTAGTATTTTGAAGCATAAAAAACCAATAAGAAGATTTGATATGGCCTGTACTAGAAGCCCCTTAGCATTTGAAAAAGTAAGGCAATAGTGTTATTTCCATGGTGGGTTAGACATTAATTGACATATTTTATTGGAAAAGGACTAAAGGGTGGCAGTGTTTTTGACAGAGGCAGATGTAAATAAGGGGAGACCATATTTAAGTTAAGCAAGGATGATTCCTTTTCCTATAGCAGCCCTTGCTGGATTTGAGAGGAACTGACATTGATTGTTGGCACAGAAGAGTAGACTGTTTGACTTTGCTCTCAGTTTTTTTGTGTGCTCATGGAAGTTTAGTGATTGGTCTAGCCAGATCCCCAAATTTCTAAAGGAGGTATAAGTTTAAATGGGATTATTATTACAATCAAGGATATGAAAGAATTGTAGGGATATGGATAATCTTTTATGAGTGCTGAATAACATGGACTATTTTTTTTATTTTTTTGTTTGTTTGCTTGTTTTATTTTTTGACATTGAGTAGTAGTTTGTTGGAGTTTATCCAGTGCTATAAATGAAGAAGGTATTTTTGAACTTGAATTTCAATTGCATGATGTGTTGAATGAATAAGGAAGTTAATTCACTTTATATTTTGGCTCATTTGGCTTGTGAGAAGTGTGGCATAGTGAAGCATATACACAGTCTATGAGCACAAAGTAAATGCATACAAGAACATTCAAAGAATAAGGGAGTCATCTGAAATATTTTACTGAGCCATAGCAAATATGTCATTCTTTACTATGCTGATTTATTTGAGACTTTGATAGTTTTCCAGGAAATATCATAAATAATAAGATCAGTCAGACATTATACCAGTAATATCTGCCCCAAGGAAAGTACTACAGCATGAACTGAAACAGGTGAAAAATCTTAGATGTCTAAGGAAACAAAGAACATCAGAATAATGAGTTAGTAACAAGGCCAATGTTGTGAAGCAGTACAAAGTTTAATTATGTATTCACCTATACAACACAAATAAGCAGATTAAAAGGTAGCATTGCCTACTTCTTACAGTTGAGGAAATGGTCTCAACCATACCAAATACCACGTGTTTAAGTATTAGATACAAACTAAGGTTTCTGATAAAGTTAAATAAATAAAGCTCTACGTTTTTATGATTAATATGTCATTAGGAAGATAGATACTCCTGGGAGTTGTCTGGCATTTCATCAGTACCAGAGGAATTTCAATGAGCTATTGCACAAGTATTTGAAGGCTTGAATGATGTTGTGATATAAGCTATATAAAGACTATCATGACAAGAGATTGATACAGCTACAGCTGTGACAAGAGACTGATACAACTACAACTACTGAATGGAATGAGATAATATAATTCTAAATTAAACAGCTGCAAGTATAACATAAACATAACATGTTAAAGATATATAAGTCATACTGTAACATCAGACTTAAATAAATAAAAAGCAGCAATACAGGTACCAAAACTACAAAATGGACAATCATTAAAACATTCATTAATGAGACTTCTGAAAAAGATGCAGTATCTTACAAAGTTTGTGCCTAATATGTTTAGGATAACTACATCTGCTAGAATACTGATGGTGCAAGAAGTATTCAGAGAATGGAAATATGAAAAGTAAGCACATTTTGAAATGTTCAAAGAACTAGTTACAGAAGCATCTGTGTAGAAATATGATGTGAATAAGTCAATGCAAGTTGGAATTGCATATCAGTTGTGATTTTACAAGAAAATAAATAAGTTGCCTGTGGGTTTGAATTATTTATAGATGCACAAAATATATGCTTATATGGAAAAAGAAAGACTAGTAACTTTATGAAAATGAGAAATTCAATGTATATATTTATGGAAGGGAAGTACCAACAGAGGCAGATCATAACCTTTAGCAAAGTATACTTTGAATTCCATACAAGGAACCTCTGAGATCACATATGTTGCATACTCTATAAAATTGCTAAATTAAAGTAAATACAAACCAAATAAGTAACTACATAAAGCAGATTAGAACATAAATATTTATTAGATTATAACAAAGGTTTTTTAGAAGAACATGGGATTATTTGGGTGATTCTACGTTTGCTAATGATAGAAGAAATACTAAAAAATCAGAAATGTTCATAGATTCATAGGTATGTACTAGGCTAATGGCCCTGGTGCATTTACAAGCCTATCCCATAGAAGCACCCTGGCATCGTGCAACCCAACATTAGTTCCCAGTGCTTCTATCAAGAAGAGTCACTGGAGTGATCCCTGGGGTGATCTATTTCCCATCCACTCATCAAAATTGCTCTTGAAGAGGGCCAGTGAAGTGCTCTGCTTGACATGTATGGGAAGACTATTCCAGAGCATGGGCAGTCTCTGGGTTATGAATCTGTCCCTCCAGCATGTTCTGTTGATTGTAGTAATGAGATTGAGGTCTCTGGAGCATGTGGTATGGAAGGATTGGGATTTCTTTAGGTGTAGCATTTCTAACAGAGCTGGGTCAGACATGGCTTTGTAAGTCAAGCAGAGATCACCTCTTAGTAGAAGATATGAGACAGAGAATAGCTGGAGTTTTTTGAGTCTGTCTGTGTAGAACATGTCTTTAAGGCCTAGGATCCTCTTCATGAGATACTTTTGTGGCTTCTCCAGCTGTTGCAGGTGCATTAATGAGATGTGCCACATAGAAGGACTTTCTGACCACAGTGGCAATGTGGTGGGCAAAGCAGAGGTTGCTGTCAGCCTGTGTCCCCAGATCTCTTATAATTCCTTCAGTGTTCAGCTCCCATCAATGTGGTAATTAGTGGGAACTGAGTTTTTCCCAAAGGGGATGACAACGCATTTTTTGGCATTAATCTTAAGGCCATGGTTTTGACACCAGTCATTGATCTCAGTAAGGCCTTTCTGTAGGCTGTCTGCATCACTTGGGGAGTTAATAATGGCTCCCAGCTTGCAGTCGCTTGTGAACTTGGTCAGCCAGAGTCCTTCCGTGTTGGCCTGGACATCTGACAAGTAGATGCCAAACATGAGAGGAACCAGGACCAATCTCTGTCGGACACCACTTGTGACTGGTTGGCAGTCTGACTTGGAGTCCGCTACTTTCATGCTGTGGGTTCTATCTGTGAGTCAGTTTGCAACCCACCTAATGATATAGGGCTTGATGCCTAGTTTGGTGAGTACATCAATAATTCCTGAGTGAAGGATGGCATAAAAGGCCTTGGCCAGATCGAGGCAGGTTATATAAACTGCCTTACCCTCATCCACGGCTCTGGTGACTGACTCAAAGAAGTCAACCAGGTTGAGCAGGCATGATGTACCTTTCACAAAACCAAATTGCATGGGATTTAGAGTTTGGGGATTCCCTATATCCTTGTTAATTAGGTCCATGATGATGCACTCCATAACCTTACATATCAGACTTGTCAGGCTAATGGGGCAATAATTCCCAGGGTCTGTAGTCATTCCCCCTTTATGGAGAGGGATGACTGTAGCAGTGCACCATTCAGTAGGGACAAAGCCTGAGGTAAGGCTGTGAGTAAACAGGGCACACAGATGTGGTGCCAATTCACTTTGTAGTTCATGTAGAAGACAACCAAGGATATTGTCAGCTCCCATGGATGCGGTATTCTTGGCCTTGGACAATGCAGCTTTAGCCTCTTCTGCAGTAATGCTGAGTGCCTGGCATTCTTCCAGTATTGTGATTGGTCCTTTGGGGGGAGAGACGGATAAAGTTGGCACTGAATCTGTCGGCCAGTATGTTGACAATATATGTTGGCTCAGTATAGAAGGTACCATTGTGCAGTAACTCAGAGCAAATCTGGATATTGCTGTGGAGAGTCCTGATATAACTATAGAAGGCTTTGTGATTGTTTTTAGTGTGCCAAAATTCTGCCTTCATAGTTGGCTTTAGAGGTTTTGATGAGGGATCTCAACTTTTTGTTTCGGCTACTAAGGGAGTTTTCCCAGTCTTGGGACTTCACCTTTTTCTGAAACAGTTTCTTCCTTCTGTTGGAGAGTTTATTAATGGCAGGGGACCACCAGATTGGCTTCCTTTTTTGGAGGAGAGCACCTTGGTTCTGTTGGGTATGGTGAGAGCCATGCATTTATGTACGTGTTCATACAGTGCATTGCTGTATGATTTGTCACTCATGCATCTATTTTCCATTAGCATGGATGGCGGGAAGTTAGCCACCTCTGTTTTTAGGAGCCCAAAGTCAGCTTTGGAGAAGTTTTCCATGGTGGTTACCTTTGCAGGGAGTGTGGGCGAGATGTGGATTTCCATGGTGATTAGTTTGTGGTCAGATCTAACCAGGGAGGAATTGACTATTGGTGTAGAGCTACAGTTGCCCATGTTAGTAATAACCAGGCTAAGGATGTTGCTTCCTCCAGTGGGGGTAAGAATGTGCTGGTCCAGGACATTGGAATTGATGAATTCCAGGAAGAATGGGGCCAGTGTATTGGTGCATGAATATTTTTCCCAGTTGATGGAGGGGTAGTTGACGTCACCTAGTATGAGAGTGTTGGGTTGGACCCTAATCATTTCCTGGGTGCTTAGGAACATGGAGTGGGAGTCTTGGGACATGGTTGGGGACCTATAACAGGCTATGACCTGAATCACCATCTTACCCAGTGTTAGTTGTACCTGAAGTATCTCAGATGCATTATGCTGGGCTACTAGTCTGGAGATGTGCATATCTTTTATGAATATGGAGACCACCACCTTTGGAGCTTAGGTCCATGTTGTACTGTCTTAAAAATGCAGTTAATGAAAGAAGCCATAATGACAGTTTGACTAGAGCAACAATCACCTGTCAGGGAAGAAAACTAGCCTTGCTTTTCCAACAGGAAGGAAATAAATTGTGTTCAAAGCTTTACATTCATAGCTGACAAAATTGATTTTTACATTATCATATAAGGGAAGACATGCTTGAGAATATGTGGGTCACAATTTGGAATGGAGATGTTACAGGAAAGAGATAAAGATATAAAATACTGGCAGGGATATAACAGACAGAGTGAGTCATACAGAACTGCAATGTATGCATTTATTGCTGAAATGAGAATGCAAGATGAGCAATGTAACTGATCCAAAACACACATGACCTGGTTCGTCTTCTTCTATGGAGCAGAATGGGCACAGATTGTTCTTTTGAGTCAGAAAAGGCATGATTTGATATGTGTGGAATATTATTTCAAGTACTCTGATGTGACTAAGCTGACAGATACTGCAAGCGTTAGTGTAATAAGTACATTAAAGTCTCTATCTTCAAAACAAGGTATACATGATGTTATAGCAGCCAATGATCCAAAATTTAAGAGTGTGGAACTGAAAAGTTTGAATATGATTGGGAGCTTAATTTGGTCCAGATTACCAAGAATGCAACACAGAGGCAAAGTAAACCTTTCAGACAGTGAATAATTTTATAAAAAAGAGCTCTAGCAGTAGCTGTGAAGACTGTCATCATGTAATTGTGGAATATAGGAATACATTGCAGGGAAACATTCAGTGCAGGTAAACACTCGCAGCTCAATTTGATGAATGTATAAAGGTTAAAGAGGAAAAGTATAAACTTCATCTTCTTGGCAGTCAAACAGCTTAACATAAATCTTATACTGTACAAAGAAAAGTGTATTTATATAGAAGAAATAGAAGACATCACTTCAAGGCAAGACTTTCTAAATGGGAGAGTCTGTTGTAAGTTAAGAAAGTGACACAGTACAAAAAAGGTAGTAGAACCATGTCAGAAATCAGTCTTACAAAAAGTCAAGCAAGAAGTGCCTTCACAACTGTAACAGCAAGAACTATTCCAGAAAGAAAATGGAACATTGGCTAATTAAATACCAGTATTGCAATAAAAACAACCAGACAGGGAAGAGTTATTAAAACACCAGCCAAATATATGGAAAGATCATACAGTTTAACAAGGGTTGCAGTTGACTTAAAGACTGAAAATTACTATATGATTTACTTAAAACATTAGGAAGTTATGTGCTAGTTGCGTTATCATAATATAGTATCACATTATCACAGGTGTTCTAATCATATCATAATACACTACCAGATATCACTGATGAGCTAGTCTCATCCCAACACAGTTTCAGGTATCTCTGATGTCCATATCACTGATGTGATAGTCTTATCATATTGTACGATCAGATATCATTTTATGTGCTTACCTAAAAGTAAATCATTTGGTGACTGTGTAAAGTAATTAGTAACTATCTACCTCATAAATATAATACTATTTTGTTTAAAAAGTGATGTAACATCTAATTCTATAGCTTTAAGAAGTAGTTAGTAATCTTACTTGGTATGCATATTCATGACCCTTCCAACAGTAATTGGCAATTACAGTAAAGACCCTGCAAAGGCTGGTAACACATCGTGTCTGTTATAATTTGTGAGCATCCTAGTGAACATTACAAAGGATTATGACCTACCCTCCAATCATAACCAGACTAAAATGTGTTTGAGATATGGATGTCAGAAAATTCACCTTGAGAGCAAAGTGCAAAGAGGTGACTCTTGAGACACATGTCAAGAATACATAACAAGTTCACATTTCCATCTCTAAATCAGGATCAAGCATCCATCTTATCAGCTCCACTTAATATTCGAGAGATTCAAACCGCCATTAATAAACTTAAAATAGGCAAATCCCCTGGCCCGGATGGCTTCACTACTAATTTCTTCAAAGCCTTTAATTCTAAAATTGCCCCTATTCTTCTAGAAGTCTTTAACTTCATTATAAAAAATGGAATCACAGACATACATTGGAATAACTCAAAAACAATTCTACTACTTAAAAACAATAAGGAAAAAACAGACCCACATAATTACAGACCTATTTCGCTTATAAATGTTGATATCAAAATCTTCTCTGCCATCTTAGCTAACAGACTTAAACAGGTACTACCACATTTACTATCACCAGATCAAGCGGGGTTTATGTCCAACAGACATACATGGGATAATACATTAACGCTGGATTCTCTTATCCAGTTTACTAAAAAAGAGAAAAACCCGCTATATGCCTTGACCCTAGACGCATCGAAAGCATTTGACAGAGTAAATTGGGACTTTCTGTTTTCCACGCTAATACATTTTAGTATACCCACAACCTTTTTAGATATGATCAGAACTCTATATTCAAACTCATGCACGTATCTATATATAAACAAAAAAAGATCTAATACCATTCAGATTACTAATGGTACAAGACAAGGCTGCCCGCTTTCTCCATTTCTCTTCAATCTATTCATTGAACCTTTCTTCTTATATCTTACACAAAATACTCATCATACTATACCCAAAATTCTCAACACATACGTAGCATTATCGGCCTTTGCCGATGACTTAAACCTTTATTTTCAATTTCCTAACACAGATCTGCCAAAAATTTTAAAAGCAATTACTATTTTTTCTAAGGCCTCTGGGTACCAAGTCAACAATAAAAAATCACATATTTTCCCAATTAATCCTGAGGTGCATAAACCCTTTTTCTTCCCTGAATCTTCCTTTCACATCTCATACGGTCTCAAATACCTTGGCATTAACTTTGAACACAATCAAGCCTCTATGCTTCAAAATAATTTGCTAAAATCATGGTCTATCATATGTCAAGACTTACAAAGATGGAAGCTATTAAACTTATCTTTTCTCTCAAAAGTAGCTATTGTGAAAATGAATATCCTACCCAGACTCCTCTATCAATTTAGTGCAACAAACGTAATTATATCTAACAATCTCTTTTCTCAGTTTGACAAAACCTTGGCCAAATTCCTCTGGTTTCCCAAGAATGTCAGGATTTCTTCTTCCAAATTAAGTCTACCAAAGGAGAAAGGTGGGGTGGGCCTTCCAAATTTTCATCTTTACTATTTGATTATTTGCTCTAATAAACTATGGTCCATAGCAAACATGAATAATAAAGCTCAAACTCACTACCCTGCTTGGTTAAAGATGTGGCATAGACATATTCTCTCTAACAAAATTAACCCTAAGGCTATTCCCTTTCTATCGCCCACATCTTTGAATAGCCTAAAACTATCTTCCCTATTGAAATTTCAAATAAAACTTTTCCAAGAGCTGATTAAGGACATTAATCTTCATTTTTTTTACCTCTCCTTCAACCACTACATCTCAATCCAAATCTTAAAATCAACAACAAGTTGATAGATCTTGCTGACTTCCCTCTCATTAAAGATCTTAAAGTATGGGATATTTTTAAACATAAATCTTTGCCTCTTGCAGAATTACGTTCTATTCTTAAGGTTAATAACAGGTATACGGTTATCCTACGTCAACTCAGGGAACTTATTTCTTCACAAACCAATAATATATCCCCTGATATGCAACTAATTGATAAACTATTCCTAATCATTGATACAGTTGCTAATAATAATAAAACAATTTCTTTGTCATACAAATTAATATACCCACTACTGCATAAAGGTAACTGTTTATTCTCCAAATACTGGGACAATCAAAACCCTCCTATTACAGATGATTAAAAACAACTAGCCATAAAAACTAGCATAGAACTATCCCCCTTCAAGAAACTTTTATACACTCAACTGATGTTGAATAACAATGCTTATTATACCCCAGTAAGAATCAACAAATTTAACTCTAATAGCTCTCCTTTATGTACATGTTGTCCTGGTGCGAGAGCTGACCTGCTACATATTATGTGGCACTGCAATAACTCCCATAAACTTTGGTGTTCTCTCAAAGTGCGTCTCAAAAAAATGGATTACTATAACTCCACTCTCTCATGGGAAACGGCTATTCTAAACATACCCCCTCATGGCCTGCCTAAATTTCATCTCCATATCCTAATAACGCTCTGTTTTCTCATAAAATTGTATATCACTTATAATTGGTTAGATCCCACCAAATTATGCTGGCGGGGATTTAAAGATATGGCCACTAAATATATTTCGACTCAGAAATTCATCATAAATGGACCTAAGAAGAGAGCCTACTTCAGTAAACTTTGGAAAAGCCTGTTTGAAGTAATCCTATGTGACTAAGATATGGTTATACTTTGTTAGAGGTGTTCCTCTCTCCTACTGCAAGATATAAGTAGGGCTGCTAACTTTTAGTTGTATAAGTAGTGACACTGTTGTTTTTTTTCTTTGTTTAATACGGGTAGCACTGTAAATATTGTTTAGTATGGGTTTATTGTTGTTAGTTTGTGCACTATGCATACTGCAAGTTATTGTACTTTTCTCTTATGTTCATTTTAAACATGCCCTTTTGTTCCCTTTCCTTTCTAACATTATTGCAAGACATCATGTGTGTAATATCTGTGTACTTTTTCATGGCTTGTATCATCATATGTATGCATGGTTTTATTATAAAAATAAAAATTATTTTTGAAAAAAAAAAAAAAAAAAAAGAATACATAACAAGTGAGTTATGATTGTAAAGACCCGATTATACTTCTTTATAGTGCATAGAAGTTTGCCTCTTCCCATGTGCTACAAAAGTTGCAGTAAAAAGTGTAGGAATGCTAAATATTTTACAGCTCTTCAGCCACATTTTAATTTGACTCACTATACAGAACAGACACAGGCTACCACTTTTCAATACTATTTGTGTTAAGTTTTGGTGTTTTTTCCTGAAGGTAGTGTATTTATATCTTGTATTTGACACACATTCCATTTACTATTTCTGTCTCCTACAGGTCACTGCATTCTTTTTTCACTTTTTTGTTGAGAATTGTAGCTAGCTCCCCCTTCCTCTCCTGTTTGGCTTAGCACTACTTTTCTTAGTCTATTAGACAGCCATTTTTGTAAAACTATTTAGCTGTTTAGCCAGCCAGCCAAAACTCCCCCTGTCAGTCCCCTAGTGTGTGAAATGTGATTTTAACAGTGCTTAAGGGTGCTTAACAAAACACCTTTCTGATGTCAGAAAGGTACTTAACAAGCTTGTCTTTTTCCAATTTTTGAAGTGTAATCACACCACTCCATGCACTACACAGAGGATTATGATCAGGTCTCTGATTGCAACCCTATTATTATGTGTTCGACACAGGGATGCCAAGAAATTCACCTCAACAGGGAAATTCAAGAGCTGAAATTTGGAATCCGTGTTGAAAAAGCATAATTAAAGATTATGATCAGAGACCCCATTCATAATTATTTATAGGGCATGGAGCGTTATCTGCTGCATGTACTACAGATTACATAAAAAAAATCACTGAGTGTTTACTGGCTTTGAATGTCGGTAAAGCCCTTAGTTAGCACTGGCAGTACTCAATGCCTAGAGTGAGACATGCTATTAGAAACTCATAGAAAGGTGCTTAACAATTCTTAATCACCTTTCTAAGGGCAGTTAATAGTGGACTTCCTGCTGGAGTAGCACTTAACTAGGTTGCCTTTATCCTGATACGGGAATGTAATCATGGCACGCTCCATGCACTACCATGCTGTTGTGCACCTTTAAATGTCGTTATTATCTAGTCTCGTGCTGCCACACAGACAGTATCTATCATGTAACTACATTGCAGAAACCAACAACTTTGAAAGCTGTAGCTCTCTGTGCTGCCAAATTAAAAAATATATATATGTAGCAGAGTAAAGTGTCCTTTCATAGATGTTGGTTGAGGAGAAGCTCATTTCTCTTCTGACTGCTACAGCTTTCAAAGATGCAAAATAATTTGCACTCTCAACTTTTTTTTTTCTTTCTAAATAGCAATATATCATGGTAGCTAAAGCTTCATGTATTATAAGAAATTATGATTGGGTTTCTCAGATCATAATCAATGTATTTTTGAAATGGATATCAAGATTCCCCTAAAGAGCAAAATATGCCAAATGACAAATAAGTCAGTATCAAATAATTACATATAAAACATGTACTTTAAAATTCCGAGTTTTCAATTTTGAACCGCAGTGTATTATTCTTAATTATACAATGACCACCCATTAATCTTCCAAAACGTACACGTTGATTGGTCTGCGTGCCCATTCAGACTTATACTAATGGAAAAAGGTCTGGTCACCCGGACTTTTTCCATTAGTATAAGTCTTTTTTTTTTGTTAGACAGCAACAGAGAACAGAAGAGCTCCATTGCTGTAATCTCGCTATGTTAAATGGATTTAACATAGCGATATATCTTAAAAAAAAGCAACGGAGATCTTCCTTTCTCCATTGCTTTTTTTAAAGCTGTCTCGCTATGTTAAACTCCTTTAACATTGCGAGACACCTTTTAAAAAGCAATGGAGATCTTCCTTTCTCTGTTGCTTCCACACAAAGCTCTGATGTACTGCATAAGCATACGCATGCACAGTACATCAGAACTGCCGCAGAATATCAGACAGCTGCGGAAGGGCAGCACGGAGGCATTGTACAATGCCATTATTTAAGAAAAGTAAGTATTTTTTTTTCTTAAATAATGTCATTGTATAATAGCAATAACCCACTTCTGGGTGTGGGTTATGCTGGATTGACCAACGGTTGTCTTTGTTTGGCCACTTGGGCTTCACGCTCATGACCAAACCACACCAACTGTGGGTAAATCCAGCATTAGCCACACCCAGGCGTGGGTTATTGCTTAAATCTGTCATTGCTACTAAGTTAGTTCCGAGAATGCTTACAACAGATGTGCTTTACAAGCAAGACATATTTAATTTTCCTGCTATTTTAGTGTTTTGCCTCCTTTCACTATTGCCTTTGTGTTCTTTAAACCAAAAGCCAAGAAGAATCTCAGTTTTGAGAGTTCTTTTCTTGTGTCTTCAGGCATTGCTCTTTAAATGTGAATGTCTTAATTCCAAGTTGGAATACAGCTGACTACACTTTCTATGCAGAATGTAGAAGCATTTCCTCAGACATATATGAATAGTACTGCTTCTTAAAGTCAGGCAAATATTTGAAACAAACTTAACAATAGCAGAAGTAACACTGTATGTACACACACACACACACACACACACACACACACACACACACACACACACACACACACACTACACAGCCAACAGATACAAACTGAGTATTAGAAAGGAAATTGTCAAATGTTACGCTGACATATGAGGCATAGTTCTACTTAGTGTTTTGGAGCATTAAGATTGCATTCAGAAGTACTTTAAGATACTATGAGGTCTTTTAAAAAGTAAAAACTACAAGAAAAACCTAGGCCAAGCTAGACTTTTCACTGTGTGATACTTTAAACCTCCTGTAACAGAGGCCCATGGGATATATGCAAATGACCCTTAAGGACATCAGGTGTTTCAGCTATATGGCTTCTGAATGTCCATGACGTTTTACTTTTTCTTTTTTAAGTTTTTAATGGCAATATGAATATAAATATGTACATTCTAAATATAATTAATTTATTTAATTTATATGAGCTCATTTATACTTATCTAGAGTCTAATTCAAGAATTGGATTGCAGGAAATAAATTCATTTAAACCTAGTAAGTTTGCGGCATTAAGATAGAGTTGCCACCAAACTTCCTTAAAACTTAATAGTTTCTTTGGATCCCCTCCCTTAGGATTAATTTGTATAATATCCAAAATGCCAAATTTAAACTCATGTTCAGCCCCCATTTTTTCTACATGTCTAGATAACGCATTAGTACCATCTTTCCTAGATATACAGTAAATATGATCATAAATTCTTTTTTTGAAATTCCTTTCTGTTTTTCCGACGTAATAACTAGGGCATGCTCCACATTTAGCGATATAAATCACCATTCTAGTGTTGCAATTTCCCTTTTTCAGATTAATGACTGTTTTATGATTATTAAAAATACTTAATTTATGTGTTTCTAAGATGTATCTACACTGATTACATGTGCCACACTTTCTGACACCATCAAAATGATTGTCTCTCTTTTTTTGATTACTATTAATCTGGTAATCACAAGAATTTTGTTCTAGTAGTTTCTTGATGTTGTCGCCCATTTTGTATACCACGCCTGGTCTTTTACCTACTATTTTCTCCAAATTCTGTTCAGAATCTAATAAAAACCAAAATTTGTTGATGATCTCCACAATTTTATCGGACATTGGACAATATGTTAGGATTAAAGATCTCTGATGCGTCATTCTATCAAAGTTTTTAATGTTACTATTCTTTGAACTAGAATTTAATTTTTTGTTGTTGACTACTCCTATTCCTAATAGGGGTTATATTTCTTACCCCATTCATTTGCCACATACATTCCTATGTTTTGCAACATTGATAGGGGGTAACCTCTATCCTTAAACAATTTTATGATAAAATTAATCTCTTCCTGCATTGTCAAATAGTCCGAAGTCATGCGAGTGGCACGGATACATTGCCCTTTAAATATGTTCTGTTTTAATTTAGTAGTATGAAAACTGTCATAAGCCAAATAGTCAATGGAAAAAGTCTCTTTCCTGTATATCCTGGATCTCAATTCACCATAGTGTACATATATATAAGTATCTAGATATGCTATCCCCTCATTACTCTTGGTGAATGTAAATTTTAAAAAGTTACTACTATTGTTCAAAAATTCAATAAAGAGGCTTTCCGCACAGGGACTAAGCCCAAACGCTTGCCTCCTGCTAAAACCTATTCGTCTGTGACGGTTAATTCTACACACAATAAAGGAAGTGGTTTGAACAAGATGGACAGGGATGGCTGAACCATGAACAATAAGGGACTGTGTTTGAATACATTTTTGAACACATGTTTTAATATGGATGCGGACAATTCCACTAATTCGAAGAATGTTTTGTCTAATAAACCATTAGGTAGTTTAAAGGAAATGATTTATGCCTTGGGTAAAACATTAAAACAAATTAACGGTTTGAAAATAGATAATGTGTATTTACAGAAATGTGTTGAAATTAAGATTGTTCTGCAAGGCTTAAGATTTTTTAAAAAACCTATGGGTATTATTATTGACGAAAATACTAGAACTGAGTTCAATAAGTTTTTTGATGAATGTGGTTTGAAATACATGAATATTCTTATTGAACATAACGATGCGAAATTAAGTAAATTGATTCAGGAAGTAGAGGCATTAGATTTGAATATTTCCAATGATTTGTTGTTCAATGAATGGGAGGACTTATATTCCAAACAATTTATGTTAGCAGAGAAGTGGATAACAAATATAAAGGAAAGGAAAAGGAAAAAGATGATGAGAGATATACAACAATATAAGAAGGGTGAAGCTTATATTTGGTTGGAACATGATTAGAACTGGACGCAGGGAAGGGACAATTATTATGAAGCTAATAATGTACACAATGGGACGTATTATGATCCTGATGGGTCACATTTTTACAAGGAACAGAACAAACAGGGCCAACCTTATCAGAATACAATAAGGAAACAGCAAGGAAGTTATGGGAGGAATCACAAGGGACATTGGGGGGGGATTGGAATTGAGACCAATAGAGTCAGACACATTCAATTGTTTAAAATCAGTAGAAGAGAAAAACAAAGGAATTATAGTGGAAAACAATATATATACTTATGATAATTTCAAAATATATAACTTTTCAAATTTAGAAATTAATAGTAGTTATTTTAAGGTATTAGCCAAAGGCATGAAATTTATACCCACCCCTAATTTTAAATTAGTTGATTGTTTATGTGAGCTTAAAAAATTTACAAGGAAAATTAATCTAAGCATATTTTTTAACAACAAACCTGTTTTAAACGAGCCTATAAAAAACAACGAGGGGGGAGAGAATCAGACCAATGATATTGAACTGAAATGTAAAAGTACATTCATTCCACCATACCACCCCAGAGTCGATGTTTTTGAGAAAATTGTAGCTAAAGAAATATATACTTTACATAATGACAAAACGATGATAAAGGTTGACAATTTAACTCACAAAGAGAGAGAAACATTAGAAGCTTTAAAGATGAATTCTCAGGTTAGAGTTATAAAACCTGATAAAGGGAGCGGGGTGGTTATTTATGACAAGATTCAATACATTATGAAAATGTACGACATACTGTATGATTCAGGAAATTATGAATCTATCTCTATCAATGAAGTGAACATTTCTCATCAGAGAATTGATTCATATTTAGAGGAATTTTTGATAGATGGAAGAATATCTAACGAAGTTTATGATTATTTAAAGGTTAAATTTCCCATCCTGGCCAGTTTTATAGGAATACCAAAGATACATAAGAGTACTTCTGACCCCCCCTTTTAGGCCTATAGTGTCTGGTAACCGTTCAAAAACATATTATATAGGGAAATATATAGATACCAAACTTAAGTCAGTATATGACAATATCCCTCACATGGTGAAAGACTCTTGGGAATTTTTAAGTAAGTACCCTGTTAACAAATGGAAAAATGAATATTATTTTGTCACCATAGATGTTATTGATTTATTTTCCAGTATTCCCAAAATCGAGGGACTGGAAGCATTTTGTAACAGTATTCATAAATACATGAGTATGAAATGGGATGAGATTTGTCTCATTATGGAACTCATGACTATGGTTTTGGACAATAATTTTATATATTTCGAGGGAGAACACTTCAAACAGACACAAGGTGTGGCGATGGGGGCAGCATGTGCTCCCATTCTCGCCAATTTGGTTATGGTGGATTGGGAAGAAACTCATCTCTTCTTCAGTACTCATTTTAGTAAAATTCTCCATTATTTGAGATTCTTGGATGCCATTTATATTTTATGGAGTGGTACTAATGACGAATTGGATACTTTTATTGAATTTTTGAACAATAGTAGTAACTTTTTAAAATTTACATTCACCAAGAGTAATGAGGGGATACCATATCTAGATACTTATATATATGTACACAATGGTGAATTGAGATCCAGGATATACAGGAAAGAGACTTTTTACAACGACTATTTGGCTTATGACAGTTTTCATCCTACTAAATTAAAACAGAACATATTTAAAGGGCAATGTATCCATGCCATTCACATGACTTCGGACTATTTGACAATGCAGGAAGAGATTAATTTTATCATAAAATTGTTTAAGGATAGAGGTTACCCCCTATCAATGTTGCAAAACATAGGAATGTATGTGGCAAATGAATGGGGTAAGAAATATAAACCCCTATTAGGAACAGGAGTAGTCAACAACAAAAAATTAAATTCTAGTTCAAAGAATAGTAACATTAAAAACATTGATAGAATGACGCATCAGAGATCTTTAATCCTAACATATTGTCCAATGTCCGATAAAATTGTGGAGATCATCAACAAATTTTGGTTTTTATTAGATTCTGAACATAATTTGGAGAAAATAGTAGGTAAAAGACCAGGCGTGGTATACAAAAGGGGAGACAACATCAAGAAACTACTAGAACAAAATTCTTGTGATTACCAGATTAATAGTAATCAAAAAAAAGAGAGACAATAATTTTGATGGTACCAGAAAGTGTGGCACATGTAATCAGTGTAGATACATCTTAGAAACACATAAATTAAGTATTTTTAATAATCATAAAACAGTCATTAAGCTGAAAAAGGGAAATTGCAACACTAGAATGGTGATTTATATCGCTAAATGTGGAGCATGCCCTAGTTATTACGTCGGAAAAACAGAAAGGAATTTCAAAAAAAGAATTTATGATCATATTTACTGTATATCTAGGAAAGATGGTACTAATGCGTTATCTAGACATGTAGAAAAAATGGGGGCTGAACATGAGTTTAAATTTGGCATTTTGGATATTATACAAATTAATCCTAAGGGAGGGGATCCAAAGAAACTATTAAGTTTTAAGGAAGTTTGGTGGCAACTCTATCTTAATGCCACAAACTTACCAGGTTTAAATGAATTTATTTCCTGCAAGCCAATTCTTGAATTCGACTCTAGATAAGTATAAATGAGCTCATATAAATTAAATAATTTAATTATATTTCTGGTATTTTTGTGGCCAACAAGGAAGGAAACGGGACTGAGGTAACCCCCAAAGCCAGCTTTAGACTGTCCTTTATTACTAGATATTCTGTGGATTATCAGCAAATTCAAGAGATTTTACAAAACAATTGGGGTGTTCTGACTGAGGATGGTGAGGTTACACCCAAAGTCAGTAAGAAACCCACTATTGTATGGAGAAGGGGGCTTAACATCAATAATTTGGTGAAAAAACCCATAATGGGACCTGGCAACATCCAGCTTAGATGTATGTGCCAATGTGGTATGTGTCATTTTTGTAAATTTATTTATGTGGGAGAACTGTTTGAAATTAATGGTTTTAGCCATAGGATAAAAGAACATTACAATTGTAATAGTCCTGGGGTAATTTATGGGGCACTAAGTCAGGTATGTCCTGCCTTTTATATTGGCAAGGCTGAGCGGATGCTCAAGCAATGCATCTATGAACATAATTATGATATACAGAGGAAAAAAAACACTAATGCACTTTACAGACATATCTTAGAATTTCCTGAACCTTCTTTTAAATTCATTGCGATTGAACAGGTAAAAAGGAATGTAAGGGGTGGACCTTGGCAGTTGATCTTAGAAAACCGGGAACTGTTTTGGATACTGCGTTTGAATGCTGTGGGTATCCCTGGTTTAAATGAATTAGCATCTATCGGTTGTGTACTAAAAATGAAGGCACAACGTAGATAAAATTGTTTAGAAAGGTTCATCTCTCTCTCTCTCTCTCTATATATATATATATATATATATATATATATTATTATATATATATATATATATATATATATATATATATATATATATATATATATATATTTTATATCTTAAAGTTTTTGACAGGCTTGTATTTATGTATTTTAAGATGTTGAAGGGTTAATAATGTGTATTTTTCTTATTTATGTTGACTTTAATTAGTTAATTATCTGGGGGGGTGGATCATGTGACATGTAGGATGTTTTTAAATTTGACTTTTTTGAACTCATTCTTATATAGAAATAGAAACAGAAGATCCGCTGTGGTGACCCCTAATGGGAACAGCCGAAAGAAGATGATGATGAGCTCATTCTTTATCTGATGAAGTCTTGTAATGAACTTGACGAAAGCACTTATGTTTATTTGACTTAATAAACTGTGATGGACTTACTCCTGCCTTCCTTTATGTTTTTACATTTGTGGATCTGCTTTGGTGTTAACAATTCAACAATGTTACAATAATAAAGTGAGTGGTAGTGTACAACAAAAGAACAGACTGGAACTTTATCAGAAAATGCATATCATTGTACAGATGTATGATTGTAAGTTTTGAGTAGTATCAGTATTTCAAATACAGCAACCATGAATCAGGCTTATAATTTATGGATTTTGTGCAGTGCATTGATATTATAAGAATTAAAGCATCCAAGGATAGAAGCTATCATGCAATATAGAATTCAAATAAAAAGAGGAAGGTAATACATCAGTGGCCATGTCTGCTGTTGTTATCTAATATTTTATATTTTTTACAAGATTTAAGTGGAGGGCAATATAATAATGTTTCATATATTCATTATCCACCCTATTACAAGAGAGGGTTGGGCACAGATGAGGGAAAGGAAAGGGTCACTATTGAAGTAGGTTAACTGCAGTGACAGAGGTGACTAGGAAGAGGGCCAAATAAAATATTCCAGAGGTCTCTGGAAATATTTTAGTATATAAAACTGTTACCAGAGGGAAATGAAGATGATAGATGGAAATAGAAACAGTAGTGTATGTTACCAGATATATATGATTTAGGGTAACTTAAGTGTTGTAAGTAGAAGCACATCATTATGGGCAGGTAAGTATTTACTAATGAGTTTAATTTGCTACCTGAATTTGTGTCATATAAGGTTATTCTGGTTTGGAATAGGTATATGTGTTATGTTCCTGATGTTTAAAAAATGAACAAGTACAGGAATATGTCTAGTTCCAACCTCACCACCACAAGTGACAAGGAACAAACAAATAAAAAAAATAGAGAAAATAGTGGTGATTCTGTTTATGGCTTCTCCCAAACTATGTTAGTACTGATGTAGTACCTGAAGGCATTTTGTTGTGCATAATTTGTCAAATGCAACTGTGATTTCATCAAAAGGTGAAAGAGCAGGAGCTAAGGGCTACATATGAGACTTACATATTTATTTGAAAGACCGCCGTATTCACTTTTTGTTGTTGTTGTTGTTTTTGCATCTACTGACCTGCTCACTCAGTTTTAATTGAAACCCCTTCTAACAATGGTCAACCTAATCAGTCTGCCTTATACAGTTCAAGGATAGGCAGTGGGGATTCTGTAGCCATCACAATTTTATTTAATTTTATTTACTTATTTGTAAGTCCAGTACTTGCTCCCCCTCTTACAGGGCCAACATACAAATGACATAATTGTGGAAAGCACACTCACACACACACACACACACTCACACACACACACACACACACACACATATATATATATATATATATATATATATACATACACACACACACACACACACACACACACACACACACACACACACACGGAGACCAATACAAATGTGTGACAGTGCCCTCCCAAGCATGTTGCTTGTCTGCAACAGACCCCTATCCTATCAGGAAATGCAACTACCCCTGAATCCTTCAATAATATAAAGAATGTCAGCTAGTCACTTGACCTTTCACCATCTCACAGGTTGATCCTACGGTACACGGGCTGTTATGTCAGAACCAGGACACTTGTATCACAGAGAGTCTTCCTCTGTGTCACTACAACAGCTTTGAATAAGTTATCAAACACTTTATACAAGTCATCGAGTAGAAGCGTCAGGCTTCTAACATAGTTAATTCTTGTAGCACTGATGATTTGTTCAACAGTAGTATATAACACAGAGGTCCTCATTTTTGAAGAAGCACATTACTGAGGGTGTATATGTCAAGAATATCTGGATAAAGATTATCTGTGTTATTCTAAAACTGCCATCTACTAACTGTTTATGGAGGTCTTTTTTATTCATGCCAGCTGAATATCTTTATTTACCTTTTGGTGAAACTGAAGGCTCCATTACATACACATAGGGTTTCCAGGTCAATGGCAATTTTTGTTCTGCAAGTTACAGTAGTGGCAGATCAGTATGTACTGAAACAGCTCTTCATTTGGAGTACTAGTTACTTTTAATCTGTTCTTTGTTACTTCCTTTTATATTATTTTACAAAAATGGGCCATTTGTGACTCGGTCCACCTATGTGCCAAATAAAATAAATGTCTGAAATTCTCTGTTGTCTTGTTTATTATATAGAGCAAACAACATTTATGCGGCATCTTCATTATTAAGTTCTGTGATCACTTATGTGTTACTTGTATAATTGTTTGAGCAAGAGTGTCATTAGAAGATGCTAGCTTCATTTTAGATTTATGTATGCTCTGTGCTACTGGTACTTATTTTTGACTGGGGCACCATGAGGTATTTTTTCTTCAGTTTGTCACCACTTTAATATCTATCTTAATTGTTCATCCCTTGGAGTGTTCTGCAGAGTGTGTGCTGCAGAGGAGGTGTACTTTTGGTATATAACATTTTTATTGTCATAGATGCAGTCCTTTGTTACTGGTTTCCCTCTCCCTTTTTACAATATGAACACTATGTTATTGGTTCAGTAGCTTTACTGAAACAACAGGGAGTGAACTTACTACTTTTTGTGTTTTGTCTTCCATATTATGATGGGCATGTGCTCAGTACATATCATTAAGTGCATGTTTTATAGCCTTAATGTTATGTGAGTTTGCTTTTTGCTCAGTATAATAAAAATGGTGGAGTTAATTAGTAATGGCAGATAAAGGTATGAACACTAATGTTGTCTTTTATTTTGTTTTTTTTATTTGTTTGTTTTATGCATGCTTTGTTTGGCTCAGACTGTATAGTCTGACTCAGTTTTTGTACATTCAACATGTATCTCATTGTCATGGTTTTGATATGACTGTCCTTGATGTGTTACTTTCAGATATTTTAAATTCCAGTTTCTGTTTTAATGACTCACTCTAACCCAGCGCACTCATGCTTACATATAAGTGGTGTTTATTTATAATGTTATGATTTACATTTCTCAGGCAATCAGTGACTGAGTTTGACAGTGATGAAACTTATAATCCTTCTGGAATGAATCAGCAGCTGAGCGTCACAGTGACAAAATGTATTATAACTACATTGGAATGAGACCCTGGTGATGAGCAGTGAATAAAGTACAGGATAACATATCTTTTTTTGCCACAGACTGCAACCTAATGAGCAAAATTTCAAGGGAGAAATGTAATTTCTCTACATTATCTCCCTAGACAAACTTTAAAATGCAGACGTATATATTTCAGATCACTGAGCACTGTTTTTCATAGGTATGCATACATGTGTGTATATATATATATATATATATATATATATATATATATATATATATATATATATATATATATATATATATATATATATATATATATATATATATATATATATATATATATATGGGATCCGTGCAGATGCTTGACGTTTCACTTCTTCGAACCCACTTCACAGAGTCCACTTGTTCGAAGTAATGAAACTTCAAACATTGACTTCGGCAGTCACACTATAGCGCGGAATGGGAATATTCTCTTTTCCCCGCTGTAGTGCAATCTCGAAGTTGGTATATTTAAGTAGGGGGGTATGGGTGGGTGCAGGGGGGCTTACCCCCCTGCAAAAACATGTTTTAGTGGGGGTGTTTTGGGGTTGCCCAGGGAACTAGACTTCAGCGAAAGTGCACATCATCAATAGCTATTATGAATCATCTGCCATAAACAGTTCACATGACGTTTTTTAGATCAAGCACCTCACTTTTATTTCAAATTTTGTTCACATTTCTGGGCATGCACAGCCTGAAGCAATAAAAAAAACAGATCAATAAAGCTGGTCTGGCAAGAATGTGCCCATTCAGGAGAACGCACCACTCTCCTTCCTCTGTGGGCAAACAACATCAAAGTGACATACATAAGGTAGAAAATCTTCCTCCAAAATCCAAGAGCACCAATATTTGAGAAGGGTAGAAATGGAGTAAAGATTCATCCCAGGTCAGGGACAGCAACAGAGAACCAAGCGTATGACTAGATATACTGCCACAGCCCATATTGCAAACCAGCTACAATGCATAGACTGATGAAGTCAAAAACAAAACCACACAGATGCTCGGTGCACCCAAAATGACTATGACTGGCACAGCTGCAGTGTGTGAATTTTATTTACACAGTGCATTGAACATTCTGCTGACTACACAACAGATATTTATTTGGGGTACACAAGTCTGTTAACATATACAGTTAGGGCATCACTGGGTACACAAGAAAGGTAAAATATACAGTTAGAGCATTACTCTGCACCTTATAGTTTTATAGAGCTGGAGGAGGGTAGGATGTTGATTATGTAGCTGGTTTATTTATTTATTTGTCTGTTTGTTCATTTCTTCTAAGTGGACTGGACCCAACTGCCCTTTTTCTAACAAGATCAACAACAGAGAGACATCAAAACTATCATTATGAAGAATTAACACACACCGCTATATAACCAGCCAAGTAATAACTCAGGCACAATATAGCCCCAAAATATCGGGTATCCAGTACAGAAATAAAAGTCACTGAAACATTTTGAGGTGCAGTACTAGAACAGTTGTAGATAAATAGTTGTTTAAATAAATTGTTTAACTGTTGTAGGCTACACACTAAAGTGCGATAGCCTTTTCGGATCGCTTGTAGTCGTTTAAAGCTGTTTTAAGTGTACTCTTTACTGTTTTTGCCTTATCTTTTCAAAAAAAAAAATGTCTTGTCTCCCGTCTTTCTAAGCTAGTATAGTCCAGTTTTCAGGTTAGTCCTGAATTCAGGGCTGTGTTACAAGTTTCTGAGTTGCCCATACCTTACTTGGATTGAGGGAAGTTTCTCTGTTCACCTGTGAGAGAGGGGAACTTTGAGCAGCCATCTGTCACTGGAGGAGTGGTTCCAGCCCAAAGGTTAGTAGTTTAAAAACCGCGTTTGCATGGTTTTGTGCGCCGGGCAGCAAAGGTTAGCTAGGGCTAAATTATTCCTGGCTCCACTAAGTCTCCTCTGCAGTTTTTCACTTGAAATTAGTCTAGCTTTCAACCTAAGCACTCAAAAAGCATCCTACAGTCCGGCATTTGCTCAGACCTAATAGCAAGCACTAATATACCCCGACACTTGATTGCCCAGCAGGGCAAGGCTCTTTATCCACCCATCACCAACCAAGCGACTAAGCAGCTCACCCTACTATTCAGGCATGACCAAAGGGCAACTTCAGGTGTACTCTCCAGTCCAGCTGGTGAACCTGGGTATCCTGAGGCAATGTTACAACTGCCTCATGTACACAGACAACCCTCTCCTCTTACCATAAAACATTAACATATGCGAGAGATGTAATTATACAGCCAAACTGGAGGCTAAGGTATCTCCACCCAAGACTGGAACAGACAGTCATGAGGAGAAGGTTAACACTTGCACCACACCTCCAGCCTCACATAGACCTACTAAACCAGCACTGGCAAAAAATACACATGAATACACAAAATCATACTCGGAGGCTCTAAATAAAAACCTGCAAAAGCATCAGAGAGCTCCAAAGCAGGCACCCACAAAACCTGCACCTCCCGTCACAAACCAGACAACACATAAAACACAAAATCAATGTGCCACACAATCACAGCCCTTAAGGCAAAATAACACACCTAACACACTAGTAATAGGCAATTCTATAGTCAGGCACACTGACACCCCACTCACTAGGCTGGACAATGAGAAGGTTACTGTTAGCTGCCTGTCAGGAGCCAGAATCCACCACATAACACAAGCACTCAGGTCACTCCAGAACAAGTACAAATATGACTCTGTCATTGTTCATGTTGGTGTGAATGACCTGAGATGTACCTCCCTGGACTACATGAAAAGAGACATGGAAGAGCTCTCTGATCATGTAGCCCAGGCGGGTATGACCCTGACCCTGAGTAGCATCCTGCCCTCACCAAGAATGATACCTCAGTATAAAGAAAAAAATATCAATTTCAACAATTAGCTAAGCTTCTGGTGTCATTCAAAGGGGATCCAGTGTCTGTCAGCCTGGGATGACATGCTTGACAAGCCGCGTTGCTTCACAAGAGACGCCTTGCACCTGTCACCCCTTGGCTTTCAAATACTGGCCAAGGCTCTTGCTGCCCCATAGTGCCTTTTGTAGGCAAGGCTCAAAATTCAAACCTCACCTCCGTAAACAGCACAAGTAAAAAAATGAGGGTTATGCTACTCAAAGCCAGGAGTTTAAATCTTAAAATGCATGTGCTCAAAGCACTCGTAAGTATGGAGAACGTCGACATTTGTGCAGTAACTGAAACCTGGTTCAAGGCTCCAGAGAGCACTCCAGCACTACTGGGCTACAACTCATACCACACATTTCGGCCACAGAACACGAACCGAAACACAAAAGGAGGGGGTGTATCCATATTCATCAAGGATACCCACACCTCCAGGTTAGTGGCGCAGCATGATACCTCTGAAATCATCTATGTGCAACTAACATCGGGCAAATCTGCAATGCAAATTCAAGCCTGCTACAGATCACCCTCCATGACCCAGGACCACCACTCCACATTTCTGGAGACACTGGAAAACATGAAGGTCCTACCGAATACACTGATATTGGGTGATTTCAATTACCCTATCATTAACTGGGAAAACTACTTGAGTACAAACTCCCAGGCTCAGCGCTTCCTGGAATTTATCGACTCAAATGCCCTGGATCAGCTGGTAAACTTCCCTACCAGAGGCCACAAATATTGGACCTGGTCATCACCAACATGGGCAACAGCTGTTCCGCACCGGAGGTCAACTCGTCACTGGTTAGATCAGACCATAAACTAATCACTCTGGATGTCCACACCCCACCACCACCCCAACCAAGGAAACCACAGTGAAAAACTTTTCTAAAGCAAACTTCACCTTACTTAAGGCAGAGGTGGTACATTTCACAGCCCCCACGCTAAAGGATAACACTGCCCAAGATGAAGAATCCTTTACAATTGCACTCTATGAGCACCTACAAGGATGCATGGATCGTGCCTTCCCTAGCAAAACCAAGACTCACTCCCCTAAGAGAAGGAAACCAGTCTGATGGACCCCTGCCATAAACAGGCTATACAATAGAAGGAGGAAACTAGTTCAGAAAAAAAGCAAATCCCAAGAAGGAAAGACATCCCTGATCAGCATCAGTAAGAAACTAAGGTCCCTCATAAAATCATCCAAGGCTAACTTCAAAAGAAAAATAGCCAAGGATTCAAAAGATAACTACAAAGCCTTCTTTAATTATGTCAAGAATCTAAGTGGCAACTCGCAGATATGCTCTGAGCTAGTGGAAAATAGCACAAAATATACTGAACCTACTGATATTGCCAACATCCTGGCAGATAGATTCAGTGCAAACTTCACCTCCCTCTCACCTTCAAAAGGGCCCACAACAATACCGGAAAAGTGTAGTGTCCCAGAAATCACAGAAGCACAAGTGAAAACAGCCCTTTCAAAAGCCAAAAACACAGCATCAATGGGACCAGATGGTGTCCTAGGCTGCGTCTTGCACGAACTACAGAACGAACTAACCCCCCACCGAACCACGCTGTTCAACCTCAGCCTCTCCACAGGCTATGTGCCCATAGAATGGTGCACAGCAATGGTTATTTCGCTCCACAAAGGAGGGGCCACAACTGACCCTGGTAACTATTGCCCCATAACCCTGACTAGCCTGGTCTGCAAGGCTATGGAGCGCATCATCATGGAACTCATTAACAAAGACATTGGGAACCTCCAAACACTTGACCCGACCCAGTTCAGCTTTGTTAAGTGCAAATCATGCCTACTAAACCTGATTGACTTCTTCGAGACAGTCACCAAGGCCATAGACGAGGGAAAGGTGGTTCACACAGCCTGCCTTGATCTTGCCAAGGTGTTCAACACCATTCCTCACTCAGATATTATAGAAAAACTCACCAGCTTGAACATAAACCCCTATATCACAGGATGGGTTGCCAACTGGCTTACAGAGAGAACTCACACGGTAAGAATAGTGGGCTCCAGGTCCAACTCTAAACCAGTCAGAAGTGGTGTCCCACGAGGCTCGGTCCTGGGACCCCTACTGTTCGGCATATACTTTTCAGAAGTACAGGCAAACACAGGAGGACTATGGCTAATCAAGTTCGCCGATGACTGCAAACTGGGAGCCATAATTGACTCTCCGGCTGACATGGACATCCTTCAAAAAGGCCTTACTGAGACAGACACCTGGTGTCAAAGTCATGGCCTCAAGCTAAATGCCAAAAAATGCACAGTCATCCCATTAGGGAAAAAACAAAACACCCACAAATTACCACATAGGCGGCGGCAGCCCCCTTAATACAGAAGAGGTAATAAGAGATCTGGGACCCAGGTAGATAGTAATCTCTCCTTTGACAATCATATTGCCAAAGTAGTTAGGAAATCCTTCTATGTGGCCCATCTAATTACTAAAGGGTTCACATCTAGAAACAAAGAGGTTATAGTGCCCCTCTACTCATCACTCATCAGACCCATCATAGAGTACAATGGCCTATTTGGGATGTACCTCACAAGACACTTCCAACAGCTGGAAAGACCACAAAAGCACCTCACCAAGAGGATTACTGGCCTATGCAGCCCGAGTGAAAAAACTCCGGCTGTACTCAGTGGCATATTGCTTACTCAGAGGTGATCTCTGCATGACTTACAAAGCCATGTCCAACTCAGAATTGATGGACATGCTCCACCTAAACAAATCCAAGTCACTACGAGCCACGCGCTCTAGTAAGCTAAACCTCGCCACAACAATAAATAAAACATGCTGGAGGGATAGATTCCTGTCACAGAGACTCCCCATGCTTTGGAACAAAATTGCTAACTACATTAGGCACAGCCTCTCACTAACACTCTTCAAGAGAAACCTTGACGAGTGGATGGGTAACAGAAAATACACCCCTGGGATCACTTCATTGGCTCTGCTTGACAGAGGCTCAGTTAATTAATCAGTGGGGCAGTGAAAGCCGACACATTCTGGCTAGGCTTATAAATGCCCTCGGGCAGATAGCCTAGTACCTACCTATGAACCTATAAATTAAATAAGGCAATAAGCTGTAAGGTTTGGTTTAAAGGAAGAGTACACTTACAAGTGGATGTCATTTCTATATTTTGGAATCCAGTACAGGAAATGTTTTGATATAACATTCTAATTAATATTGAAGTGAAACCAGGAAAATCGTTTTGTTAGGTACAAGTTCACAGACAGTTTTTTAATGACTGTTTTTAAGAAGAAGCTAACAGCACAACACTGCTTCAAATACAGAGAATTATAAATAGATAACCAATTATAACCACTTTATGTATTCTTAAAATGGAAAGAAATTCAATTTGACAGCGGCATTCAAGAGATTCATTTCATGAAATCCATTTCAAGAGTATACAAATTGATGTTATTATGTTCAGTGATCAATGAATAATATTTAGGAGGACCTGAAGCTTCCTGTTAATTTATCGCTTCATGTGCATTTTGGTGTCAGTATGCTTTCTGCATATCTGTATTTCTGTCACTAATGTCCTCCAGTTTACTCACAGAAATGAAGAGAATAAAGAAAACACTGAATAATAAATGAATGAAAACAAGCCTGAAACTCACTGTTGTGTCTCCTTCTCTTTCCTTTCAGTAATAAAGCAACTTCTACCAGGCCCTAGTAATATTTCTCACCTGCGCCTCTCTGTATCACACATTATAGTAACAAAATTATTTTATTATTATTTCAGTTTTAGTTATTTCCATAAGCCTGCAACCACTGCTGAACTAACTATGAACTTCTTATAGGAAGGTTGTTATTGCAAAGTTTATGAACATATTGTGAGGTTTATGTCGCTACCTCACTCTAACAAAGTCATTTTTGTAGCATATAAGTGTGCTCTGTTTATTAAGTTTTATTTTAAAGACAAATTAACAGTATGTAGGTCCTGCCTTTTCAACAACTGGGATCATTTATATTTCTGGAAAGTGATACCGTAGTACTTCAGTGTTACAGTACAAATCTATATCTCTTACCCACTGTCATTTCCAATTATTCACAGTTGCCAATTTATCCAAAAGGAATTACTATTAAACCTGGCAATTAATGGAGAAGATTAAGGTTATGAGTTATTATGAACTGCTTCCTGTAGTCCATGGTTTGATTCTCTTAGTCTCCATTTGCCAAATGGGTGACTGAACAAAATGAGCAAAGCTCCTCAATAGTTTCCAATACCACATGCCTAGTAACTACATGCATCATCCCTTTGACAAGTTTACTTCTGGCATCACAAGTTAGCAAGACAGTTCTTGTAATAAGTTTCTAGCAATCCTTTTACCCTGTAATTTATCAAAATGTATGGCATACAATAAGTAAGGCTTCACCCAAAAGCCAAGATACGCAAACTGACTCATACAGAAAAGGAATGATGTCACCCTCCAAGCGCAGACAATAACCCAAGAACTAGGTGCATTGGTCATCCATTTAGGTATGCCACATAGATTCACCTCTGTTTTCTTGATTTTCAGGGTGAGATCTAGTACATTGAACTGATCACTGATGTATTTTTAATAGTTGCTTTTTTGCCTCTAAACCTACTGACTATCAGCTGTGCATTAGTTTGTTGCCTGTCTGTGGCTACATGGTCACTGATCTAAGTGAGAGTAACTAGAGGGAGCTGTATTCCAGACAGACATGAAGATTCTTTGTGCCACAACAGTACATGAACTGAAAACGTCCTGCAGCCATGCTCCTGTCACAGACCATCTGAAGCAGCAGCCCAAGGAACCTCCAGGGGAGGGCCACACCACTGATCCTTTCCCTGCCTCAACCCCTAATGCTGCTACATCTCCCAACCCATCCAAGGGCCTGCAGGAAGCCATAAGTAATACAGTTGGGTAGGGTATTTCTAATAGTCCACAACCTCACACCCCAGTGGCTGATGTGAGCACCTGCATCACCTTGGGGGCATGCTACACCTTCCCCATAAGCATTCATGCTTTCATGCAGATGGTTATGCAAACTACCATTACCAGCTTGACAATGTCAAGCCCAAGTTTCTGGCCCCAACTATTTCACTGATGTGCAAGTCTCATAGGTTTATAGGTTCATAGGTAGGTACTAGGCTTTTGGCCCTAGGGCCTATATAAGCCTAGCCAAAAAGGTACCCTGGCTTTTGCCACCAAAGAAAATTATTTTCTTGTGCCCCTGTCGAGCAGAGCCACAGAAGTGATCCCCGGGTGAATTTCCTATTTCCCATCCAATCATCAAGATTTTTCTTAAAGAGTACTAATGAGGAGCTTTGTTTGATATAGATAGGTAGTTTGTTCCAGAGTACGGAAAGTCTCTGGGACAGGAATCTATCCCTCCAGCATGTTCTGTTTATTGTGGTGACAAGGTTTAGATACCTAGAGCGTGTAGCTCAGAGGGATTGAGATTTCTTTAAGTGGAGCATGTCCAACAGCTCTAGGTTTGACATAGCTTTGTATGTTAGGCAGAGAATGCCTCTGAGTAGGCGATATGTGACAAGAGTAAAGCTGAAGTTTTTTTAGACGGTCTGTGTAGGGGATCTGTTTGAGGCCAGTAATCCTCTTTGTGAGGTATTTCTGCGGCCTTTCCAGTTGTTGTAGATGTCTTGTGAGGTACATACCAAAAGGGGTGCTGTATTCTATAATGGGTCTAATGAGTGATGAGTAGAGGGGAACAATGACCTCTTTTTTCCTGGATGAGAAACCTTTTGTGATGTGGTGTGCCATGTAGAAGGATTTTCTGACTACTGTGGCAATGTGATTATCGAAGGAGAGACTACTGTCCACCTGTGTCTCAAGGTCTCTTATCACACTTTCAGTGTTAAGTAGACTACCGCCTATGTGGTAGTTCATGGGTACAGATTTTTTACCAAAAGGGATGACAATGCACTTTTTGGCATTGAGCCTGAGGCCATGGCTTTGACACCAGGTATCTGTCTCAGTGAGGCCCTTTTGTAGGATGTCCACATCATTAGGAGTTTTGATTATGGCTCCTAGTTTGCAGTCATCTGTGAACTTCATTAGCCAAAGATCTTCTGTGTTAGCCTGTAGTTCAGAGAAGTAGATACCAAACAGGAGAGGACCCAGGATTGAACCCTTTGCTACTCCACTTGTCACTGGTCTGAAGTTGGATTTGGAGTCTGCTACTTTCACAGTGTAGGTTCTGTCAGTGAGCCATTTGGCAACCCATCTTGTGACATAGGGATTTATACCTAGTTTAGTGAGTTGATCTATAATTCCAGAGTGGGGGATGGTGTTGAAAGTCTTGACGAGATCTAGATAGGCTGTGTGAACCACCTTACCCTCATCTACGGCTTTGGTGACCACTTCAAAGAAGTCTATCAGGTTTAGGAGACATGATCTGCCTTTTACAAACCCAAACTGGGTAGCGTCCAGAGTTTGGAGATTACCAATGTCATTGTTTATAAGTTCCATGATGATAAGTTCCATAGCCTTACAGACCAGGCTCATCAGGTTAATGGAGCAGTAGTTCATGGGGTCAGTTGTGGCTCCCTTTTTGTGGAGTGGGGTAACCATTGTTGTGCACCATTCAATGGGCACAAAGCCTGAGATGAGGCTATGATTAACATGGTACTTAGGTGGAATGCCAGTTCGTTCTGTAGTTCATGTAGAATGCAGCCTGGGATGTTGTCAGGTCCCATGGATGCTGTGTTCTTGGCTTTTACCTGTGCAGCCATGATTACAGGTACTTTGCATTCTTCCGGTATAGAGATGGGCCCTTTAGGGGATGAGGGGGGGTAAAGTTAGCACTGAACCTATCTGCCAGGATGTTGGCAATATCAGTTGGTTCTGTATATTTAGTGCCATTGTGCTGTAACTCAAAGCAGATCTGAGTGTTGCCATTGAGATTCTTGACATAGCTATAGAATGCTTTGTGGGTGCCTTTAGAATCAGTGGTGATTTTGTTTTCATAACTAGCTTTGGAGGATTTTATGAGGGATCTCAGGTTCTTACTGAGGCTGACCAGGGAGTTCCTCCAATCATGGTATTTTAATCTTTTTTGCAACAGTTTCTTTCTTCTGTTGTAGAGTTTGTTTATAGCAGGGGACCACTAGATTGGCTTCCTTTTTTTGGAGGATAGCATCTTGGTTGTGTTAGGGATTGCAAGATCCAGGCACTCGTATAAGTGCTTATAAAGTGCATTTGTTTAGGATTCAGTAGTCGTACCTCTATTGTCCGTCAGCATGAGTGTCGTGAAGTTTGCCACTTCTGTCTTAAAAAGCGTGAAGTTGGCTTTGGAGAATTTTTTTATGGTGGTTTCCCTAATGGGGGGGGGGTGGAAGTGGGATGTGGATGTCTAAGGTGATTAGCTTGTGATTGGATCTGACCAATGAGAAAGTGACCTCTGGTGTGGAACACCGGTTGCCCATGTTGGTAATAACCAGGTCTAGAATATTGCTACCCCTGGTGGGGGTGTGGATAAGCTGATCCAAGGTGCTGGAATTTATGAATTCTGAAAATGTTGAGCATAAGAGTTGGCACATGAGTAGTTTTCCCAGTTAATGGTGGGGTAGTTGAAATCGCCCATTATTAGGGTGTTAGGTTGTACCCTAATATTTTCCAGTGTATCAAGAAATGAAGAGCGGGAATCCTGGGGCATGGTGGGGGATCTGTAGCAATTGGATTGTGGTCTTGCCCAGAGTTAGATGCACTTGGATAATCTCAGATGCATTATGCTGAGCAACTTGCCTGGAGATGTGGATATCCTTAATGAATATGGACATGCCTCCGCCTTTAGTGTTTCAGTCCAGGTTAGGTGGCTGAAAGGTGTGGTATGAATTATAGCCTGGTAATGCAGGGGTGCTCTCTGGAGCCTTGAACCAGGTCTCTGTCACTGCACAGATGTCGACGTTCTCCATTTTAATGAGTTCCTCAAGTGAGTGCATTTTGAGGTTTAGACTTCTAGCATTGAGTAGCATTACCCTCAGATTTTGCTTGCTTGTAAATTTTATGGTGGTGAATTTGTCATTTGAACCTTGCCTAAAAAAGGCACTATAGGGGTGGCAAGAGCCTTAGCCAGTATCCGGAATCCCAAGGGTGACAGGTGCAGGCCATCTCTGACAAAGCATCGTGGTTTGTCAATCATATCATCCCAGGCAGACAGATACTGGATCCCCTTAGAATGACACCAGAAGCTTAGCCAATTGTTGAAGTCAATCACTTTGTCCTTGTACTGTGGTATCATTCTGGGTGATGGCAGGATGCTACTCAGGGCTAGGGTCATACCTGCCTGGGCTACAAGATCGGAAAGCTCCTCCATGTCTCTTTTCATGTGGCCCAGGGAGGTATGCCTCAATTCATTCACACCAACATGGACAATGACAGAGTCATATTAGTACTTGTGGAGTGACCTGAGTGCGTGCGTTATGTGGTGGATCCTGGCACTCGACAGGCAGCTGACAGTAACTTTATCCTTCTTTAGCCTGGTGAGTGGAACATCAGTGTGCCTGACTATAGAGTCACCTATGACTAGAGTGTTAGGTACGTTGTTATGCCTTATGGGCTGTGGTTGAGTGGCACACTGAGTTTGTGGGCTATGTGTCATTTGGGTTGTGTTGGGGGGGGCGGGTGGAGGTTGCTTGCGTTTCTGCTTTGGAGGTCCCTGTTGCTTGGGTAGATTTTTATTGAGAGCCTCTGCGAATGTAGGTGTGTGTTTTGTGTTTCTATATGTGTGTTTTGGTGGTGTAGGTTTTGACGGACTATGTGATGTGTGTGGTCTGGTGCAAGTGTTTACCTTCTCCTCTTGACTGTCTAGTCCAGTCTTGTGTGAAGAGAGCTTTGCTTCCAGTTTGGCTATATAAGTGCATCTCTCACAGGTTGTAGTGTTGGGTGGTAGGAGGAGAGGGTTGTCTGTGTACATGAGGCAATTGCTGCATTGCCCCAAGATGCCCAGATTCATCAGGTAGACAGGAGAAAACACAGGGAGCTGACCCTTAGACATGCCTGGATAGGTGCTTATTTATTAAGTACTAAAAACTGTTTTCCTCTAGACAAGTGAGAAAAGTTGAGTGATGTAACAATTTATAGCTTATTTAGTGCTTACAATGAGTTCTGGACATGTGCTGAGCTCAAAGAAACAGATCTGAGTGCTAAAACTAAAAAAAACTGGCTAGTTCTAAGAAACAAAATTAAGCTAGAAGGCTTCCCTCCAACACAGAAAGGCTTGGGGTCTCAGAAGCGTACAAACAGTCCTGGATACAGCAAATCTGTATTTGGACTAGACGACTTACAGGAAAGGCAGGAAACAAGCTTAGAAATGTTTTTTTTTTTTTTTGTAAAGTGGAAAGGGGAAAGAAGGAGCAGAAACTAAGTGGGTTGGCCTTCTCAAATGTTCTCCCTGGATTAGGTAGAATGAGGTAATGACACTAAAATTTACAGTAGGGGCAAGCAACTGCAAAGCCACCAATGCGATACACTCCTTGGCAGGAAATCAGAACAAAAAACCCAAACAGATGCTTAATAAATGTAGACAATATCCAGTTAATACATCACACACAGTGAAACTAGCTAGAAAAGTATGCAGCAGACAATAAAAGTGCTATAAATAACTCGTAAAAATAAGCAAAAAGAATACTTAATGTTATATATTACAGACCCGAGTTTGCTCAGTGCCCTTCCTCCAATTAGCTCACTGTGAAATGGCAGAAACACTCACAAGTTAACTTCTTAGGTAACAGAAAGATGAAACCTGAAACAACTTTAAAAACAAAAGCTCGAAAGAACCAATGAGGTGCTTACTCCAAGCCACAGTCCAGGTAACCCCAATCAGCCAATGACCATAAACAATCCCCTCTCACTTGAAATGCAGTATGGCTTTGGCTAAACTAAGATGGCCTTGAACATGTGCTCAGACACAAAGCCTCCACAGTAACTAGACCCAAAACACAAGCCTGAATATGGACAATGCTACAAATACCCACACTACTTAGGTAGAAAAAATCTGCAGAAATGTCTATCACAGCAGAAAAGCAACAGTGAGCCTTTAAATGAAAATTTTAAACAGATAAAGGAGCAAGGAGACTCTAGAGAAATCTTTTAACAGCAAACAAGTTATATGATACACTCCTTGGTAGGAAATCAGAACAAAAAACCAAACAGATGCTTAATAAATGTAGACAATATCCAGTTAATACCTCACACACAGTGAAACTAGCTA